>NC_039245.1:27602105-28202105 GCF_003368295.1 Carassius auratus
TATATGAAACTCAGTACAACTTGTAGATCTCATGAGCTGAACAACTTCGCTCTCGCGCTCTATGTCAAAGCTCCGCCCAACAGGAAGTCAGCTATTCATAGGCTGTTTTAAAAAAAGCATGTCTGGAATTTGAATAACTTGTCATAGGTTTTTTACATGATTGCCCACCAAACTCGGTGAACATGATCTCAAGACATTGGGATGAAATTGCGAGGGGATTTTTATATCTCGAACGGTTGCCCGTGGCGAGGCGTTGAAATTAGGGCAAAAAGTGAGAAACAGGAAATGCTAATAACATCCACATACATTGCCTGAGTTGATCAAACTTCCATCGTTTGTCGATTGTATGATACCGATCGTATATATGTGATATTAGAGTCAACGTTATGCGCCACCCAACTGGCAGCAGGAAGTGAGTCATTTTCAAAATGCTTTGAATTCAGCATCTTATTTTTACTCGATTTGCTTCAAACTTCATCAGAATAATGACAAAATATGGCCGATGTAAATCTGTTGTGGGGATATTGATATCTTATATATTGTTGCCATGGCAACGTGTCAAACTTGAATATTCTGTTATGGTGATTTTGAGGCAGATAACAACCTCAGATTTACATGAAACTCAAAACACATATCAGTATTCTTGATAGCTAGACAATGGAAAAAGCTTTTAAAAGGGCGTGGAAGAGGCACTCTATAGCGCCACCTTTTGTCAAAAGTGGGGGGGTTAGTTTTAGCTACAGACACCAAACTCGGTACAAAAATTGTTCTTATCAACACGGACAACTTTCTAATTCACAGTCATCAGCTACGATCAACAGGAAGTCAGCTATTTTGATTTGAATGTGGATTTTTTTTTACATTTAGCTGTGAATTAATGCATACTGCTCAGAGGAGAGTAACACTATACACACCAAACTTTGTCTACATGATGCCAAAACATTTTAAACAACTTAAATTGCCAATGGATTTTGGATAGCTTTGAACGGTTTTGTCATGGTGATTTTTTTAAATGACAATAAAAATGGAATTATTAATTGTCCTGCATTTTTAAATTCCAAACACTTCAAAACCTTTTTTCATACAGAAAAAAAGTCATTCTGAGTAAATATGGATAGTTTCACGACTTTACAACACTGTATGGATAACAGAAAATTAAAAAACTGTCAGACATCTCATCTCACTCTGTCCATCTGTTTGAGTATATGTGCTTCAGACTTCCATTGTCTGAGAGAAATAGCGCCCCAACAGGTGCAATTACCGGACTTTTACTTTCACTTTTAAATCGGTTAAAAATACAAATACATACTTAGATTTAATTCACACTGACAAGCTAAACCAACATATCTGATTATTACCGGTTCAGGGCTCATGGATAAATAATTTCTGGCCAGAGATACGTGAGAAATAGGAGAGATGAATCACCGCTCTGATCACGAGCGTCTGGAGTAAAGAGCTCAGAAAAAACGAATTTATTCCTGTTTTAAAGCTTTTAAAAATAAATTATTACAGCAATATCACACAATCAACCAATTAGAACACACCAAGAGCTAAATTAAGATGTTTTTGAACTGTTTGTGTGAAAATTAAATATTTGTGGCTGCCTATCTGAAATCACCGCTCCGATCAGCGCTTACAGTGTCGAGCTCAAAACAAACGAATTTATTCTTGTTTAAGAGCTTTTTTAAATAAAATATTACCACAAATGCACACAATAAACCCATTGTAACACTGCAAGAGCTAAATGCAGGTGTTTGTGACTCGTTTAAGTGTGAAAGACTATTTGACACCGCCACTGGCAGAATAACATGTATCTCTCGAGCTGCAGGATTCTGCCTTTCGTCGTACGAACGAACACATAACGGACAAGATTATTTCAAAATAGCTTGGCGAATATGAACGAAAACAGCCAATTGAACATAAACTGTTGAGAAATAAATCTGAAGTGGATCTACTGGATTTGAATATTAAGTGACCGCATATACCAGCTGCTTCTGTCTTCAATTTGAATCTATAAAAAAATGAAACTCATTCATCTTGGCTGCTTTTTTAATGTGTGTACGTATGTATTTATTATTTTGCTCTAACAAGAATTAATCTATATTTAATTAAATCAATTACATTTTATTTTACATTTTATTTGTCCATTTCTGCATCTTAACGCCTAAAAACATAAAACATGATCTATTATACTATTGTTAGCAATTTCTTTATCGTCCAATTTTTCTGGTGTACACACTTTTATTTTCATAATAAACTTGTTTGTTAGATTATACACAGTTACAGTGGTCTATAATAAATATTGACAGGTTTTATTCAAGCTGTTTAGAATGATTGCAGTAGGCTAATTTTTTTAAATGTAAATCCAAAAAAAAAAAAAAAAAAAAAAATTAATAAAAAACATTGGAAAACAATAACTGTTGTACTTTTTTTATACATTTTGTATAATTTCATAGTTTATGCATTATAGTTATAAAAACAAATAAATGTAGCCACTCACATAGAAATAGGCCTTATCCTTTTCTGACAGTTTTAGGGATTTTTAAAAATCCTAAAAAACCTTATTTGTGCTGCAAATAATAATTTCAAACTCAAAAAGTAAATAGTCAGTTCATGCTTTATAAAGCCTTGTCCCAATATTAATAGTCAGTAGTAAGCAGTTTATAAATACAGCTATAAATAGCTTGTTTTTGGTTTATAAGCACATTTGTTAAAAAGGAGAGTAAAGGGTCAGTTATCTTCCTATGAAAAATAAAAAAATAAAAATAAACAAACAACAACACTGATTGATACAGAACTCAGAAATTCTATTGTGGATTTATGATAAAATCAGCCTGTAAATGATTTCATACTCCTCCAAGAAGACACAAGTAGTTCACACCAAACTTTTTTAGCATGAAGCTAATATACTGAAGATGTTAAATTGCGAATGGGTTTAGGATACCTTAAATGGTGTGGCCATAGCGATTTATTAAAGTAACATAAAAAAATACAATAGTTATTTTACTATATCTTTAAAATTTTTCATTCCAACTCTTCATAATTTTTTATATACGTAGAAGTCATCATTTGAAGGAAGCACAGTAAGTTTCATAGCTTTATCATTTTCAAGAGCCAGCATAAAATTAAAACTATCATAACTTATAAATCAAGCTTGCAATTCTTAGTACCAATAATGGCCACCAGAGGGAGCTATAGGATTACTTTTAAATAATTATTGTAGAAACGAGTATGATTTAAATCATTTATAGAAATCTTTCAAAGAAAAATAATATGAATTTTATGTATTTTACTGATAAAATGACCCTCACTTAATTAGAATAACAAGCTGAAGTATTGTGAAGTGTATATTAAGAATAACTCTTTATAAGACAGATACGTTTTGAGTGACTCTTGAAGGTTCAGCACCACATCCTCTTTTACCACTGTTTAAAGAATTAATCTTACAGAACAGGTGCGAATGAATTTTGGATAGCTTGAATGGTTTTGTCGTGGTGATTTTTTGAAATAACAGTAAAAAAGTAACCAGTAAATGTCTTTTATTTTTTTAAAGTGCAGCTTCTAAACACTTAAAAAAAAAATAACACATAGAATACAAGTCATTCTGAGGAAATATGCATAGTTTCATGACTATACAACACTATATGGATGATAGAAAATTAAAAAAACTATCATACATCTGATGTCACTCTGTCCCTCTGTCACTGTGGGTAGTGTGTGTGTGTGTGTGTGTGTGTGTTAAGTGAATTAGGTGTGAAACTATCAGGGAGCATTTAGTCTCCAGCGCCAACATTTTACAGAACTGCCACTTTCCTGGAGTCTCAGAATTACAATGTGTCAGGTTCTGAGAGATCTAAGATTCCAAAAAATGATTTAATTAGAATACCATGAAGTATTGTGAAATACTATATATTAAGACTTTATATATAGGCTTTATGAACAGATTAGAGTGACTCGTGAAGGACCAGCACCACCTCCTCTTGTTCGATGGTTTGAGGAGTATATCTTCCAGAATCCAGGATTAAGATTTAGGAGCTCATTTTTATTCCACCTCCTTTCCTGAAAGTCTGTCTTGCAGAATTGACTAAAAATTTATTTTCACATTAATTCCTAATATTTTGCAATTCTTTTGTCAGTTCTTCTTGACCTGTTTTTCTCTTCCAGCTTTCCTTGACTATTGTATAGCACTCATAAATGATTAAATAAAAAATAATGGTAGTTATTAAGATTGATATGGTTTGGAATTGGTAAAATGTGCTTGGAAAAAAATCACAATAAAACAATGTTTTAATGTTTAAGTTTGGAATATTAACTGACATGAATGAATGCTATATAAATATTGTTCATGTTAACACAATGTTTATAAATGGAATATTATTGTAAAGTGTTACTAAAGTTCTATATATATATATATATATATATATATATATATAGATTGTTCTGTGTTAATGTGATTTTAAAGTCTAGATGATTCGGATTAGCCCTTTAACTGCCATATCCTTTAAAACCTCACTGCCAGAGGGATATTGTGAATGCATGTGCCCGCTGGGCACAGTTTACCTGATGCCACCGGGGTGGCGATGGCATTGGTGGCTTGAGCCCGCCATCGCTGCTTGCAGCTTTAATTATTATTATTATTATTTTTTTCTAACGTTACGGGGGCTTTTGGGGTCCTTAACATGGTCGAAAACTCTTGAAAATTGGCACACAGATTGGAACCTGCGGCCATTAGGGTCGGGCAGAGACTGATACACGGGCGTGGCACAGGGGCTCTACAGCGCCCCCTGGAATACTGAGGGCCATATATCACACATACTTGCACGTAGACACATGAAACTCGGTACACATGTAGATCTCATTAAACCAAACAACTTTCGTACTGCATGTCATAGGCTCCGCCCAACAGGAAGTTGGCTATTTAGGGTTTATTATTCATATTTTTGGTCAAAGTTGTGGGGGCTTTTGGGGTCCCTAACATACTCAAAAACTCTTGAAAATTTGCACACACTTTGGAATCTGTGCCCTTTAGGAGCCTGCAGAGGCTGGGACCCGGGCATGGCACAGGGGCTCTACGGCGCCCCCTGGAACACAGTCATAAATGTTGATGTATAGCTCACACATACTTGCACATATTCATATGAAACTCAGTACACATATAGATCTCATTGTGCCAAACAATTTTCGTATTGCATGTCATTGGGCTCCGCCCAACAGGAAGTCAGCTATTTAGAGTTATGTAAAAAGCGCATGCTCTGGAATTTGATATACTTGTCATAGGTTTTTTACTCGTTTACCACCAAACTCGGTCAACATGATCTCAAGACATTGGGGATGAAAAATTGCCAGGGGATTTTTGATATCTCGAACGGTTTGCTCGTGGCGAGGCGTTGAAATTATGGCGAGAATTGAGAAACAGGAAGTGTCTAATACCATCCACATACATTTCCTGATTTCAATCAAACTTCATCAGATTATTCATTGTATGATGTCGATCACATATATGTCACTATTAGGAGTCAAAGTTATAGCGCCACCAACTGGCAGCAGGAAGTTTGTCATTTTCAAAATGCTTGGAATTCAGCATCTTATTTTTACTCGATTTGCTTCAAACTTCATCAGAATAATGTTAAAACACAGCCGATATAAATATGCTGGGGGGATATTGATGTCTAAAAATATTGTTGCCGTGGCAACATGTCAAACTGGAATACTTCTCAGGTGATTTTGAGGCATATAACATGCTTAGAATTTCATCAAACTCAGAACACATATCAGTATTAGTGACAGCTAGACACTGGCAAAAGTTCATAAGAGGGCGTGGAAGAGGCACTCTATAGCGCCACCTTTTGTCAAAAGTGGGGGGGTTAGTTTTAGCTACAAACACCAAACTCAGTACAAAAATTGTTCTTTTTAAGACGGACAACTTTCTAATTCACAGTCATCAGCTACGACCAACAGGAAGTTGGCTATTTTGATTTGAATGTGGATTTTTTTTACATTTAGCTGTGAATTAATGCATACTGCTCAGAGGAGAGTAACACTATACACACCAAACTTTGTCTACATGTTGAAAAAACATTGAGGAACTTAAATTGTGAATGGGTTTTGGATAGCTTGGATGGTTTAGTGGTGGTGATTTTTTTAAATGACAGTAAAAATGGAATTATTAATTTTCCTGCATTTTTAAATTCCAAACACTTCAAAACCTTTTTTCATACAGAAAAAAAGTCATTCTGAGGAAATATGCATAGTTTCATGACTTTACAACACTGTATGGATAACAGAAAATTAAAAAACTGTCAGACATCTGATCTCACTCTATCCCCCTGTTTGAGTGTGTGTGCTTAGACTTCCATTGTCTGAGAGAAATAGCGCCCCTACAGGTGCAATTCCCGCAAAAAAAAGGGAGGAGACTCTCTTTTATTTTCACTTTTAAATCGGTTAAAATACAAATAAATACTTGGATTTAATTCACACTGACAAGCTAAACCAACATATATGATTATTACCATGTCAGGGCTAATTAATATTGATGTGTGGTCAGTGATACGTGAGAAACACGAGAGATGAATCACCGCTCTGAGCAGGAGCGTGTGGAATGATGAGCTCAGAAAAAACGAGTTTATTCTTGTTTTATAGCTATTAAAAATAAAGTATTGCAGCGATATCACACAATTCACCAATTAGAACACACCAAGAGATAAATTCAGATGTTTTTGAACTGTTTGTGTGAAAACGAAATATTCGCGGCTGCCTATCTGAAATCACCGCCTCCGACCAGCGTGTACAGTGTCACTAGTTCAAAACAAACTAATTTGTTCTTGTTTAAGAGCTTTTTCAAATAAAATATTGCCATAAATGCACACAATACACCCATTATAACACAGCAAGCTAAATGCAGGTGTTTGTGACCCGTTTATGTGTGCAAGACTATTTGAAAGCGCGACTGGCAGAATAACATGTATCTCTCGAGCTGCAGGATTCTGCCTTTCGTCGTAAGAACGAACACATCACGGACAAGATTATTTCAAAATACATAATAGCTTGGCTAATATAAACGAAAACAGCCACGTGAACATAAACTTTTGAGAAATAAATCTGAAGTGGATCTACTCGGTTTGAATATTAAGTGACCGCATTTACCTGCTTCTGTCTTCAATTTTAATCTATATATATAAAAAAGGAAACTCATTCGTCTTGGCTGCTTTTTTTAAATGTCTGTGCGTATTTATTTATTTACTTTTTTATACATTTTGTATAATTTCATAGTTTATGTATTATAATTAAAAAACATAAATACATTTAGCCACTTACATAGAAATATCGTAGGCCTTATCCTTTTCTGACAGTTTTAGGGATTTTTAAAAATCCTAAAAAACCTTATTTGTGCTGCAAATAATAATTTCAAACTCATTTGATACTGACCTATGACATCCTGTGACATGATATTTATTTGAATTTACATAATCTCATGGATGTAACAGTAAATCTGTTCAGCTCACAGATCAAGACTAAGCTGTAATGCAAGCAGAACTTTCACAAATGCTTATAGGTCAATAAAATCATTATTAAAAAAACTTATAAATCATTTAAGGATTTGATAACACTGTAAAATAATGTCTAATTTGTTAACATTAGTAAATGCATTGGTAACACTTTATAATAACTGCACTCATTAGTAAATAGTCAGTTTATGCTTTATAAAGCCTTGTTTTAACATCAATAGTCAATACTAAGCAGTTTATAAATACAGCTATAAATAGCTTGTTCTTGATTTATAAGCACATATTTATTTCAATATGCAATAAAAGTAAACTGTACACTTGAAATATATATATATATATATATATATATATATATATATATATATATATATATATATATATATATATATATATATATATATATATATATATATATATAGTAGGAGACACGTTGGGGATGGTAAAGGTTTTGTCCACTTGGTGGTGCTGTGGTTATGTTAAATTATATATATATATATATATATATATATATATATATATATATATATATATATATATATATATATATATATATATATATATATATGAAATTTGAACATGCACAATTATACAAAAATCACTTTTTAAAAACTACAACAAAAAATTTGTTTGGACTACAACAAGCATTTTCCGGGATTTGTGATATCACAAATATTGACGAATGGGATGTGAATTGGTTGAGCTGCACTAAAAAAAGGCAACGAGTGTGATATACACGTAGTTGACCATGAAGACTGGAAGAGAAAAAAATAACTATGAAGGAACTTTTCCTTTACTGATAAAATGAGCCAAAAAAGACATTTCACTCAGACTGAAAAAAAACAAAATTATTAGATCCTCATGAGAAATATTCAAAATTAGATCACTACAGTAATTACAAAGTAAAGACATGACCACTGGACAGCAAAATGCTTACTGGGTCAGAAGGGTCAGAAAGAAAAAAAAACAGATGGAGAAGAACAGAAACACCTAAATTGCAAAAGAATTAAAGTTAAGAATTCGGTGTGACACTATAATGGAGCATTTAGTCTAGAGTGCCACCATTTTCCAGAACTGCAACTTTCCTGGACTCTCAGAATTACAATGTGTCAGGTTCTGAGAGATGTAAAAGATCCCAAAAAAAAGGACTTAATTAGAATAACATGATGTACTGTGGAATACTATATATTAAGAATTTATATATTGGCTTTATGAACAGAATATTTTGAGTGATTCTTGAAGGACTAGCATCCCCTCCTCTTGAACGACGGTTTGAGGAATATATCTTCCAGATAGTACCGCGACTCCCTATATGCAGAGTATGCAGTCTTCATAGGGCACCAACTTCCAGAGGGGACACCATCCCAGTTGCTAAAAAAACAAAAAACATTCACCATTCTCCCATCCGCGCTCGCGATCACTCGCACCTCATGTTTGCGGCTCAATTTTTGAATTTTGGATGGACATCAGCCCGGGTAAAGGACATAAGCAATCAGGCACAGAGAAAAGAAAATTAGAGAAAGTAAAAAAAAAAAAAAAAAAAAAAAAAAAAACAGGCATAAATTTGGCTTGACATTGGACATTCGAGAGTCTCAAATTTAGGGACCGTCTCTAAAGTTATATGTGATCTTGTTATACACTTTTCTAACATCAGTAGCATTTGAAGAGTATGACTTACAGTCATAAAAACAACTGTAATTGTTCATCTACGTGACAGCTATAATGCACAATAAAATTAAATGTTTGATGTTTATTAAAACAAACTGTAAGTCATATGTAAATTATGCTACTTTTTCACATGGACTCAAAAGCAAATTTGAAGCTCAATAGCATTTGAGGAGAAAGACTTGCAGTCATAAAAAAATTTTTAATGTGTTAATTTAGGTGTCAGCTACAATGCACACCTTATACATTTTTTGTATATATTAAAATAAAGTGTTACTAAAGTTATATATATTGTTCTGTGTATGTGATTTCAAAGTCTAGATGGGTCGGATTAACCCTTTAACTGCCGTATCCCTTAAAACTTGATTGCCAGAGGGTTACTGTAAATGCTTATGCC
Source organism: Carassius auratus (assembly GCF_003368295.1). Lineage (NCBI taxonomy): Eukaryota > Metazoa > Chordata > Actinopteri > Cypriniformes > Cyprinidae > Carassius > Carassius auratus. The sequence goes on from NC_039245.1 coordinate 27,611,670, forward strand.
CGCTGGGCACAGTTTTCCCGATGCCACCGGGGTGGCATTGCACTGACGGCTTGAGCCCGCCATCGCTGCTTGCAGCTATATTTATTATTATTCTTCTTCTTCTTCTCCCGAATGAATCGCATTTTTGAGGGCTTTAACATGCTCAAAAAGTCATGAAACTTTGCACACGCGTCAAACCTGGTGAAAATTTTCGTCTGATATAGGATTCAGAAGAGGGTGTGGCAAAATGGCTCGACAGCGCCACCTATACCAAGAAAATCAACAGCCTTCCAGCTATGTTCCACGTACATGCACGAAAATTGGCACACATATGTAACACACCAATACCTACAAAAAAGACTCTTGGAGTGAAATTCTAAACCCAACAGGAAGTCGGTTATTTTTAATATTATGAGCAAATTTTGTGTAATTTTGGTCATTTCCATGTGTTGTATTTTAACGAACTCCTCCTAGAGAGTTCTTCAAATCATCACCAAATTTGGTATGCCTAATCTAAAGGCCTTTGCGATGTTAAATTGCGAAGATCTTGAGTTTTCGTTGAAGGGCGTGTCCGTGGCGGCCTGGCGAATTTCGATGATTCGCCATGAAAAATGAAGTTGCTATAACTCAGACATACAATGACCAATCTGCCCCAAACTTGACATGTTTGATGAGACTCCGAAGCTGAACAGATTGACATGCCCATATTCAGTTATATTCATAGCGCCACCTATTGGCAACAGGAAGTGACATATTTTACGCTGCGACGAACTACTCCTAGAAATTTTATGACATCAATGTCTTTTTTGTGGTCAGTCTAATCTAAAGACCTGTGTGATGTTCAGTTGTGAAGATCTTGAGTTTTCGTTAAATGGCTTGTTCATGGCGCCGCGACGAAGTTCGATGTCTCGCCATGAGAATAAAAGATGTTATAACTCAGGCATAAAATGTCCGATCTTCCCCAAACTTCACATGTGTGATAAGAGTCCTGGCCTGAACAGATCTGCAGGCCAATATTCCACCGGGTGTGGCAGAATGGCTCTATAGCGCCACCTATACACTTTCAACGGAGTGCGCCTCGAGCTATGTTTCACGTACATGTACAAAAATTGGTACACACATGTAACACTCCAATACCTACAAAAAAGTCTCTTGGTACGAAATCCGGATCCCAACAGGAAGTCAGTTATTTTGCATTTTCCCTTCAAAATTGGTGTTGTTTTTGCCATTTTCAGGGGTTGTACTTTAACGAACTCCTCCTAGAGATTTATTCAGATCAACACCAAACTTGGTCAATGTAATCTAAAGCCCTTTGCGATAATAAATTGCGAAGGACTTGAGGTTTCGTTAAAGGGCGTGTCCATGGCGGCCTGACAAATTTCGATGTTTCACCATGAAAAAGGAAGTTGCTGTAACTCAGACATACAATGTCCAATCTGCCCCAAACTTCACATGTTGGATAAGACTCTTGACCTGAACAGATCTACATGCCAATATTCAGTTATAGTCATAGCGCCACCTATTGGCAACAGGAAGTTACATATTTTACACTGCGACAAACTACTCCTAGAAATTTTATGACATCAGTGTCTTTTTTGTGGTCAGTCTAATCTAAAGACCTGTGTGATGTTTAGTTGTGAAGATCTTGAGTTTTTGTTAAAAGGTGTGTCCATGGCTCCGTGATGAAGTTCGATGTCTCGCCATGGGAATAAAAGATGTTATAACTCAGGCATAAAATGTCCAATCTTGCCCAAACTTCACTTGTGTGTAAATGGTCCTGGCCTAAACAGATCTGAAGGCCAATATTCCATCGAGTGTGGCAAACTGGCTCGATAGCGCCACCTATACAATTTCAACGGAGTGCGTATACACTTTAAACGGAGTGCGCCTCGAGCTATGTTTCACGTACATGTACAAAAATCGGTACACACATGTAACACACCAATATCTACGAAAAAGTCTCTTGGTACGAAATCCGAATCCCAACAGGAAGTCAGTTATTTAGAATTTTCTCTGCAAAATTAGTGTTGTTTTGGCCATTTTCAGGGGTTGGACTTTGATGAACTCCTCCTAGAGATTTATTCAGATCAAAACCAAACTTGGTCAGTGTAATCTAAAGCCTTTTGCGATCTTAAATTGCGAAGATCTTTAGATTTCGTTAAAGGGTGTGTCCATGGCGGCCTGACAAATTTTGATGTTTCGCCATGGAAAAGGAAGTTGCTGTAACTCAGACATAAAATGTCCAATCTGCCCCAAACTTCACATGTTAGATAAAATTTCTGCCCTTAACAGATCTACATGCCCACATTCAGTTATAGTCATAGCGCCACCTATTGGCAACAGGAAGTGACATGTTTTACGCTGCGACAAACTACTCCTATAATTTTTTTGAGATTAACATATATTTTGTGGTCAGTCTAATCTAAAGGCCTGTGCAATATTAACTTTTGAAGATCTTGAGTTTTTGTTAAAGGGCGTTTCCATGGCGCTATGACAAAATTTGATGTCTTGCCACAGCAAGAGAAGTTGTTGTAATTCAAGCATAAAATGTTCAATCTTCCCCAAACTTCACATGTTTGATAAATGTCCTGGCCTGAACACATCTGAAGGCCAATATTCCATTATAATGATAGCGCCACCTGCTGGCAACGGTAAGATTGGCACATATATGGGATATACTTTGATATATTCCACTTATATTTAGGACATTAAATGCATATTTCTCAATGTTCACCTTTTTACTAAAGCCACACAATGGCGGTGAGCCCGGGTGCGAGGGCCCGTTCATCGCTGCTTGCAGCTTTAATTATTATTATTATTATTATTAGGGCTCAAGCCCGAAGGGGCGAAGAGCCCTATTGTTCTTCTAAGGATTATTCTTATTATTTTTTTTATTTTTTATTTAACCTTCCGGGTGTTTTTAGGGGCCTTAACATGCTCAAAAACTCTTGAAAATTGGCACACACATTGGAATCTGCGGCCATCAGGACGCCGCAGAGGCTGGGACCCGGGCGTGGCACAGGGACTCTACAGCGCCCCCTGGAACACCTTCAGAAATCTTGAACCATAGCTCACACAGACTTGCATGTATTTATATGAAACTCGGTACACTTATAGATCTCATTGAGCCGAACAACTTTCACACTTTATGTCATAGGCTCCGCCCAACAGGAAGTCAGCTATTCAGAGCTGTTTAAAAAAAGCATGCTCTGGAATTTGAAATACTCCTCTGAGGTTTTCAACCCGTTCGCCACGAAACTCGGTGAACATGATCTCAAGACATTGGGGACGAAAAATTGCGAGGGGATTTTTGATATCTTGAACGGTTTGCCCGTAGCGAAGCGTGGAAATTATGGCGAGAAATGAGAAACAGGAAATGTCTAATAACATCCACATACATTTCCTGAATTTGATCAAACTTCATTGGTTTGTTCGTTGTATGATACCGATCGTATATATGTGACTATTAAGAGTCAACGTTATAGCGCCACCAACTGGCAGCAGGAAGTGAGTCATTTTCAAAATGTTTTGAATTCAGCATCTTATTTTTACTCGATTTACTTAAAACTTCATCAGAATAATGACAAAACACGGCCGATGTAAATCTGTTGTGGGGATATTGATATCTGATATGGCGTTGCCATGGCAACGTGTCAAACTTGAATGTTCTGTTATGATGAGTTTGAGGCAGACACCAACCTCAGATTTACATGAAACTAAAAACACATATCAGTATTAGTGATAGCTAGACAATGGGAAAAGCTTTTAAAAGGGCGTGAAGGAGGCATGCTATAGCGCCACCTTTTGTCAAAAGTGGGGGGTTTAGTTTTAGCTACAGACACCAAACTTGGTACATAAATTGTTCTTATCAAGACGGACAACTTTCTAATTCACAGTCATCAGCTACGACCAACAGGAAGTCGGCTATTTTTATTTGAATATTTAAATTGAGCTCTGATTTAATGCATTCTCCTCAGAGGAAATGTTCACTATACTCACCAAACTTTGTCTACATGTTGAAAAAACATTGAGGAACTTAAATTGCGAATGGATTTTGGTTAGCTTGAACCGTTTTGTCGTGGTGATTTTTTGAAATGACAGTAAAAAGGGAATCATTAATTGTCTTGTATTTTTAAATCGCAGCTTCCAAACACTTTAAAAAAAAATCATACAGAGATCAAATCATTCTGAGGACATATGCATAGTTTCATGACCTTACAACACTGTATGATTAAAAGAAAATTAAAAAAAAACTGTCAGACATCTCAACTCACTCTGTCCCTCTGTTTGAGCAATGTATGTGTGCTGACTGAGTGCATGTGTGTGTGTGAGTGTGTGTGTGAGTGGGGGATGGGCATGAGCTGAGTGGCAGACACAATGAGAGAGAGAGAGAGAGAGAGAGAGAGAGAGAGACTTAATCATCTCTTTAATCACCAGAAAAAAAAATTATTTTAAATTGTTATTTTTTGTTGCTTTTGCTAACATTGCTGTTTTCATTACAGCTTAAGAAATCTCTTAGGCCTTATCCTTTTCTGACAGTTTCAGGAATTAAAAACAAAATTCTAAAAATACTTATTTGTGCTGCAAATAATAATTCCAATCTCATTTGATACTGACCTATTCCATCCTGTGACATGACATTTATCTTAATTTACATAATCTCATGGATGTAACAGTAAAACTGTTCAGCTCACAGATGAAGACTAAGCTGTAATGCAAGCAGAACTTTCACAAATGCTTATAAGTCATAAAAGGATTTTATAACACTGTAAAATAATGTCTAATTTGTTAACATTAGTAAATGCATTGGTAACACTTTATAATAACTGCACTCATTAGTAAATAGTCAGTTCATGCTTTATAAAGTCTTGTCCCAACTTAAATAGTCATTAATAAGCAGCTTATAAATACAGCTATAAATAGCTTGATCTTGGTTTATAAGCACATTTATTTAAAAGGAGAGTAAAGGGTCAGTTATCTTCCTATGAAAAATAAAAAAATGAAAATAAACAAACAACAACACAGATTGATACAGAACTCAGAAATTTTATTGTGGATTTATGATCAAATCAGCCTGTAAATGAATCATACTCCTCCAAGAAGACACAAGTAGTTCACACCAAACTTTTTCAACATGATGCCAATATACTGAAGATGTTAAATTGCGAATGGGTTTAGGATACCTTAAATGGTGTGGCCATACCGATTTATTAAAGTAACATAAAAAAATACAATAGTTATTTTACTATATCTTTAGCATTCTTCAATCCAACTCTTCATAATTTTTTATATACGTAGAAGTCATCATTTGAAAGAAGCACAGTAAGTTTCATAGCTTTATCATTTTCAAGAGCCAGCTTAAAATTAAAACTATCATAACATATAAATCAAGCTTGCAATTCTTAGTACCAATAATGGCCACCAGATGGCGCTATATGATTACTTTTAAATAATTATTGTAGAAACAAGTATGATTTAAATCATTTATAGAAATCTTTCAAAGAAAAATTATATGTATTTTACTGATAAAATAACCCTCACTTAATTAGAATAATATGCTGAAGTATTGTGAAATACTGTGTATTAAGAATAATTCTTTATAGGCTTTATGGACAGATAAGTTTGGAGTGACTCTTGAAGGATCAGCACCACATCCTCTTTTACCACTGTTTAAAGAATTTATCTTACAGAACAGGTGCAAATTAATTTTGGATAGCTTGAATGTTTTTGTCATGGTGATTTTTTGAAATAACAGTAAAAAAGGAACCAGTAAATGTCTTTTATTTTTTTAAGTGCAGCTTCTAAACACTTCAACAAAATGTATGCTGAGGAAATATGCATAGTTTCATGACTATACAACACTATATGGATGATAGAAAATTAAAAAACTACCATACATCTGATGTCACTCTGTCCCTCTGGGTAATGTGTGTGTGTGTGTGTGTGTGTGTGTGTGTGTGTGTGTGTGTGTTTGTGTGTTAAGTGTGTGTGTGTTAAGTGTGTGTGCTGAGTTTGTATGAATGTGTGGGAGAGGGGATGGGCTTGGTGTCAGAGAGAGAGAGAGAGAGAGAGAGGGAGGGAGACTTAATCATTTCTTTAATCACCAGCAGAAAAAAAAGCAATTTGGTGTTGTTGTTGTTTTTTCATCATTACAGCTTAAGAAATATCTTAGGCCTCAACATCAACTGTTGCTAGCCTACTCCCAAAATTAATAGTCATTAGTAAGCATTTTATAAATACAGCTATAATTAAATTGTTCATGGTTTATATGCACATTTATTTTGAGGAGATTAAAGGCTGTAATCTTCCTAAAAAAAAAAAAAAACAATAAAAAAAAAAAATAAACAAACACAGAGCTCAGAAACATTTATTTCAAGATGCAATAAAAGAAAACTGTACACTATATATATATATATATATATATATATATATATATATATATATATATATATATATATATATATATATATACAATTGCATAAGTTTATATATTTTTTTTTTTTATCAAGTGTACAGCTAATAATAATAATAATAATAATAATAATGCATTTTATTTAAGGCGCCTTTCAAACCACTCAAGGTCACAGTACAACAAGTAACAACAGTAACAATATTAAAACAAAAAATAACAGCAAATAACAATGTCAATAAAAAACCACAATAATATTAGAATAGCACAACATATTGTGGAATACTATATTAAGACTTTATATATAGGCTTTATGAACAGATAGGTTTTGAGAGATTCTTGAAGTACTAGCATCACCTCCTCTTGTACGACGGTTTGAGGAATATATCTTCCAGATAGTACCGCCGCTCCCTATATGCAGAATACGCAGTCTTCGTAGGGCACCAACTCCCAGAGGGGGCACCATCCCAGTAGCGCAAAAAAAATAAAACATGCGCCATTCTCCCATCCGCGCTCGCGACCGCTCGGACATTTGCGGATGAATGTTCGTAATTGATGGATGGACATCTATGCCCGGGTAAAAGACATCAGCAATCCGGCACAGAGAAAAGAAAAATAAAGTAAAAAACAAAACAAAAACAGGCATAAAGTTGGCTTGACATTGGACATTCGAGAGTCTCAAATTTAGGGACCGTCTCTAAAGTTACATGTGATATTGTTATACACTTTTCTAACGTCAGTAGCATTTGAAGAGAATGACTTACAGTCATAAAAACAACTGTAATTGTTCATCTAGGTGACAGCTATAATGCACCATTATATTGAATGTTTGATATTTATTAAAACAAACTGTAAGTCATATGTAAATTATGCTACTTTTTCACATGGGCTCAAAAGCAAATTTGAAGCTCAATAGCATTTGAGGAGAAAGACTTGCAGTCATAAACCAATTGTAATGTGTTCATTTAGGTGTCAGCTACGATGCACAACTTATACATTTTTTATATATATTAAAATACTGCCATATCCCTTAAAATTTGATTGCCAGAGGGTTACTGTAAATGCTCATGCCCGCTGGGCACAGTTTTCCCGATGCCACCGGGGTGGTGTTGCACTGACGGCTTGAGCCCGCCATCGCTGCTTGCAGCTATATTTATTATTATTCTTCTTCTTCTTCTTCTCCCGAATGAATCGCATTTTTGAGGGCTTTAACATGCTCAAAAAGTCATGAAACTTTGCACACGCGTCAAACCTGGTGAAAATTTTCGTCTGATATAGGATTCAGAAGAGGGTGTGGCAAAATGGCTCGACAGCGCCACCTATACCAAGAAAATCAACAGTCTTCCAGCTATGTTTCACGTACATGCACGAAAATTGGCACACATATGTAACACACCAATACCTACAAAAAAGACTCTTGGAGCGAAATTCTAAACCCAACAGGAAGTCGGTTATTTTTAATATTATGAGCATATTTTGTGTAATTTTGGTCATTTCCATGTGTTGTATTTTAACGAACTCCTCCTAGAGATTTCTTCAAATCAACACCAAATTTGGTAAGCCTAATGTAAAGGCCTTTGCGATGTTAAATTGCGAAGATCTTGAGTTTTCGTTGAAGGGCGTGTCCGTGGCGGCCTGGCGAATTTCGATGATTCGCCATGAAAAATGAAGTTGCTATAACTCACACATACAATGTCCAATCTGCCCCAAACTTCACATGTTTGATGAGATTCCGAACCTGAACAGATTGACATGCCCATATTCAGTTATAGTCATAGCGCCACCTATTGGCAACAGGAAGTGACATATTTTACGCTGCGACGAACTACTCCTAGAAATTTTATGACATCAGTGTCTTTTTTGTGGTCAGTCTAATCTAAAGGCCTGTGCGATGTTCAGTTGTGAAGATTTTGAGTTTTCGTTAAAAGGCTTGTTCATGGCGCCGCGACGAATTTCGATGTCTCGCCATGGGAATAAAAGATGTTATAACTCAGGCATAAAATGTCCGATCTTCCCCAAACTTCACATATGTGATAAGAGTCCTGACCTGAACAGATCTGCAGGCCAATATTCCACCGGGTGTGGCAGAATGGCTCTATAGCGCCACCTATACACTTTCAACGGAGTGCGCCTCGAGCTATGTTTCACGTACATGTACAAAAATTGGTACACACATGTAACGCACCAATACCTACAAAAAAGTCTCTTGGTACGAAATCCGGATCCCAACAGGAAGTCGGTTATTTTGAATTTTCCCTTCAAAATTGGCATTGTTTTTGCCATTTTCAGGGGTTGTACTTTAACGAACTCCTCCTAGAGATTTATTCAGATCAACACCAAACTTGGTCAGTGTAATCTAAAGCCCTTTGCGATAATAAATTGCGAAGGACTTGAGGTTTCGTTAAAGGGCGGGTCCATGGCGGCCTGACAAATTTCGATGTTTCGCCATGAAAAAGGAAGTTGCTGTAACTCAGACATACAATGTCCAATCTGCCCCAAACTTCACATGTTGGATAAGACTCTTGACCTGAACAGATCTACATGCCAATATTCAGTTATAGTCATAGCGCCACCTATTGGCAACAGGAAGTTACATATTTTACACTGCGACAAACTACTCCTATAATTTTTTTGAGATTAACATATATTTTGTGGTCAGTCTAATCTAAAGGCCTGTGCAATGTTAACTTTTGAAGATCTTGAGTTTTTGTTAAAGGGCGTTTCCATGGCGCCATGACAAAATTTGATGTCTTGCCACAGCAAGAGAAGTTGTTGTAACTCAAGCATAAAATGTTCAATCTTCCCCAAACTTCACTTGTTTGATAAGAGTCCTGGCCTGAACACATCTGAAGGCCAATATTCCATTATAATGATAGCGCCACCTGCTGGCAACGGTAAGATTGGCACATATATGGGATATACTTTGATATATTCCACTTATATTTAGGACATTAAATGCATATTTCTCAACGTTCACCTTTTTACTAAAGCCACACGATGGCGGTGAGCCCGGGTGCGAGGGCCCGTTCATCGCTGCTTGCAGCTTTAATTATTATTATTATTATTATTATTATTATTCTTCTTCTCCAAAATGAATCGCATTTTTGAGGGCCTAAACATGCTCGAAAAGTCATGAAACTTTGCACACACCTCGGAACTGGCGAAAATTTACGTCTGATATGGGTTTCAGAAGTGGGTGTGGCAAAATGGCTCAACAGCGCCACCTATACACGTTCAACGGTGTGCGCCTCGAGCTACATTTCATGTACATGTATGAAAATCGGTATACACATGTAACTCTCCAATACCTACAAAAAAGTCTCTTGGAGCAAAATCCGAAACCCAACAGGAAGTCAGTTATTTCTAATATTATGAGCAAATTTTGTGTCATTTTTGTCATTTCCATGCATTGTATTTTAACGAACTCCTCCTAGAGATTGATTCAGATCAACACCAAATTTGGTATGCCTAATCTAAAGGCCTTTTCGATGTTAAATTGCGAAGCTTTTGAGTTTTCGTTGAAGGGCCTGTGTGTGGCGGCCTGGCGAATTTCGATGATTCGCCATGAAAGAGGAAGTTGCTATAACTCAGACATACAATGACCAATCTGCCCCAAACTTCACATGTTTGATGAGACTCCTGACCTGAACAGTTTGACATGACCATATTCAGTTATAGTCATAGCGCCACCTATTGGCAACAGGAAGTGACATATTTTACGCTGCGACAAACTACTCCTAGAAAGTTTTGACATCAATGTCTTTTTTGTGGTCAGTCTAATCTAAAGGCCTGTGTGATCTTAAATTGTGAAGATCTTGAGTTTTCGTTAAAGGGCGTGTCCATGGCGCCGGGACAAAGTTTGATGTCTTGCCATGGGAATAAAATATGTTATAACTCAGACATAAAATGTCCGATCTTCCCCAAACTTCACATGTGTGATAAGAGTCCTGGCCTGAACACATCTGAAGGCCATTATTCCAACGGGTGTGGCAAAACGGCTAAATAGCGCCACCTATGCACATTCAACGGACTGTGCCTCGAGCTATGTTCCACGTACATGTACAAAAATCGGTACACATATGTAACACTCCAACACCTACAAAAAAGTCTCTTGGTACGAAATCCGAATCCCAACAGGAAGTCGGTTATTTAGAATTTTCTCTGCAAAATTGGCGCTGTTTTTGCCATTTTCAGGGGTTGTACTTTAACGAACTCCTCCTAGAGATTTATTCAGATCAACACCAAACTTGGTCAGTGTAATTTTAAGCCCTTTGCGATGTTAAATTGCGAAGATCTTGAGGTTTCGTTAAAGGGCGTGTCCATGGCGGCCTGACAAATTTCGATGTTTCGCCATGATAAAGGAAGTTGCTGTAACTCAGACATACAATGTCCAATCTGCCTCAAACTTCACATGTTAGATAAGACTTCTGCCCTTAACAGATCTACATGCCCATATTCAGTCATAGTCATAGCGCCACCTGCTGGCAACAGGAAGTGTTATGTTTTACACTGCAAAGAACTACTCCAAGAAATTTTATGACATCAACATTTTATTTTGGTCAGTCTAATCTAAAGGTCTTTGCAATGTTAAATTGTGGAGATCTTTAGATTTTGTTAAAGGGCGTGTCCATGGCGCCATGACAAAATTTGATGTCTCGCCACAGCAAGAGAAGTTGTTGTAACTCAGGCTTGAAATGTTCGATATTCCCCAAACTTCACACGTTCGATGAGACTCCTAGCCTGAACACATCTGAAAGCCAATATTCCATTATAATGATAGCGCCACCTATTGGCAACAGGAAAATTGGCACATATAAGTGACTTTGACATATTACTCTTATATTAACGATTTGAAATGCATATTTCTCACCTTCACCTTTTTACTAAAGCCACACGATTGCGGTGAGCCCGGGTGCGAGGGCCCGTTCATCGCTGCTTGCAGCTTTAATTTATTATTATTAGGGCCCGAGCCAATGGGCGCAGGGCCCTATTGTTCCCCTAAGGATTATTCTTATTATTTTTATTTTTTTTTTAACCTTCCGGGGGTTTTGGGGGGCCTTAACATACTCAAAAACTCTTGAAAATTGGCATACACATTGGAACCTGCGGCCATCAGGTCGCCGCAGAGACTGGAACCCGGGCGTGGCATAGGAGCTCTACAGCGCCCCCTGGAACACCGTCAGAAATCCTGAACCATAGCTCACACATACTTACATGTATTTATATGAAACTCAGTACACTTATAGATCTCACTGAGCCGAACAACTTTCACACTCTATGTCATAGGCTCCGCCCAACAGGAAGTCAGCTATTCAGGGCTGTTTAAAAAAAGCATGCTCTGGAATTTGAAATACTCCTCTGAGGTTTTCCACCCGTTCGCCACAAAACTTGGTGAACATGATCTCAAGACATTGAGGATGACAAATTGCGAGGGGATTTTTGATATCTCGAACGGTTCGCCCGTGGTGAAGCGTTGAAATTAGGGCACAAAATTTGAAACAGGAAGTGCCTAATAACATCTGCGTACATTTCCTGAGTTTCATCAAACTTCATCGGTTTGTTTATTGTAATATGTTACTCGCATATATGTAACTATAAGGTGTCAAAGTTACAGCGCCACCAACTGGAAGCAGGAAGTGTGTCATTTTCAAAATTCTTTTAATTCAGCGTCTTATTTTTACTCGATTTGCTTCAAACTTCATCAGAATAATGACAAAATACAGCTGATGTAAATCTGTTGTGGGTATACTGATATCTAATATAGTGTTGCCATGGCAACGTGTCAAACTTGAATATTCTGTTATGGTGATTTTGAGGCAGACAACAAGCTCAGATTTACATTAAACTCAGAACACATATCCGTATTAATGATATCTAGACAATGGCATAAGCTTTTAAAAGGACGTGATAGAGGCACTCTATAGCGCCACCTTTTGTCAAAAGTGGGGGGGTTAGTTTTAGCTACAGACACCAAACTTGGTACATAAATTGTTCTTATCAAGACGGACAATTTTCTAATTCACAGTCATAAGCTACGACCAACAGGAAGTCAGCTATTTTGATTTGAATATGTATTTTTGGCAAATTCGGCTGTGAATTAATGCATACTCCTCACAGGGGAAGTGCACTATACACACCAAACTTTGTCTACATGTTGAAAAAACATTGAGGAACTTAAATTGCGAATGGATTTTGGATAGCTTAAACGGTTTTGCCGTGGTGATTTTTTGAAATAACAGTAAAAAGGGAAACATTAATTGTCTGGTATTTTTAAATTGCAGCTTCCAAACATTTCAAAACCATTTTTCATTTAGAGAACATGCGATTCTGAGGAAATATGCATAGTTTCACAACTTTACAACACTGTAAGATTAAAATAAAATTATAAAACTGTCAGACATCTGATCTCACTCTCTGGCATTGTCTCTGTGTGAGGGAAAGGGGGGGGGGGTGCTTGAGGACCTGTCTGACAGAGAGAGAGAGAGATAGGGAGAGAGAGAGAGAGAGTTAACATCTCTTTAATCACCAGAAAAAAAACTGTAATTGTGTGTTGTTGATTTTTTTCATCATTACAGCTTAAGAAATCTCTCTATCATTTTCTATCATTTTTAGGGACGAAAAAAACCTAGTACAATTTGTAATCTTGCTGATTTAACAGTAAAACAGTTCAGCTCACAGATAAAGACTAAGCTGTAATGCAGGCAAACATATTTTACAAATGCTTATAGATCAATAAAATTGTTAAAAATGCTTTTTCACAAAGTACATAATAATAAGGCACGTTGATATTCTGATGACATTTTTTTCCAAGTACATTTTACCAATTTCAAATCACATCAATCTTAATAAATACTATAGATCTGGTATTTCATGATTTATGAGTGATATATATAATTGTCCTCGATGGCTGGAAGTGAAATACTCATATTCAGGAGTGCTGAATTTTTAGGCATGTCTTCTTGTCATGCATTGGTCATTGAGCTCATTGTAGCGATGCTTCAGGTGTTGAAATAGATTTGTTATAGATTATACAGGTTCACTGTTTGAAGAGTGTATACAGTATGTGTATGTGGTGCAGACGCAGTAGCGAGAGCATGTTATCGTTACGCAAAAACACATTAAAATAATGTGCGAGCATGAATCTCTCCGCTTGCATGCACATTTCCTTTACTTTGACAAAAAACGCGTCCTCTGATACATGCTGCTTTTGCTCGGAGAGCGTGCGCGCACTTAAAACTCGTTTCCTCTGCTCAAACTGTGTCCTGTGCACTCACAACTCTCTCTATTCTCATGCGCTAGATATTCATTCTTTTCACACCTTTCTACTTCTAACCTTTTCTGTTCACATCTTTTACCATGTGCAGTGTGAATGCTCTGATCCATTAACATGGGCTCTGAAAAAAATATGCATTACAGATAGAGCTTGTGAACCTGGCCTTGCATAGGTATATGCACAGTCTGTCCTGTTCTCCTGCTCCATTTAGGAACGCTTCATTCGGACTGGTTCAGATAGCAACACCAAACTTGCAGTGTGTAATACCTATCATGGCCACCACCAGATGGAGCTATAGGATTACTTTTAAATAATTGTTTTAGAAACGTCTATAAAGCATTTAAATCATTTATAAAAATCTTTCAAAGTAAAACAATATGTATTTTAAAAAGCTAATGAATTTTACTGGTAATATAGTTTTATATAATAATTTCAGAAATGTTTATAGATCAATAAAAGTATTTTTAAAAATGGTTATAGATCATGAAAAGTGCGAATAAGCTCTCTTTGGTTTACATTAGTTAATGCATTAACTAACATGAACTAACAATGAACAATCTATTTTTCAGATAATTTATTAATCTTTTTTATGTTAGTTATTCCTATCATTAAAAATATTATTATTTATGTTTTTTCACAGTACATAAACTAATTTTAAAATAAAAATGTAATAAAAAAAATATTATTAATAATGTATTAAAATATTTTAACTAAGCTTTAATTAACATTTATATAAACACTTATATTGAAAGAGACTGAAATTGAAGTAATTTTTACTTTTAAAAACCACTTGTAAGACACAGTTAACAAATGCAGTGAGCAGATGAAAGGACAGAACAACAAAGATATATAGTGCCCCCTATTGGCAACAGGAAGTGTCATATTTTACACTGCGACAAACTACTCCTAGAAATTTTTTGACATTAATGTCTTTTTCGTGGTCAGTCTATCTTGAGTTTTTGTTAAGGGTCGTGTCCATGGCGCCATGACAAAATTGATGTCTCGCCATAGGAAGAGAAGTTGTTGTAACTCAGGCATAAAATATTCGATCTTCCCCAAACTTCAAATGTTTGATAAGAGTCTTGGCCTGAACACATCTGAAGGAAAATATTCCATTATAATGATAGCGCCACCTGCTGGCAAAAAGAAGATTGGCACATATAAATGACTTTATTCACATATTCCACTTATATTTACGACTTTAAATGCATATTTCTCGCCGTTCGCTTTTTTTACTAAAGCCGCTTGCTGGCGGTGAGCCCGGGTGCGAGGGCCCGATCATCGCTGCTTGCAGCTTTAATTATTCTTCTTCTTCTTCTTCTTCTCCCGAATGAATCACATTTTTGAGGGCTTTAACATGCTCAAAAAGTCATGAAACTTTGCACACGCGTCAAACCTGGTGAAAATTTTCGTCTGATATAGGATTCAGAAGAGGGTGTGGCAAAATGGCTCGACAGCGCCACCTATACCAAGAAAATCAACAGCCTTCCAGCTATGTTTCACGTACATGCACGAAAATTGGCACACATATGTAACACACCAATACCTACAAAAAAGACTCTTGGAGCGAAATTCTAAACCCAACAGGAAGTCGGTTATTTTTAATATTATGAGCATATTTTGTGTAATTTTGGTCATTTCCATGTGTTGTATTTTAACGAACTCCTCCTAGAGAGTTCTTCAAATCAACACCAAATTTGGTATGCCTAATCTAAAGGCTTTTGCGATGTTAAATTGCGAAGATCCTGACTTTTCGTTGAAGGGCGTGTCCGTGGCGGCCTGGCGAATTTCGATGATTCGCCATGAAAAATGAAGTTGCTATAACTCACACATACAATGACCAATCTGCCCCAAACTTCACATGTTTGATGAGACTCCGAACCTGAACAGATTGACATGCCCATATTCAGTTATAGTCATAGCGCCACCTATTGGCAACAGGAAGTGACATATTTTACGCTGCGACGAACTACTTCTAGAAATTTTATGACATCAATGTCTTTTTTGTGGTCAGTCTAATCTAAAGGCCTGTGCGATGTTCAGTTGTGAAGATCTTGAGTTTTCGTTAAAAGGCTTGTTCATGGCGCCGCGACGAAGTTCGATGTCTCGCCATGCGAATAAAAGATGTTATAACTCAGGCATAAGATGTCCGATCTTCCCCAAACTTCACATGTGTGATAAGAGTCCTGGCCTGAACAGATCTTCAGGCCAATATTCCACCGGGTGTGGCAGAATGGCTCTATAGCGCCACCTATACACTTTCAACGGAGTGCGCCTCGAGCTATGTTTCACGTACATGTACAAAAATTGGTACACACATGTAACACTCCAATACCTACAAAAAAGTCTCTTGGTACGAAATCCGGATCCCAACAGGAAGTCGGTTATTTTGAATTTTCCCTTCAAAATTGCTGTTGTTTTTGCCATTTTCAGGGGTTGTACTTTAACGAACTCCTCCTAGAGATTTATTCAGATCAACACCAAACTTGGTCAGTGTAATCTAAAGCCCTTTGCGATAATAAATTGCGAAGGACTTGAGGTTGCGTTAAAGGGCGGGTCCATGGCGGCCTGACAAATTTCGATGTTTCGCCATGAAAAAGGAAGTTGCTGTAACTCAGACATACAATGTCCAATCTGCCCCAAACTTCACATGTTGGATAAGACTCTTGACCTGAACGGATCTACATGCCAATATTCAGTTATAGTCATAGCGCCACCTATTGGCAACAGGAAGTTACATATTTTACACTGCGACAAACTACTCCTAGAAATTTTATGACATCAATGTCTTTTTTGTGGTCAGTCTAATCTAAAGACCTGTGTGATGTTTAGTTGTGAAGATCTTGAGTTTTTGTTAAAAGGTGTGTCCATGGCGCCGTGATGAAGTTCAATGTCTCGCCATGGGAATAAAAGATGTTATAACTCAGGCATAAAATGTCCGATCTTGCCCAAACTTCACTTGTGTGATAAGGGTCCTGGCCTGGACAGATCTGAAGGCCAATATTCCATCGAGTGTGGCAAAATGGCTCAATAGCGCCACCTATACACTTTCAACGGAGTGCGTATACACTTTAAACTGAGTGCGCCTTGAGCTATGTTTCACGTACATGTACAAAAATCGGTACACATATGTAACACACCAATATCTACGAAAAAGTCTCTTGGTACGAAGTCCGAATCCCAACAGGAAGTCAGTTATTTGGAATATTCTCTGCAAAATTAGTGTTGTTTTGGCCATTTTCAGGGGTTGTACTTTAACGAACTCCTCCTAGATATTTATTCAGATCAACACCAAACTTGGTCAGTGTAATCTAAAGCCTTTTGCGATTTTAAATTGCGAAGATCTTGAGGTTTCGTTAAAGGGCGTGTCCATGGCGGCCTGCCAAATTTCATTGTTTCGCCATGAAATAGGATGTTGTTGTAACTCAGGCATAAAATGTCCAATCCTCCCCAAACCTCAGATGTTCGATAAAAGTCCTGCCCTGAACACATCTGAAGGCCAATATTCCATTATAATGATAGCGCCACCTGCTGGCAACAGGAAGATTGGCACATATATGGAATAAACATTGATATATTCTACTTATATTTATGAGTTTAAACGCATATTTCTCACCGTTCACCTATTAAGTAAAGCCACTCGCTGCCGGTGAGCCTGGGTGCGAGGGCCCGTTCATCGCTGCTTGCAGCTTTAATAAAAATTGTCTTTGATCTTTCGAGCTGTTTAATTCCATTCAGCGGGTGTCCAATCTCCAAAAGAAGTGAAATAAAAAGCGCCCATCCATAACAAAAAGTCTTACATGGCTGAACAAAGGCCTCCTGTAGCAAATCGATGTGTTTTTGTAAGAAAAAAAACTATATTCAAAGTGTAATATTCATCAAACAGCTTGAAAGATCAAAGACAATTTTTTAATATAACTTCGACTGGGTTCGTCTGAAAGAAGAAAGTCCTATACAACTAGGATGCCTTGAGCGTGAGGGCTAATTTTCAATTTTTGGTTGAACTAACCCACTGGGGGTTGCCAACTGACTGTATTGTGGCTTCATTTGTGTGGGACCTCTTTGTTTTTATCTGTCTGTATTCCTGGACCTGTTTAGGTAGATCCAGTGTCTCTCACAAGAGTAAAACAGGTTGTGTTGATGAGATGAAAAAAGAGAAACTCATGCAAATAGAGGTTGTAAAACAGGTTGTGCTGATTCTAGTGACTGACCGTTGATTCACTTCCTTTCCTGCCCTTTCATTAAGCCGAGTAACAGATGCTAACAATTTATATGATGTATCGCTTGATGTATTCCTCAGTTGTAAGTCACTTTGGATAAAACCATCTGCTAAATGAATAAATGTAAATGTGTCACATTGAGCTAAATATGCTCTCTGTTCCCTGTGTAGGTGTGGCTGCTGTCCCTCCCTAATGCCTGTTTCTCCAGGCTATGCACGTCTTAACCAAAATGAGCCTATGAACTCTTTGCGCATCTCTGTTGGAGGGCTCCCGATGCTGGCTTCCATGACTAACACCACCGACTCCCGCTTCCGCATCAAATGGAAAGCCATTCTGGTGATAGCATCAGCACTAGCCTTCGTCCTCCTCCTCTACATTCAGCTTTTGCCCTTCCACCCTCATCCCAGAGGAAAATATGGTTTGAGGTTAAACCATCAGGAGGTGAGAACGGAGGGCCATTACAATGACACATACCCCCTCAGTCCACCAGAGCGCACCGCACAGGGCACACGCTACCGTATAGGGGTCATCGCTGACCTGGACACGAACTCACTCAGCGACAAGAAGCTGACCTGGTTTAGCTACATGCTGAAGGGCCACCTCCTGGTGTCCGAGAGTGGAGATACAGTGACGGTTGAATGGGATCAGGACAGGGTGGTCTTGGAAAGCCACCTGGCAGAGAAGGGGCGGGGCATGGAGCTCTCCGAATTAGTGGTATTTAATGGCAAACTGTACAGCGTTGATGATCGTACGGGTGTTGTATATAACATAGATGGACTCAAGGCAGTGCCCTGGGTCATACTGCCAGATGGGGACGGCTCGGTGTCAAAAGGTTAGTGTTGCTATTGTACCATTTTGTATAAAAATTTAGCACAGCTGTTTTCAAAGTGATGTGAAGCCTAAGTATGGTAAACTATACTCAGAACCTGTCTTCTGCATTTAACGCATCCAAGTTAGCGCACAAACACACACACACTCACAATAGCAGTGAGTATTGAACCATTCTCCCCATCTTGACACCTACATTAATTTATCATCTTCAGAATTTCATCAGCTATCATCAGCTGAATTTAAGGTAACAGTAAAAGACTATGAAAATAGGATAGAATAATGGATGTAATTCAAAGCAATTGATTCACACATGATGTCCGGTTCAGTCGTGGTTCTTTCTGTGACGTTCTCTAGGGTTTAAGGCTGAGTGGCTTGCAGTGAAGGACGAGCACTTGTATGTTGGGGGTTTGGGGAAGGAGTGGACCACCACCAGTGGAGAAGTGCTGAACGACAATCCTGAGTGGGTAAAAGTGGTGGGATTCAACGGAGATGTACAGCACCAGAACTGGGTCCCTAAGTACAATGCTCTCCGCAGCGCTGCAGGCATCAGTCCGCCCGGTAAACAGCAGTCTTCAGGGTCACATGTCAAAGTGACATTGATGTCTCAAGACCATTTGTGACTTTTAAGAGCGTCAAGAGCTCTTGTAGTCTTAACACCCACAAATACTTCATTTTCCAAGTTCCATGTTTCCATTTTCAGTCGCTAACATCACTGAAATGAATGCTTCGTTCTCGTTCCCTGCTCATTTCCTTTCTGTTGTCATCTCAGGGTACCTCATACACGAGTCTGCAGCCTGGAGCGACACATTGCAGCGCTGGTTCTTCCTGCCACGTCGTGCTAGCAGCGAGCGATACGACGAGACCGCAGATGAGCGAAGGGGCACCAATCTGATGCTCAGCTGCTCCCCAGACTTCCAGGACATTAAAGTGAGAGATGTTGGGCCCCTGAACCCTACACATGGCTTTTCGTCATTCAAGTTTGTCCCGAACACAGATGATCAGATTATAGTTGCCCTAAAATCTGAGGAGGATGCTGGGAAAATCGCCACTTACATTGTGGCGTTCACCCTAGATGGCAGAATCCTGCTTCCTGAAACCAAGATTGGGGACGTGAAGTATGAGGGACTCGAATTCATTTAGTGTCAGAGGGATTTTTCTGAAGGTAAACACATGCTGAGGACTAGTAAATACCTTCTTTTAGATGATGTACGTCTAGATGTGGACATTGAGGTGTATTTTTGTTGAAATAGTTGAATGATGTTCAAATAATGCAGACTGGCTATTGGCAGCAACTGCCTAAAGAGACTGAAGGATTCGGTACATGTTGAACCTTTATTTTAAGAGACATGTCAGAGCCTTCATCAAAAGTTTTTCATTGCCATTTTCAACAATGACCATTAGTGGTTTCACGACAGCACTGTACTTACTGTGTAATGAATGTAACAGAATGAATGAAGTGATAGACTGTAGTACATATATATAAAATTGTTTACTGTACACAGATTACAGCAGTTGACGTGGTTTTGATGAATGTTTTTTTTTTAAATCATGCTTTTTTTTTTACTTTCTTGATAAGTGTCTTAAGCAGATCAGCTACTTTTAAAAATAACTCTTAAAAAACTCAACTGTCACAAAATGAACTTTACTTTTCATTGATGCACCAGAGCTGTTTATTTGTTTTTGCTGTTTTTTTTTCCTTTTTTTTTTAAACAACAGATTGAAGGGTTTGAAGAAAGAGTTAAGTGTACCTCATTTTATTTTATCCAATTGCTTGAATCAGTCGTAATCACTAAATGACCAAAAGCCAGTTGACTTGACTCGAGCCAGTAGGTAAGCACCCAGTAAATATTTCCATTAAGATTTGTTGAACTCCCTGAGACACCCCAGTGGTTATCTTATGTGATAGACAACAACCTTGAAGAGTCTGCAAGTGAGAGAGGACCAGTGAAGATCAGTACCAGCGATGCTCTTTTCTGAAATAGCATTGTTTGGATTTCAGAAGGAAATGTGCCAACTAGAAAACTGTACATACTACTAATAAATAAAATTATAGTGATATGTACATGGCGAAAAACCCAGTGTTAAATTATCTCTCCCCAGAGTTTATTTGTGTCTACACTCAAAGTGTTAAAAGTAACATTGAAGTTAAAGGGGCCATTTGATGCTGCTAAAAATAATTTCTAGTTTTTAATTGTCCTCTTCCCACACAGTGATGTAGACATGTGGGAGCATGTTAGAATGAGCCGTTTTAGGGGAGTGTGGTTGACTCTTAACTTTTATAAATAATTTATCTTTGGGTTTGAGTCTTTGCAAATTTACAGATCTTATTTATACCTCAAGAGCTTGTAACTATCCAAAGAGGAAGGAAACATTTAAACCGCATCATATGACCCCTTTAGGTGTTTAATTGAGTGATTATTGACCATTATTTAAGACCCTGATGTTAACAAGCAGAATCACTGAATAAAAGAGTCAACATTTTTTGGTCAACACTATGCAAGTCAAGTGTTTCTTTAAGTTGGGCTCTTAAAGCATTTTTATTTTTTTTATGGCTGCTTTAACTGTTCACATCTGTTATGGCAAAAAAAAAAAAAAATTATAAAATGAAATTAAAATGTCTTCAGATGTTGGTTATGTTTTGATAGCGATAGTGTACTGATTGCTGCAGCCCTGTGATGTTCCAGAGATTTTGCACAAAAAACACTTCATGTTCATTCAGAACTTCATTTTTAGACACATACTTCAAAAATCTGTGTATTATTCTCAACAATGATTACAGACAGACAGAACAAATCTAAACATCACCAAATAAGTTACTAAAAAGTCACATAAATAAAGTAATAATAAAAGAAATTACAAAGACAATGCAGCTCCTAATGTATTCATGCCATAATAATAAGCCATTGATGAAATTTGACTGGTGGCACCCAGAATGTAATGCTCGGTTTGAATGTCATACTTTTTGATGGTCACAACTGTTGAGATTCCTAATCTTATTTTGCCAGTTTTTAGGCTGTAGAATCCCAGGGCCACTGTAATCAATAAGGTAACTCTTTACTCCGAGATTAGTCTCAAAGTGAGATCAGTGATTCAGGTCACAACACACCACAACAACAACTGATCACATTTCTCTTGGCTCATCTGACTGCTATAATGTGGTTACAGCAGCCTGACAAAATGTAATGTTAAAGCGTCAATGGTCAAGAGCCCAACTGAAAACACTGATCACCATATTGGTGAATTTAAGATATTGACTCATTATTTCAGAGATTATTTATGTGAACATCCGGTGTCTTCAGTTACGTCAGTCACCATCCAACTGATCACTTAATTATCTTATCGCTGTTTAACATTCCTCGTGGCTAGCGAAGTATAGTACCGGATTTTGAGATTAGTCTAGATCAGTGGTTCCCAAACCTGTCCTGGCGTACCCCCAACACTGCACGTTTTCTTTGTCTCCCTAATTAAACACATCTGATTCAACTCATCAGCTCATTATCACATGGGTTAATGAGCTGATGAGTTGAATCAGATGTGTTTAATTAGGGAGACAAAGAAAACGTGCAGTGTTGGGGGTACGCCAGGACAGGTTTGGGAACCACTGGTCTAGATGTTAATATAAAAATCTGAACTTGCCAACAGGCCTCAGAGTTCTGGGGCGAACTTATTCTGGCAAGAGAAAGGCAGTTCAAGAAGAGCAGAAGAGAAAAACCAGGTGCAAGATCAGGGCCAGAAGGAAAGATCAGTATTAATAATTTCAAAAACTGACCACCAAAACCAAAGGGCTTGAGAGAGATGGAAGAGCTCAGCGGCCTGCAGAGAGTCCAGACGACAGGTAGAGCAGATCTTTGATGAGACAAATCAATCAGGACAGGACAAGCCTAGGGAAAGCTTAACTCAAGAAAGCAAATGGTACAAGGCACAAACCACTTTCGTGTATACAAATACAATTAGCGAAAATCAGAATAAAGGATCAAAACACAATAAATAGGGGAGAGCATATGATGTGTTCCTGTAGCTCAACTGGTAGAGCACTGCGCTAGCAAGCGCAAGGTTGGGGGTTCGATTCCCCGGGAACACATGATATGTAAAAATTGATAGCCTGAATGCACTGTAAGTCGCTTTGGATAAAAGCGTCTGCTAAATGCATAAATTTAATTTAATTTAATTTAAATTTAATAATGTGAGCATTTAACAGAATAAGAACTAGGCAAGAGCTGTGTCGAAACCTCTACCTATACCCTTACATAGGACAATATTTGAGGGGACAGCCATTTGTAGTGGTTATCGAGTGCACTCGATGAATCCCATAATGCAATAATGAGTGTGCAACCGATGTACACTCAATGGCTAGACAATATCTAAAATACACTGTGAGGTTCATGCTAGATGAATTCCCACCTATTGTCAGAAGATGGCGCCTACGGCTGAATAATCCTTCCCTTTCCAAACAACTTGTCCAATGTGGGTACAGAGTAATATCATACAGGTATAAATTTATTTTAAATTGATTATTAAATTGTTTAATTAAGCCTGGTACATACTAGTTTCCATGACAGAGTTCAGAAAATAATCAGGACACTGAAGATCTTGATTAATTTGTTTATTGCAGCAGAGCAGTGACAATGTACATGTAGTACCTTGGGTTCAACGTAGTCAGAATGAATGATGCACATCCTAAACCCAAACCTATTATACAGTTAGAGTTTACTACATTTAATGAAGTTGCTCCTGTCGTAACAGATCTGTATGTTAATAAAGTTCTCAAACCCTGTTGTCTGACATGGTTCTCTGTGTCCCGCACCCTTTCCCATTCAGGATGTGCGTATCCCAAATGATCTAGAAACAACATGACTGCTGACTTTCTTTTCTATAATAATTAAGACATTCTGGGAAATGAGCATAATCAAACATCTATTTTGGAGTAGAATCTGGGTCTGGGCAGACTATAGTTTCCTACAGTCCCCCCTTTGATACTCTTGATCCAAAAGAAGCTTGTGTTACTCACACTCACTCCCATTACACAGATTTCACCAGCAAAAACATTCTTTGGGCAACATAAAGTGTGTGTGTGTACGTGCATGCAAGCAAGTATTGTGTTTTCATTTTGTCACATGCATTGTGTCTATCTCAGTGTGAACATCCTTTATTCACTGTGTGCATTCAGTAGACAATGTTCTGCATTTGAGTATGCATATATTTGTCTCCTTTTGTTGTCATGTGCAGTGAGTCTGTGTCTATGTGCATTTCTTAGTGTGGATATGTCCTTTGCCCTCATGTTTTCCATCTTGGTGCAAAGACTGTTGTCCAAAGTCTCTGAAATGGTTTGATCTCTCCTTGTTTTCTCATCCATTGTTCATTATTTTCAATTTGAAAAAGTCATTCTAGAAGAAGTAGTCACTGGTGTTGTTGATGTCTTTGTCATTCCATCAGTACATCCATCCTATTGTAAGTTTCAAGAGTGTCTAGTTCTTGTCAGCCTGGAGATCTGCATCTTGCAGGTCTGTAAAGCTCTGGATTTCTAGGTCATGGATCACTCTGTTCTTTTTCTTGAGACAATTCCCCTGGTTCCACTGGTTCTGCTGACTTGTTCTTCAAATGGTATCTGCTTGTGTCTGAACTAGTTATATTGTTCATCAAGTGCTGTGTCTGGCAAAGTGTGAATGGCTTCTTCATGTGTTACCTTTCAATAGTGCCAAATGGTTTTCTAAATGGCTCTAATCTCGATAGGCCATTCTTTTGATTGAAAAGTGATACTGTCTCGCCTTGTGTCCCATCCTTCCACATGCAAAACAACAACTTCCTCATCTTTCCTACTTTTCTCCAAACGATGTCCAGCTATGTGACCATCCTTTCCAAATCCATGACAAAGCTTTGATGAGGTCTCTCATTGTCTTGACAATCTCTAGTTATGTGACCAGTTTTTCCACATGCATCAAGGCTCAGTACTAGGGCCGCTACTCTTCACACTTTATATGTTACCCTTGGGAGATATCATCAGGAAACATGGTGCTAGCTTTCACTGTTATGCTGATGATACTCAGCTCTATATTTCTTTGTGGCCCGGTGAAACACACCAATTTGAAAAACGAATCAAATGCATAGTCGATATAAAAAATTGGATGACGAGTAATTTCTTACTGCTAAATTCAGAAAAAACAGAGGTGTTGATTATAGGACCTAAAAACTCTGCTTGTAATAACCTAGAACACTGTCTAAGACTTGATGGTTGCTCTGTCAATTCTTCGTCATCAGTTAGGAACCTAGGTGTGCTACTTGATCGCAATCTTTCTTTAGAAAGACACATTTTCCATCTCAAAAATATTTCTAAATTAAGGCCTATATTCTCAATGTCAAATGTAGGAATGTTAATCCATGCATTTATGACTTCAAGGTTAGACTATTGTAATGCTTTATTGGGTGGTTGTTCTGCACGCTTAGTAAACAAACTACAGCTAGTCCAAAATGCAGCAGCAAGAGTTCTTACTAGAACCAGGAAGTTTGACCATATTAGCCCGGTCCTGTCCACACTGCACTGGCTCCCTATCAAACATCGTGTAGATTTTAAAATATTGCTTATTACTTATAAAGCCCTGAATGGTTTAGCACCTCAGTATTTGAATGTCTCTTGTTACACTATAATCCTCTACGTCCGCTTCATTCTCAAAACTCAGGTAATTTTATAATACCTAGAATATCAAAATCAACTGCAGGCTTAAATCTGGATTAAAGACCCATCTCTTTAACCTGGCTTACGCATAACATACTAATATGTTTCTAATATCCAAATCCGTTAAAGGATTTTTAGGCTGCATTAATTAGGTAAACCGGAACTGGAAACACTTCCCATAACACCTGATGTGCTTGCTACATCATTAGAAGAATGGCATCTACGCTAATATTAGTCTGTTTCTCTCTTATTCTGAGGTCACCGTAGCCACCAGATCCAGTCTGTGTCCAGATCAGAGGGTCACTGCAGTCACCCGGATCCAGTACGTATCCAGACCAGATGGTGGATCAGCACCTAGAAAGGACCTCTGCTGCCCTGAAAGACAGCGGAGACCAGGACAACTAGAGCCCCAGATACAGATCCCCTGTAAAGACCTTGTCTCAGAGGACCACCAGGACAAGACCACAGGAAACAGATGATTCTTCTGCACAATCTGACTTTGCTGCAGCCTGGAATTGAACTACTGGTTTCGTCTGGTCAGAGGAGAACTGGCCCCCAAACTGAGCCTGGTTTCTCCCAAGGTTTTTTTTCTCCATTCTGTCACCGATGGAGTTTCGGTTCCTTGCCGCTGTCGCCTCTGGCTTGCTTAGTTGGGGTCACTTCATCTACAGCGATATCATTGACTTGATTGCAAATAAATGCACAGACGCTATTTAACTGAACAGAGATGACATCACTGAATTCAATGAAGAACTGTCTTTAACTATCATTTTGCATTATTGACACACTGTTTTCCTAATGAATGTTGTTCAGTTGCTTTGACGCAATGTATTTTTGTTTAAAGTGCTATATAAATAAAGGTGACTTGACTTGACTTGACCAGATGGGATGAGACTGACTGGGAAGCCCAATTAAACAAAAACTGTAGGGTGGAAGTGGTGACTCCAGTAAGGAAAAGAACAGGTTGACAGCAACTGCTGGGAATGTAGGCTTTACTGTAGGGACCCTGGGAAAACAGAGTCAGACTCAACCAACCTTGCTTACAGTGACCAAGCTTTCTGACAGAATTAGTTTTGCAGCAAAGAGCTGGTGGATGGCGTTCTTCTCCATGATCAGAGGTGCTGGCTGTGACAGGGAGAACATGTACGAAATTAACTAATCACTTTCTTTTTGTATTGTGTGAATTAGTTTTGACTGATCTCACTTGCATTGCTTGTGGCTAACCTTAGCCCAGACATGCTGACAGACAATTCTTGTTTAAATGCATACGTTGCAGTAATGAAACTTCCCATTTTCACGAAATGAAACTTTTGGTAGCCCTCGAATGTGATTACACAGCATTTGATTTAAGTTTCACAATAGTTGACTTGATTTGGCCATTATATAAAGGAAGAGCTGGATGTTTTGTAACTCATTCAGTTGTGAATTGTGTTCCTGACGGTACTGTTTCCAATATCTCCAGCAAAAGAAGAATTATGTATCTTCTATGGCCTCTACTGTTTCTGCACGTTTCAGCAGCACGTCTGAACTTGTTTGGTTAGTAAATAAAATATTGCTTTTTTTTTCAAAATATTTGTACGTGTTTTTCAAAATTTTGAAATAATTATAATAATAATATAAATAATACAATCACAATTATGTTTCTAATCATCTCTAAATTTCTGTCTTCTTCTAAATCTTATGTCACTGGCTGAAGATGACGGACTAAAGCAGGCAAAACAAGAGGGAAGAGTGCGATTGGTGGGGGATCAGCCCTCATCTGGTCGTGTGGAGATCTACCATGATGGACAGTGGGGTACAGTTTGTGACGATGACTGGGACATGGCTGAAGCACAAGTGGTGTGTCGTCAGCTGGGTTTTCCTGGAGCAATATCAGTTACGCTTGGAGGACGTTATGGTGAAGGTACAAACTCCACAGCACAATTTATTTGTTACACACTGTGATAAAAAAAAAAGTCTTATATTTTTAATCCGACTTATATTTGTTTTTGTTTTTTTAGGCTCTGGTAAAATTTGGCTGGATGATATGAAATGTCAAGGCTCGGAGAGCTCTTTGTCTGAATGTAGCTTCAAAGGCTGGGGTGTTACTGACTGCTCACATAAAGAGGATGCAGGGGTGGTCTGTGAGACTGGTAAGACATTCAGCCACTAGATATATTTGCATTTGAACGTCTGTTTTATTTTATACTATGTAATCTATTTTGTTACATTATTGCAGGTACAAACATAACCAGCAATCGTCAGTTCTCTGTGGATAACAGTCTGGGTCTGTCTGATGATCTTGGTCTTCTGTTTGACAGTGGAGATGGTTGTGATTTCAGAATTAAAGTAAAAGACGACAGTGAAGAGTCAGAGTTGACTTTTTGTGTGCACAGAATGATCCTCATGTTTTATCCAGAATTAAACATAACAGACAACTCTAGAGACCTCACAGTGGATGTCAGCCAGACCTGCCACCCTCATGTCTCTGCTTTTCTCAGGTAATGTCCTGAAGACAACTTAACTTCAAAGCTCGATCCAATTGTCTCAGTTAATTGCAAATTTGAATTTTGCAATACAAAACTGACTGTATAATCAATGTTAGAC
Source organism: Carassius auratus (assembly GCF_003368295.1). Lineage (NCBI taxonomy): Eukaryota > Metazoa > Chordata > Actinopteri > Cypriniformes > Cyprinidae > Carassius > Carassius auratus. Next base: position 27,639,638 of record NC_039245.1, read on the forward strand.
ACTTATAGTATCTGAACTGTTTTTGCACAGGTATTTGTACACACGTAAGATTGATGTTTCCGTCACATCGGCTCAATGTCTGCATCAGCTGGCGTTTACCTTTGGAGTGAAGAAGCTTATGGAGGATGTCGGCAGGGCCTTCACTTTACTCATCCCTGAAGACAACACTTTCCAGACACAGGTATCCATGTTCGAGTATGGCGTCCGCACAGGTGACCTTGTCCTGCAGGAGAACGTCCTCCAGTATCTTTCCTGGAACTGTGAGTTCCTCATAAGCTCTCCAGTGTGGAGCAGCGTCTCCTTTCACATGATGGACGCTCTGCTGCAGCGCTCAGACCTGGTTGTGAAGGATGAAGCTTTTCTTCTTGAAGCTCTGGAGAGATGGATCCAAGACAAAGGTGATGAGCTGAGCTCAGACCAACAGGCCAGTCTCCTGAACCACATCCGCTTCCTCTTGATCCCTGTGGACAGACTGTATGAAATGCAGTTTTCCTCAAGCGTTCTCCGTAGGAATCATGAGAAACTGTACCTAACAGGTCTGCTCAGGGGTTTCCAGTTCAATGCTCTGCCCTTCTCTAAGATCAGAAATAACACGATTAGTGAGTATCTACCCAGAATCTACACTGGAGATGAGTGGAGTGTAATTTTTAATGCAACCACTGTCAAAAATTCACGCTATGAATACAGAAATGGTTATAATATAGATTATAACTATAACCGCGGGTATGGTCAAAATAACAGAATGCAATCCTTCTCCACTCCAGCACACCCTAGTGCTCTTTACAGAGAACAAAAGGTCTTTTGGCAAGCCCAGGTGATTCTAAGTAGACAGGAATGCTCTAATTATGGTATTTCATGTTATTCATTTCCTGTTGCAAGAATTATTGCAAGTGGTAATCAGAACATGTACACTAGCATCATTCGCTACAGCAACAGGTTGATTCTCACCTGTAAGAATGAAAACAATGTCTTTCAAGTCCAAGATTTCAAAAACAGCATGGCTGTGATCCCAAATAACAGCAGTATGGGTCTGCCGAACCCCTGTCCTGACGACTACAGTTTCAGATTTGTAGTGCGTCCAGAGTATATCTGACTGCACTGAGTTCTGTTTGACTCCAGCTACCTACATACAGGCATTTCAGTATATTCAAATCTAGTTTAATCAAATCTATTACATTTAAATAGTTTTTATTTTAACATTTTTTTATTAATGTTACTCATTCTGCAGTGATTTCTCTCAAATGTTACAGTTGATTTGAAACTTTTAATTTAAATATTGTCAAAATAAAAATGCTTGATTTTGAAAGTGCACTTAAAAAAAATAAAAAAAATAACATATTTCTTACATGATCTCTTGTCAGTTTGATTCCTCTTTGACGGACGGCTGTTAATACTTAAGATGTTTATGAAATATATCTAGCCTCGTCAGAATTGATTACATTTGACAGTTGCACAACAGTTCATTGTTTAATAAATTAATATGAGAATGATCACGTTCATTAGGCATAAACTAAATATCGGAAATGCTAGATATTTCTTTTATTTTATAAAATGTTTTATTTGAGAGATGTATTTTGAGATCATGCACTCAGGCAAATGTATTTTCAAGATAAGTGGGCTTTCCTTGATTTATAACATTCACTTTGATGAATTCTAACAGCATATTGATGGAAATTAACTCTACAACACATTTATAATGTGACTATAACATATGCAAAAGCAAACATGTTTCCTCTCTTCCCTTTAGATAAATTATAATTGTGAACATAATTTGAAAAGTTCAACTCTGCATCTACATGGAACGTCTTCATCTTCGTTTCTTCCTTCGCTCCACAGTTTCAGCTTCATGCTTCACCTTCCTTTCTCCTCTCACTTTCACTTTTTTGAAATTCCCAACTGCACACTTCTGTTTTCTGAACGTCATTAGTGAGTAATCTTATAAGTTTGAAATGAAGATCTAAATGTCAAAGAGCTTATATTTCATGAGTTCTTCTTTAAGATGTGCTCACACCTGCCAGTGTCAAAAGAGTTTTATTATTCTAAGAAACAATGTCCCTTTGATAAAAGACTTCTGTTATGCTCTGAAAGTGTCAATCATTTGAGCACAGAACATACAAGCTTCAACGGCCCATTAAATACACCCTCTACGTATTAAAATGATTTTTTTTTTTAAGGTGTCTTAGTATAAAAAGGTTCAGGTGCTCACCAGTTAATTAATGTCCACGCTGTTAAACCTGAGGACAGTGGACCATAAAAAGGTTGGTAAAGTATTGTTTTTATTTATTTATTTTTTGGCTATTACATTCAGAATTATTCATTTCGCAATAGTTTTAATTGTTCAAGACTTATGAATACTGTATGAAACTTAGTATGTTGTACTGTAACTCATGAATTTCTGTTCATATCCAAAATTGAAAAACCTGTGTGTAATTAAATATGTGACAATAATCTGCAGTAGTTAACCCTTAATAATGAGTGTTTCAGCTGTATATCATGCTCAAATCCGTTTCAGGATTCGCAGAAGTCACTTGAACGCCAAACCCCAGATTCAAAATGTCTTGTGAAAATTAATAAAACATAAAAGAGTCACGTTTATTTGAGCATAGACTTGTTGTGTACATACACCAGTCCTGAAAAGTGGCTTGAGAACCTCCTCTTTGTATTGTGTGAAAGGGTTTTGTCTCAAACTCAAAACAGCCACTGAAACTGGATTTGTTTGAACATGCACACTGCCTTTATTCTTGAGTTTGTTTTCTCATGAAATGAAACTTAAGGTAGTCCCTAATTGTGATTGGATAGTGGTCGGTCACGTAAGGGATATCTCACAATGCTTGACCTAATTTAGAAGATATATAAATGAAAGCAAGATGGTTTGTCTTTTAGTAAGAACCTCCATGAATTGTGCTGATCCTGCTTTGGTGTTTTAAAGAGTTTCCAGCAAGAAAATGGTCATGTATATTTTATGGACATTGCTGTTTTTTTCTGTGTCAGCACAGCGGTGGACTTTGTTTGGTTAGTAGTCTATATGAACATACATAAGTCTTTTTTTACAAATACATAATATTGTTTCCATTTACACTTATCGCTTGTGACAGATGAAGAGTCAAAGCCTAAACGTGAAGGCAGAGTACGACTGGTGGGGGATCAGCCTTCATCTGGTCGTGTGGAGATCTATCATGATGGACAGTGGGGTACAGTTTGTGACGATGGATGGGACATGGCTGAAGCACAAGTGGTGTGTCGCCAGCTGGGTTTTCCTGGAGCAATATCAGTTACGCCTGGAGGACAATACGGTGAAGGTATAAACACATTAGTGTGGGGGAAATCATTTAAATGTTATGCACTGTGATACCAGCAGTCTAATTTTTGACCTTTTGACCTATACTTTTTAGGCTCTGGGTCAATCTGGCTGGATGACATGAACTGTCAAGGCTCAGAGAGCTTGTTGTCTGAATGCTGCTTTAAAGGCTGGGGTGTTACTGACTGCTCACATAAAGAGGATGCAGGGGTGGTCTGTGAGACTGGTAAGACATCTACTGGATCTTGCAAAAACTGCAGCGCTTGCTTATGGAAATGGATTTAGGCCTTGCAATGCTATTGTAATGTGTAGCACTATATTAAGTACATGACGAAGTAGCATAATCCAAAACAGTATTTTAATCAACAAGGAATAAACACAGGAGAATCGATCGCAGAAACAAACGTAGCACAAACACCATGTAAAGCAAATAACTGGGTATATATAATGGGTAAATAAATGAGACACACCTGAAACTAATACGCAACTATGGAAATCAATGACAAGATCAGAAACTAGGTAGACCTGAACTAAACAGGGCAGGAGAACAAGAAACATAAGAAAAAACAACAAATAGTCCATAACCGTGACAGTGAAGGTGTGTTTTCACACCGTAAAGAGTCCATCTGAGGAGGGAAGGGGGGCTCTGGAGGAGGACACATAGCACAGGGAACCAGGGGAGCTGATGGATGGAGAGACCAAGGTGTTGATGACAGAGGGAGGAGCCAGGAGAAGGAGGAACCAGATGTGGACACCCAGAGTCCAGGCAGGAAGAAGACCCACAATGAGATGATGGAGGGAGGAGCCATGGTGGAGGTAGGCTAATGGAGGTGGAGCCCAAGACGGGGATTGAGAGACGAAGAGCCAGAGTGACACCATGGGTCCGGATGGCCAAGATCATGCGACTGAGGTGGAGACCCAGAAGACCGTGTCAGAGTCAAAGCAACTGAGGACAATGGTGGAGCTGGAAGGATCCAAATGGAAGCCAAATGGAGCCTGATAGATGGAGCAACAAGGTGAAGCGGGAGGAGGCAGGTCGATGATTGACCTAGGCAGAGCCAGAGGAACGAGGAAGAACAATTGAATGTCCAACATCTAAATAAAATGAATGAGTGTCACCCTCCGTATCTGTGGTTAAGTGCAGAAACTAGAACGGTCCCAGATATCACCCACTAGGCCAGTGGCTCTTTTTGGTCCTGGGGATCCCCTGCTCTGCACATATTGTATGCCATCAGTTCATGGATCTCTCCTCAGAGGAGTGGATGATCTCAATCAGATGTGTTTAATGAGGGAGACATGCAACATGTGCAGAGCAGGACCCCAGCCCAGAAATAAGAACCACTGCACTTGGCATCTCTCATCTACTGCTAGGTGGCGCTGTTACACATTTTAAATTAGCAAACCTGAGGTCTCATCTCCAACCAGTATACATTTTAAATTTGTGAAACTAGACAATACTTGCCTTTTATTATTTAATGTTCCCCTTGAATTTCAAAGATTTACACTTATAGCCACAAATATCTATTTAATTTTTCGCCAGGTATTGATTTCAGTTGCAAATGCCTTAATCATCGTGAATTTGGAAGAGTATGTAAAGGATCACATAAGGACAGTGGGCCTCATTTATGAAACTTTCAGAGTATGAGTAAATTCTGAATAGTTTGTGAGGAAATTGGAGCTTCCCAAAAATGGAGATTCCTGATTTGATTGTTAATTGATTCATTTGTTAATAAAATGCATGTTCATTTAACGTAATGCTCAACCTTGAATTAAAACTATGTGAATTATGTGAACTGCAATGCTGTGGGATCTTCTGGACTACCTTTCAGGTTGGGCTTCGGACAAATGCAAAAGACTCATTGACCATGTTTGGCTTTCAGTGGACTAAATACATTTTTTTTAACAGAAACTTAACAGTGATTTTCTGTGTTTTCCTAAAGTGCTTTGACCACGATTTTTATTGAATTGAGGAACATTTTAAGCTTATTTATTACCTTTTTTTTGCAGGTACAAACATAACCAGCAATCATCAGTTCTTTCTGGATAACAGTCTGGGTCTGTCTGATGATCTTGGTCTTCTGTTTGACAGTGGAGATGGTTGTGATTTCAGAATTAAAGTAAAAGACGACAGTGAAGACTCAGAATTGACTTTTTGTGTGCACAGAATAATCCTCATGTTTTATCCAGAATTAAACATAACAGACAACTCTAGAGACCTCACAGTGGATGTCAGCCAGACCTGCCACCCTCATGTCTCTGCTTTTCTCAGGTAACTTTCTAAAGACCACTTCCTTTTTTTGTTTTATTTGTGTGTGATTCTCTTGAACAGTGTCTTTTGGGGCTTTGTGTGTTCATACAAAGAATGAGGTAGAATGTCTAATGTGGTTGCTCTAATAAAAGCTCCACCTTGCAAAAATAAATCATAATAAAGTTCAGTCAGGACCACTTGCTAAAAATATAATTTATTGGGAATTCTGTGGATCAATTATTTTGGTTTAAAGGGATAGTTCATACAAAAATGAACATTTTCATTATTTACTCACCGTCAAATTGTACCTATATATATTTTAAGAATACTAGTCACCAAACAGTTGACGGTAGCCATTGACCTCCATACTTTTTTTGCATTGTATGGAAGACAGTGGCTCCTGTCAGCAGTCCAGTCAAAATGATTTCCTAAGCAGATATCCAAATGCTCTTTAGTCAAGATGCTAGGACGGAAAGGGGTGGAGGTGGGCGCATATGTCCGTCCACAAGTAGGTGGAGTGACGAATCAGCAGCTGATATTGGTTAGCAACCAGTGGTTTACCCGAAATACGCTTGAATTCCGTTCAGTCACTCAACCTCTATTTCTTGCAGCTTGCTGAGACAGCTGAATGGAAGACAGCCGTAACATGGTTAGCACTGTGAAACTTGAGCTTAATGCTCAAAGCAGTTTATCATGCATCTCTCAGGGTGTTTATTTCATGTAGTGTATTCAAGCTTTTAGACTGAGTATTAAGATCATGAAGCCATCAACTACAACCACAAATGACACTATTTCCTGTGAATGACTCATCAGAACTAAATACTGACACAGTACTTAAGCACCATTTATTTTTGCTCAGGTATTTGTACACACGTCAGGTTGATGTTTCCGTCACATCGGCTCAATGTCTGCATCAGCTGGCGTTTACCTTTGGAGTGAAGAAGCTTATGGAGGATGTCGGCAGGGCCTTCACTTTACTCATCCCTGAAGACAACACTTTCCAGACACAGGTATCCATGTTCGAGTATGGCGTCCGCACAGGTGACCTTGTCCTGCAGGAGAACGTCCTCCAGTATCTTTCCTGGAACTGTGAGTTCCTCATAAGCTCTCCAGTGTGGAGCAGCGTCTCCTTTCACATGATGGACGCTCTGCTGCAGCGCTCAGACCTGGTTGTGAAGGATGAAGCTTTTCTTCTTGAAGCTCTGGAGAGATGGATCCAAGACAAAGGTGATGAGATGAGCTCAGACCAACAGGCCAGTCTCCTGAACCACATCCGCTTCCTCTTGATCCCTGTGGACAGACTCTACGAAATGCAGTTTTCCTCAAGCGTTCTCCGTAGGAATCATGAGAAACTGTACCTAACAGGTCTGCTCAGGGGTTTCCAGTTCAATGCTCTGCCCTTCTCTAAGATCAGAAATAACACGAGTAGTGAGTATCTACCCAGAATCTACACTGGAGATGATTGGAGTGTATTTATCAATGACACAACCCTCAATTACCAATACCATAACTACTACTATGGCCAAAATAACAGAATGCAATCCTTCTCCACTCCAGCACACCCTAGTGCTCTTTACAGAGAACAAAATGTGCAGTGGCAAGCCCAGGTGTTTCTTAGTAGTCAGGAATGCTCTTATTATGGTATTTCATGTACATCATTTCCTGTTGCAAGAATGTATGGATATAGTAATCAGAACATGTACACTAGCATCATTCGCTACAGCAACAGGTTGATTCTCACCTGTAAGAATGAAAACAATGTCTTTCAAGTCCAAGATTTCAAAAACGACATGGCTGTGATCCCAAATAACAGCAGTATGGGTCTGCCGAACCCCTGTCCTGACGACTACAGTTTCAGATTTGTAGTGCGTCCAGAGTATATCTGACTGCACTGACTGTCATTTTCTACCAGTGGTAAAGTTTACGTCTGTTTGTATATGTTTTTTCAGTTCAATCAAATTTTCATTAATAATGTTCAGTGTCAGTTTATGATCATTATAATAATAAGTGAAGGGTTTTGATTATTTTGATTTTTTCATGTAATGATCAGATTGTTAGACATTAATGATGTTTTATTGTTTAAAGATGCCCCTTAAAATGCTTCAAATGAAACAAATAAACAAACTTTTGTAATTTTCTCAGTTTTTCCTGCTGTACTATTGGTAAATTGGCAATAAATCGTAGGCTGGTTACATTGCTACTTTTATCTTTTTTTTTTTTTGTCATATACTGTATGAAGTAAAATGAAAAATTTAAAGATTCTGATATATATTTTGATATGGTATAAAATAGTGAATCAAACAATATTTTCCTGGTTTCCTTTATTGATGTAATCTTAATGCTTTCCAGGTTGCAAATATATTATTTTATTATTAATTTGTAACTACAATATTAGTTACAAATGAATGAAAATGAATGAATGAATGAAGTGAGAGGAAGAATACTTTGGTGTGTAAGCTTAATTTTATATTTTTATTTAAATAATAATAAAAAATGAGTTCAACGAGAAATTGTTGTAGAACAAGATCTTACAAAATTTTGTAGAAGAAAAGTGTTAAATGCTCAGCGCAAAGACAAAACTGTTTTGATTCACATCTTCATCAGTGTCACCACAGAAAATAGTACCCGATTCTATTTATAGAGAATTATATGCAATATTTCATCTACTACACTAGATTTAAACAGTTGCTATGTACCCAAAATCATTCATTTGTGCTAACATTCATAGACATAAAGCTATCGCTTCATACAGACAAGCAGGCCTAGCCCACATGAGAAAAAAGTAGTGCAAAAGTATTGTAACCCTTTACTTTAACGCAATCAGTTACTTTTAAAGGGAGTCACACAATATTGTACCGCATTACTTTTAAAGGTAACTTTACCCAACACTGTAAGTTACATAATTTTTCTCTGTGTGATAATCTTATTGACACAAGTCAAAATTCTATAAAAAAGAATTAAAAACAAAAATATCTAGATAGCACAGAAATCAACTCATTGAATAATCTTTTCTTCGTTCCATGTGGACTTATAATGGAATAAGTATTTGCATTATTTCTGAAGAAGAACATGCTCCATATTTTCTATATTCATATCCACCTGTGCATTAACCAAAATCTAAGAATTCTGGACCCCATTGTAATTTGTTGTGATGTTTGCATTCAGAAGTACAGTATCTAAAAATTATCTGTCCAGTAAGAAAGCATAATAGACATAAACCTCGTATGCATAACACATTTGAGAATAGGTTTTGAAAAGTGTCAAATTCTCCAAGGTCAAACTCAATAAAGGAAATTCCTATGCACATATTTTGTCTGATCATAAAAACACTTATACAAGACTTGTAAACATGTCTGATTTAATTATTCTGAAAGTCTGAAATTGTTCACTCTAGTTTACAAATGAGCAGCATACCATGTTTATTTATTTATTTATTTAAGTCTAGTGACTAAGCAAGAATTCCTGTAGCAGGCAACATAGTTAAAAAATAATTAAATGTTGCCACCAGTGCACCATGACACATTTAGGAGAAAATATGCATTCGTTTATATTCAAAGGAGTTTTGTTGAGACTTAAAAAAAAAGATACCATTAAAATGACTAATGTTGTTTTGATGAGGTTGTTAAATATGATAAATATATTTAGTTGTGTTAGAACTTGTTCTGTGTCTCGCCAGGCTCTTGAAATACTATGAGATGTTTCACATCAATGACATGATAAAACCCCAAACATATCACAGTTTCACAATTCTGTTTTTTCCTTGGTGAGGGCACTACTGGTGTCTGGACAAAATAGTGCTTTGGTCTTCATTTTGGGAATGAAATAACCTGTCGACAGTTACACTTTAAGTTCACTATACCCAGGGATTTGTTTTTAAAATAATTTAAACATTCATACTTGGAAATGCCCAAAAATAATCTTTCTTTGATGATGCCATTCAAAATATAGGATAGATAGATTGAGTTGGAGTGGCTGTCCATGTCAAATTCAAATTCACTCACAGGATCTGGTGTTGTTAGGCTGGAATGACTGCAAGTAATCAATGAAGCAGTAGTAGGAAAGTTATGAATGATTAGAAGAAGAGCGGGCCTATAACTGAACCCTGAGCACCTCAGTGCTTAAGGATAATGATATTGGATGGAATGGATGAGAACAGATTTGAAGCATTAATGAATGTGGGTGAGGAATCCCCAAATGTATTTGAACATGGATCTGATCAGCCAGCAGCTAACACCGCTACTAACAGGCACTCAAGGACGAGCAGACAGCGGCTTTCAGCTCAGAGCACAGCCGAGCCAAGGACTCTGATAGTGGGTGACTCTGTTATCAGAAACATCCGTAGCAGGACTACAACAACATGCTGCCTTCCTCAAGCAACGGTCTCTGATGTGAACAAGGAACTTCAGAACATTCTGATGAAGCACAAGACTGCAAATCAAATCATCATCCATGTGGGGAAGAATGATATTCGGAAAGAGCAGTCAGAACTCCTTAAGAAGGACTTCAGTGAACTCTTTGAAACACTTCAAAGACTCAAAGTTCATCCGTGCATCAGTGGACCACTCCCAGCAAGGGGAACAAATATGTTTTCACGGTTGCTTGGGCTGAACACATGGCTACAAAGATCTTGTAATATAAAAGGAGTGAATTTCATTGACAACTTCAATCTTTTCTGGGGCCATAGACAATTGTTTAAACCGGATGGCCTTCACCCAAACAAACTTGGTGCTAGAGTGTTTAAGGACAATATCTACTTTTCCCTCCGTCATCCTTCAGCAGAGTGTGTCAATACATTCAGCACACACACACCGGGTCCGAGTCATCATGTGGTTGACATATCCCACAAGGACACTGATAACACCATGCAGACAAAACAATCACTGCTGATAGACACCATCCCGGCTGAGCCCTGCCCACAGAGCTCCTCACAGACAGACTGTGATGTATCAAAACAGCTACAAGATTCAGCACCCAAGTACGACTTTCTGGAAAACAGCCAGGGAAGCCAGGACAACACATCACAGCCACCGGAAACACCAGAGACACAGCCCATCTCACCAGACACATTATCCCTTTCTCCAGCATCTCCACTTCTGTGCTTCTCACAGAAATTGTAGGAATTGGTGTATGCTGGGACTAAACTCTCTCACTCACTTGCTGCAAGCCCACAGATATCAACAAAAAAACGGCAGGCCCCAAAACCAACAAAGCCTGTAGTCCCTGCTCCTGCAAGAGCTCTTCGAACACTGCCACAATGCCAAGGCCCAAACCCTCTATCTGCTGAAGGTGAACCAAAAACAACTGATAGCAGCTCTCAGTGATGCAGCAACCCAGTGTACCTGTAGCTTTCTCTATTTCAGTTTTATCACGTGATAGAAAGTCTAAGGCCATCTCAAGCCGAAGGGCAAACTCATCTAATCTGCGGCCTATTATGCATCAAACTACAATTGATGTAAAGACACGAAGCACAGCCATCAAGTTAGCACTTTTAAACATTTGCTCACTAAAAAAATGTATCATTTCTAATCAATGACTTTATAACCACAAACAATCTGGATTTTATGTTTCTAAACGAAACATGGCTTGAAGACAGCTGCAGTGCAACAATCCTAAATGAAGCTCCCCCTCCTAACTTCACTTACATGAGTGTTTGCAGGACTGTTAGGAGAGGTGGGGGTGTAGCTGCTCTATTTAAAGATGTCTATCAATGCAAGCAAGTGTCATATGGTCAGTACTTGTCTTTTGAATATCTAGGGATTGTGGTGAAAGGTGCTCCACGCATTCTGTTTATTATTATTTACAGGCCTCCAAAATACTCTCCAGCCTTTGTTGAAGAGGTCACAGAAATGTTATTAATAATTTCCTCAGAGTTTGACTGTTTTGCTATTGCTAGGGATTTTGATATTCACATAGATAATGCAGAAAACAAAACTACAAAAGAAATGATAATGGTTCTAAACATTTTTGACTTGATTCAGCATGTGCATGGACCCACACACAAAGGTGGACACACTCTGGATCTAATCATCAGTAGGGGTCTAAACATTTCATCCGTTGTTATTAAGGACATAGCACTATCTGATCACTTATGTATTTTCTTTGATATTTTGATGTCTGCTACACCTGAATCTAGATCGGTCTCTGTCAGGAGATGCATTAACGAGAACACAAGTGTACTATTTATGGAGGCTATATCTTTAACACCAAGAATTTCTGCAGACTCTGTTGATATTCTCCTTGATTCCTTTAACTCAAAAGTTAAGAGTGTTATTGATGATATTTCTCCAATAATAGTCAGTAAGAAAACAAACAGACAGAAATCAGTTTGGAGAAGATCAACAGCAGTTCAAACTATGAAAAGACAAAGCAGAAAAGCAGAGCGGATGTGGAGGAAGACGAAACTTGAAATTCACTATAGCATCTATAAAGACATCCTTCATGCTTTTAATGTGAAACTAGCCACAGCTAGACAGAACTTCTTCTCAAACCTTATAAACAGTAACTTAAATAACACTCGTACTCTTTTTGCCACTGTTGAGAGACTGACAAACCCCCCAAGTCAGATTTCCAGTGAAATGCTATCAGACAGCAAATGCAATGAGTTTGCATCCTTCTTTTCTGAGAATATCATCAATATCAGGAAGGCGATTAGCACATCCTCAAGTAATGCAGAGGTCAGACAGATTCGGCCAAAATATCAAAAAGATGCTATGTCTATTTTTGAAGCAATTGATAGCAAAATTCTGCAAGACATAGAGCAGCACCTAAAACTGCTACCTTGACACACTTCTCACTTCTTTTTTCAAAAATGTGCTTAACTGCTTAGAAGCAGATCTTTTAGAAGTGGTGAACGCCTCACTTCTTTCTGGGACATTTCCAAACTCCCTAAAAACTGCAGTTGTAAAGCCCCTCCTGAAAAAGAGCAATCTTGATAACACCATTTTCAGACATTTTAGACCAATATCCAATCTTCCTTTTATAGGCAAAATTATAGAAAAGGTTGTTTTTAATCAGCTGAACAAATACTTAAACAAATGGATACCTGGACAATTTTCAATCTGGTTTCCGACCACATCACAGCACAGAGACAGCACTCATTAAGATAAGAATGATATTCGCTTAAATTGTGACTCTGGCAAAATATCGGTGCTGGTATTGATAGATCTCAGTGCTGCGTTTGACACTGTCGATCATAACATACTACTAGAGAGACTGGAAAACTGGGTCGGGCTTTCTGGGATGGTACTCAAATGGTTCAGGTCATGGGGACCTGCGGGAACCTGGGGGTAGGACAGACGAGGCGAGAGAAAAGGAGATGGAAGGAGGAGCGACAGGGACGAGAGAGGGGAGAGAGGAAAAACAAAAAAAAAATTTCCTGCTCCCTTTCCTGTTCCCTGCTCCTCCCCATTCTGGCGAACGGCGCCGACTCCACCGCTCCCTCACAGACGGCAGCCGCCCCTCCATATCGTGGGCGGCCGGCAGCGAGCTCGCCCGTCCCCGGCAACTCGCTCCAGCCCACCGCCTCGAGCATCCATGGCGGCACATACCTCGCCAGCTCGAGGGCACCACGGATTCACCACAGCGGCGAGGGATCTTCAGCAGCGCGTCCCTCCTTCTCCCGGGCTTCGGCACCACTGTAACGATAAACTTCCTAATCATCGGGAAGAAGGAGGCGGGAACCGGCGCACAATTAAAATGAAACTTTAATATTCAAAATAAACACAAAACAGCGCACCAGCCCCTCACGGACGACTGGTGCGCATAAATAAAAACCAAAACATAAAATATGGCCCAGGCCTGGTCCTCTCTCGTCCTTCACGGTCGTCACTCCAGTTTTATATCCCTCCATCTCCTACGTGGGACTCGAGACCGGTGGTGGGGCGCAGGTGTAGCTCATCTCCAATCACTACACCTGGCCTCACTCCTCGTTCCCACGCCTCTCGGCCCCGCCCCACTCGCCACACACATCAAGTAAACAACATGTGATGTTGTCATCATACTGCACTTTCCACATGTACAGCTTAAAAAAAAAGACAACATAAAGTGGAACTTGTTCATTTTTCAAAAACGCTAAGCAAATATATACAGTTTCAGTACATACCACATAGAGACGTCGTTGCTGATGCTGCTCTTGTTAAATTTCAGCCTCTGTATCTGATTCTGGATCATAAATATACGCTGAATCTGACTGTTAGCCATGGTTTGTTTTGGATGTTTTGTTCCTCACGGTAATGTCACAGCTTCCAAACGCTCTCAACATAAAAGCTTACTCGCGTTTTCTTTAGCTCCGCCCATACGTCACACCTCCAGGCACTCGTGTTTTTCCGGGAAAAATCGGTACAGACTATCTTTCTCTTATGAATATAATAAAACTAAAGACTTTTTGGAGTTATGAAGGATACAGTACTACTCTATAGGTACTCAAGATTAACAGGATATTGAGTGTAAACGAGCATTTCACCCCCCATTTAAATAAGTAATTTTTAAATTATTTTAAAAGTTTTAAAATTGCTTGTTTTATTCTTATTATTTTTCTTCATTATTATTTTACTTTCTTTTATGTAAAGCACTTTGAATTACCATTGTGTACGAAATGTGCTATATAAATAAACTTGCCTTGCCTTGCCTTAGTGGTCCAGTGGATTTCTTCTTAGAAATTAAGTAATAGTATTTCAATGGTATTTCCTACATTTGGTAAAAAGAAAAAATAATAACTACCATGACTAACATGAGTTGGTCACCATAATTTTGCCAAGGAAGACATTTTCCTGGAGCAACATCTTTTGATGATCCTGGATCAACATTATTGTCCAAAAATATAGACTTAACCCAATCCTGACCCCTATACATAACCCTACCCATAATTTATTCCTAAAATCACTGGTAAATAATAACTAATTAACAAGGGTGTAGAAGCCCCTAACCCTGATTGTAAGCCCAAAACAAATATTTCCTGAAAAGTTATATCTCAGTTCTGATTGGTTGCTTGGAATGTTGTTCCAGGATCAACAATGATGTTGATCCAGGAACATGTTGTACTTTGATGAAATCATGCTCACCAACATAAGTTAGTATCACTTCTCTTTTTAGGACTCTTAAATAAAGCCTCAGTTTTTCTCTAATGTTGTTGCATAGTTTTGCATAATGTTTAAAAAAGCATTAAAGTTAAGTTGGAAAAATGGTTTTAACCAATAGTTTAACTTACCCGATCCCCTTGTTTATTGATTCAGATCAGAGCTAATCTTTAGTCAGTTACATCATTTTATAAACTGGTAAATCACATAACAGTACCATCTGATGTGAAACATGAAAATTTAGCATAAAAGATGGCTAAAAGACCTCATCTTAATTTTATATTTATGATATTTTCTACTGCTTTTATGCCATTCTCTTTTTCCATACATTTTTTCAAAACTTCTTACCCCAAAAGGGTCATCTTACCCCTGTACTCCTTTGATAATTTTACATTTTGTGCTATGATAACTGAATTTGTGCTCACCCTCAAAACATCCTAGGTGTATGTATCTTTCTTCTTTCAGCCGAATCCAGTTAGAGTTATGTCAAAAAATATTACTGACCTCTCCAAGCCTTTCATTGAGGGTAAGCGGGTGTTCAAAACAGTTCAAAAGACATGAAATAAAGTGTGTGCATCCGTAATAAAATGTCCCGCACACTGCTCCGGGGGTTGAATGAATGGCTTCTGTAGCGAATCCATGTATTTTGTAAGATAAATATCCATATTTCAAAAATAATAAACAAATTTTCTCACTTCCACTGACTGTCATACGCAGAAGTCATTCCGGACAGATGATATAATATGTTGACATTGCGTGATTAGTTATGAACACAGAGACAAAAAGAAATAACGAATTACAAGCACAAAACTAGGATTTGTAAAAAGGAATGTCGGAGGGTTTCTATATAAGCCTATAAGGTTTTTATAGGCTTATTCTAAGATTGGTTTTCCTCTGCTAGAGTAAGGAAACATTGTTTCCTTTGCTCCTGCATTTCTCAGAGGTGCGCGCACATTATTTGTCTGAATGTGTTCCACAGTCAGTAAAAGTGAAAAAAGTATTTATTACGTTTGAAATATGGATATTTATCTTACAAAAATGCATGGATTCACTACAGGAAGCTGTTATTTACACCCCGGAGCTGTGTGGCGGATGTTTTATTAAGGATGCACACACTTCACATCTTCTGAGCTGTTGATAACCTATACCTACAGTATCGCATCAGACAGTGCACTATAGACCCCCTGAGGAACAGTTCCACTCATTCTCCACTATAGGAGAGGAATAATTGTATAAACTTGTTAAATCATCTAAACCAACAACATGTATGTTAGACCCTATACCATCTAAGTTCCTAAAAGAGGTGCTTCCAGAAGCCATAGATCCTCTTCTGACTATTATTAATTCCTCATTGTCATTAGGATATGTCCCCAAAACCTTCAAACTGGCTGTTATTAAACCGCTCATCAAAAAACCACAACTTGACCCCAAAGAACTAGTTAATTATAGACCAACCTTAAATCTCCCTTTTCTGTCCAAGATACTAGAAAAGATGGTATCTCTCTATTAGTTTTATTGGATCTTAGTTCTGCGTTTGACACAATTGACCAAAACATTATTTTGCATAGACTTGAACACTTTGTAGGCATTAATGGAAGTGCATTAGCATGGTTTAAATCGTACTTATATGACCACCATGAGTTCGTAGCAGTGAATGAAGATGTATCATATCGATCACAAGTGCAGTATGAAGTACCTCAAGGCTCAGTACTAGGGCCGCTACTCTTAATGCTTTATATGTTACCCTTTGGAGATATCATCTGGAAACAGGGTGTTAGCTTTCACTGTTATTCTGATGATACTCAGCTCTATATTTCTTTGTGGCCTGGTGAAAAACACCAATTTGAAAAACTAATGGAATCCATTGTCGATATAAAAAACTGGATGAAGAGTAATTTCTTACTGCTAAATTACTCCACATTTTTTTTCTTACTCCACATCAGCTGTGTTCTCAAAACTCAGGCAATTTGATAATACCTAGAATATCAAAATCAACTGTGGGCGGCGAATCCTTTTCCTATTTGGCGCCTAAACACTGGAATAACCTACCTAAAATTTTTCAGGAGGCAGACACACTCTTGCAGTTTAAATGTACATTAAAGACCCATCTTTTTAACCTGCCATACACATAACATACTAATATGCTTTTAAAATCCAAATCCGTTAAAGGATTTTTAGGCTGCATTAATTAGGTAAACCGGAACCGTAAACACTTCCCATAACACCCGATGTACTTGCTTCATCATTAGAAGAATGGCATCTACGCTAATATTAGTCTGTTTCTCTCTTACTCTGAGGTCACCGTAGCCACCAGATCCAGTCTGTGTCCAGACCAGAGGGTCACTGCAGCCGCCCGGCCAGATGGTGAGACCAGATGGTGGATCAGCACCTAGAAAGGACCTCTACATCCCTGAAAGACAGCAGAGACCAGGACAACTAGAGCCCCAGATACAGATCCCCTGTAAAGACCTTGTCTCAGAGGAGCACCAGGACAAGACCACAGGAAACAGATGATTCTTCTGCACAATCTGACTTTGCTGCAGTCTGGAATTGAACTACTGGTTTCGTCTGGTCAGAGGAGAACTGGCCCCCCAACTGAGCCTGGTTTCTCCCAAGGTTTTTTTTCTCCATTCTGTCACCGATGGAGTTTCGGTTCCTTGCCGCTGTCGCCTCTGGCTTGCTTAGTTGGGGTCACTTCATCTACAGCGATATCGTTGACTTGATTGCAAATAAATGCACAGACACTATTTAAACTGAACAGAGATGACATCACTGAATTCAATGATGAATTGCCTTTAACTATCATTTAGCATTATTGACACACTGTTTCCCTAATGAATGTTGTTCAGTTGCTTTGACGCAATCTATTTTGTTTAAAGCGCTATATAAATAAAGGTGACTTGACTTGACTTGACTATATGAAGTTACCCCCATTGAGGGGAGGGGCCAGGACAATTTTTAATATAACTCCGACTGGATTCGTCTGAAATAAGAAATTCACATACACCTATGCTCTGAGGGTGAGTAATTTTCATTTTTGGGTGAACAAATGCTCTTTGTTTTAAGAAGGGAATCTTGACAAATCTTCCTCTATATTTTCCCCATTTCATAAAATGTTCAGTATGTTAGGTGTTCTAAATTTATTTTAAAATATTCTCTGTGTTAAGAAAAGTTCTAGAAGTAGAACAATATGAACTAAAATTCCTGGAATAGATTAGATCTTGGAATCCCAGATCCCTGCAATCAGGTGAGGACCTTGAAGAAAAAAACCTCCTTGCTATATCAGATAGAAATTGAGCTGTCTGGGAAGAGTGCGTCACACTGTCCTCAGATGTAGACATCTCAGTTTTTCTCCTCTGTGGCGTGCCATAAAGGAATTGAAGCATGGATTTCTGCTGATTTCATCTCGAGTGTGTCATCATTTCCCCTTCATGCTTTTAATTTCCATGTCCAGCTCCACACCCTTGTTTCTTTCAAACCCACACTTTTTCTCAGGGGTCTTAGGCAAGAAAGAATGAAATCTACCATATGGGGATTCTTCCGTATAGGTCACTGTGTATTCGGTTTTTTCTCACTGTTTATCCATTGAGATATATAATGTGTCAGACTGTGAGCTGTACACTTTTATTATTATTATTTTTTTCCGAATGTATCATCCTGGTGGTATCACTAGTCAAAAGAAGCACCTACTCATTAATGCCATTTCACACATTTTAGTATAAAAAGTAAAATATTTGTTATAACACAAGAATGGGAACTAAGCCTATTATATAACCAAAAAATGTGAAATACATAAAAACTTTCTTCATCCTTTGTCTAGATTAAAGGAGAAGTTCAACCAAAAATGTTAATTCTGCCGTCATTTACTTACTCTCCTGTCATTCCGAACTCATATGACTTTCTTATGAGGAGCACAAAATAAGATATTTGGGCTGTTTTGCATCCATTTTTGTTCATACAGTAAAAGTCAATAGGGTCCATATGTTTGTGGCTTCAAAAAGGACGTAAATTTAGTATACAATAATCTGAATTTTAATCTTTAATCTTTAACATCTCAATGGGCGCTTTTTAGAACTAAATGCCAGTTGCTTAGCTGGAGCAGGACCTCTCAAAATCTATAATTTGGAGAAGAAGAAAAAAAGAAAGAGATTTTGGACAAAATCTAGTAAAAAAAAAAAAAAGATGTCTATTTCACATGTTTAATACAGAAAGGATTAAGAAATAATGTAAACTCCTGATGGATATCACAGAGATTAGAGGCATTGAGGCAAACAGTGATGTAAGGCATGTTGCTCATGACACATGTAAACCTGCTCATACTATACACATTACTCATTACTCTCCTTATGGCTACTCTCCTTTTTTTTCCATTGCTCTCCTAAAAGCACTTTCACTGGTTTTCTTTCCTGTGAGACATATTGGATACTCTCCCTGGCATGGTTTCCTCACAGTCAGTGTTGCCAAGTCATGCGGTTTTTCCTGTGGAATTGGGCTACTCTAAAACGGTTGTCGTGGGATGTTTTTCATGTCTGCGGGTTGAAGAGACCAGTAACTTGATATTTAATCCTGGAATGCAACTTTCACCAGGGGAACCCCACTAAAAAAAAAATATTTTATGATTTTACTGTCCGGAACGTGGTTATTACTGGGGGATTGCCTGTGAAAAGTGATAGGGTTAGTTTTGGGCTAACTGCTCAAAGTGTATGTGACTATTTATGTGAGCAGTTGGCATGACTTGCACTCCAACTTGATGTCACCAATAAAGTCTTTTGTAGTCAATGTGGGAAGCATAGACTGTAAAAAAAAGATGATCTCCACTTCCTCCCACTATAGAAAAGTAAAGCAAAACCATCTCAGTATGGCCGCTGGCAGAGTCTGTGTAGTAGAGATTCGTCTGGAGCCAGAGTCAGTGCAGTAGTGTCGTTAGATGGAGCCGCGGTATCAAACTCCACAAACCCAATCAGCCATAACGACACGCCCCATTTTTAAAGCATCAAATTGCTAGCTAAAATCAACTACCTTAATTGAAAGCATCTTTGGAAAATTGTATTGGAAGTGTAATTGTTTTATTTTTTTATTTATAGCGTCAAGTCCAGTTCGTTTACATTAAAAACCTGTGGTTTATGACCTGTACTGCATCCGGCCACCAGGGGGGCGATCAAAGAACCCGCAGCTTCACATTTCAGTAAGTGTGATGTACATGAGGTGGGAAGCAAACCAGATGTGGGCAGCTTCCGTGGAAGGAAAAGTGGTCAGCTTGAACCTATTATGCTTTACACCACAACATGCCACAGTTTATACGCATTTAACCCTAAAACCTTTGTCTTTGGGTGTCTTTAGAAGTCTGTATTGGCTTCAGTGGATTACGTAGGTTTGTGGTGTTTATTCCAACATGACATGAGACTATCGCTAGAGGTATTTTATAATACCCAGTGCACTATTATTACTATTACTCATGCTTAGGACTGAGGATGTGAACAAACCCCTAACCCTATATTAACTTTGGAGTGTAACTCGTCCCACGTGTTTGCTACGCACATGAATGATACACTGAAAAAAAAAAGACTTAAAACAAAACAAAAAAACACTTATTTGTTAACACAAAATGTATTATTATTATTATTATTTCTAAAATTATACTGCTTGTAATATAAAACCTTCAAGTTTTGTTTCATATTAATCAACAATATTTAAGTTAAATGGTTATTTATTACAAAAACCATACGCTAATTAATATATTTTCTTTAGACATAAGCCAAAATGTTATTTTATTTATTTTTGTCCCATTTTAACAGAAAACTTTGTAGAACATCACTGTTGGCATTAATCAATAACAGCCAGATCATATGTCTTTTTGATAGTATTTTTAAACTCATTAAACACATTTTTCTGTTGCATATCCTTACAACATTTCAGATGAATATTAATTAAAAATGTTATGTGTTCACTACCTGTCTAGTGATGTGTGTTCATGCTGAAATATGAAAAAAAAAGAAAAAAAAAAAGGGTTGTCTCTTCAAATCTTATATTCCATGTCATTATATTTAGCTGGCTCGTGCGTTAAATGTTTCATGCTCCAGAAATGTGATGTAATTTCCAGTAAGGGAGCATAGTTTATCTAGTATCACTTTAGTTTAGTTTAGCATAGTATCACTGCCCCTGTCATGATCCCAGTCTGTGTTCTTCCGTCTAGTGTTCAAAGGACTGTTTATGTTGAAAGTGTTTCTCTGCCCCAGTGTTTCTGTATTCACTTCCTTTGTTTATTTTCTGTTTCCTGTTCTACCTGTTGTCATGGTGATTCTTTGGTTCCAAACCTTGTAAATCTTGTTAGCCCTCTGTATATACCACACTGTTTGCCTTGTTCATTGTCAGTCTTAGTTCCAGTGTTCCTGGTGTTCATGCTGTATGTTTTCCGGCCCAATGGGCTATAATCACATGATATAATCTGATATAATCACATCATTTAGAAGCAGCTGACTAGCCGAATACTTGGCTAGTGTTTGGTGTAGCAATGGGAGCGCGCTTCAGATACCCTCCACATCCCCAGCTCCACCTGCATAGATCTGCTATGGTGTAATGTCGTGTATGTTATATATGGGGGTTCAGTTCTGATGAGTTTGCTGGCCAGTCAAGCACACCTACACCATGGTCATTTAACCAACTTTCAGTGCTTTTGGCAGTGTGGGCAGGTGCCAAATCCTGCTGGAAAATGAAATCACCATCTTCAAGAAGCTGGGTAGCAGAAGGAAGCATGAAGTGCTCCAAAATTTCTTGGTAAACGAGTGCAGTGACTTTGGTTTTTAAAAAACACAATGGACAAACAACAGCAGATGACATTGCATCCCAAATCATGCGACAACTGTAGCCAAATTACTTGAAACGTCTGTATGCCTTGACTCCAGCCTCAGTCCATTCCTTGTGAGGTTCACTCAAATTCTTGAATCCAGTTTGCTTGACAGTCCTCATAAGACTGTGGTTCTCTCGGTTGGTTGTGCATCTTTTTCTTCCAGACTTTTTCCTTCCACTCAACTTTCTGTTAACATGCTTGGATACAGCACTCTGTGAACAGCCAGCTTCTTTGTCAATGAATGTTTGTGGCTTATCCTCCTTGTGAAGGATGTCAATGATTGTCAGAGACCATTTTGAAGGCTCAGGAAACCTTTGCAGGTGTTTTGAGTTGATTAGCTGATCAATGTGACCATATTCTAATTTGTTGAGATAGTGAATTGGTGGGTTTTTGTTAAATGTGAGCCAAAATCATCACAATCAAAATAATCAAAGACTTAAACTACTTCAGTCTGTGTGCAATTAATTTATTTAATACATGAGTTTCACAATTTAAGTTGAATTACTGAAATAAATGAACTTTTCCTCGAGATACTAATTTATTGAGAAGAACCTGTATGTTATATGTGCAGCAGCAGTATTTCCTACGTGCTCACAGCAGCATGATCTCTGGTACGTCTATCCACTTCAGTTACTATATACGACAATAAATGACACTTTCTTGACTGAAGGGGGTTCCAAAATTGCAAATATAAACAAAACCACATAGAGTTTCTTCAATGTTCTTCAATAATTTTCTGTTATGTACTAAAATAGCTAGTAAAAAGCAGGGAAGTTAGCCAAGATTGAGGTTTTTGTGGTAGATGAAAACACACGTGAAAAAAACATCCCACAGACTTACATTTAGATCATATTATTTATATCAAGAGACCAAATATAAAGAGACTTGCTATTGGGCAACCACCTAGTCATTCCCTAGCCACTGCAGAATAACATCCTGGAAACAAAGAACAACACCCTAGCATTGTGGAGGCGAATACATCATTTATACTTACAGAAAATGTAAAACTTTTACTTTATATAAAGCGCATGGGTGTAAATCTGGTAGTCCAGCCAAAATATCCTCTTAGACAATGAGCAATGACCAATGTGTCAGACTACAGTGTAAATGAGCAGCCAGCACACTATAACAGCTACAACTCTGCTCACTAGTCTGGAGCCCAGACACTTGTTATGACGTACAAGTCAAGAAAGAGTTTAAAACAATGACATCATGGCTTCCCAAACTAATAAATGAAGGGTGAACCACAATAACACACAATGAGTTTCACTCACATGTTGTTTTTAAATAGATTTGTTTAAGGGAAATTGAAACAAATTCCCCATCATTCTGATTCTTGCAATGAATAAATGACTGAATAAATAAATAATTGGCCTAAAGCTCACATTAGGACTAAGATGGTCTCCGTATCTAAGTGTGAAGCATGTAAAGCATGCAGTGATGTCTGATTTCGTAATATGTCTGAAATCAGCATATTTACCCTAAGGCATGTGTCATAGAAGAAAGTCACCAGAGAGAAGGAAAGAGTGGGAGGAGGGTGAAGATGTGTGTGAGATGCAGACGTGTTTCCCAGAGTCTGAGGCTAATGCAAGTGATTTCAACAGAGCATCTCGCAAGACGGACTTCCTTCATCATGTTCTAGATGCTCTGAGTTCCTTATTTCTCTTTACAAAGAGACAGCATTCTGTTGTTTCTCTCATACAATTCACTTTTGCGTCATGATCTTGTGTGAACTTGTGTGACCTCATGTGCCAGCGTCAATCATGATATATATATATATGTGTGTGTGTGTGTGTGTGTGTGTGTGAGTTGGAGAGTAACTAGTTACTTTAATTTAATTACAAAATAAATGTAACTGTAATCTGTTAAATTAATATAGTCATGAAAATGTTAATGATTACAAAGAAGGGTCACATCTGAATATATTTTTATTGATTTCTTTCCAAAATGGCATTGATTGCTCTAAAATATGAGACACTAATCTTTAGGACACAGAAAAAAAATGTTTTATTTCCTTTTTGGGTTTGTGTATATGCTTTATTTATTAAATTAACAGTGTTTTCGAGGCATTGTAAGATGCCAGTGTTTCGTGTCATAGCTTTGCAAAGATTTGATATCAAAAACAGTATCATAACTATTAAATTACAGTATATCTTATAATGATTTTAAATCTGTACTGTCTCCATAAAAAGCAACAAAAAGAGGTGCCATAGTCTGAATTTGTGGTGGATGTGCTTTAAAGTAAAATTATTATAATCTTTATAATAATGATTGACACATCTATCTCTCTATGAATACATACATTACTTTAATGATGTAATTCAAGACTTAAGATTCAAGATTTGGATTCAACACATATATGGTTTTATAGAGAGTATAATGCACAGGACAGTATACTGTAGACTTAATAAATATTAAGATGAGCAGGAATGGAGAAGAGAAGAATGTGCAAACAGGGTACAGGGTAGTTATATAGCAGCAATAGAGGAAAAAAGTAATACAAAATGACCGAAATTGCTGTGTGCAAGTGACGATGTCAATATATTCAATTT
This sequence comes from Carassius auratus, assembly GCF_003368295.1. Classification (NCBI taxonomy): domain Eukaryota; kingdom Metazoa; phylum Chordata; class Actinopteri; order Cypriniformes; family Cyprinidae; genus Carassius; species Carassius auratus. The sequence continues at coordinate 27,663,657 of NC_039245.1, forward strand.
CTTACTGATTATTAAGTGAAGTCATGTAACTGAAATAGTTACACTACTGTTTTATTTTTTAAATAGGGTCATTTGTAGTCTGCAACCTTCCCCACATTATATATATACTGTGTGTGTGTGTGTGTGTGTGTGTGTGTGTGTGTGCGTGCGCATATGCGTGTGTGTGTGTATGTGTGTGTGTGACCCTGAAGCACAAAAGCAGTCTTAAGTCACTGGGGTATATTGTTAGCAATACCCCAAAATTTAGTTTTTTCTTTTATGCCAAAATGTATTAGGATATTAAGCAAAGGTCATTTCCCACGAATATATTTTGTACATTTTCTACTGTAAATATATCAAAACTTAATTTCGAAAAATTGGTTTTGTGGTTCAGGGTCACACACACACACACACAAACATTGTTACGCTAATAAGAGGATAACCTTTCACCTTTCAGATTGTGATCAGTGATTATGCTAGACTGGTTTAATCCGGAGAAGTCAATGGTCATTGAGAGGTCAAGTCACGCCAGACGTCAGAGGCTCAGAATTACCCAATACAAGAAAATATTTTGTATGTAAAATACTGTATTTTGCATCTGAAATACTGCCCATATGTATGTAGATAGATTGATTATTATTATTATTATTATTATTATTATTAAGATAATAAGGGGTTTACCTTTCAGAATGTTATCAGTGATTGATTATGCTAGACATAAAAAGGCAAAAACAGTGGGATTTTTTTTTTTTTTTTTTTGAGATTTAATTTTTTAATAACAAACTTTATATAAAGATGATTCTCAACTATGTTATGAAAGATATAAAAAAAAAATAAAAAAAAACGTGTGTAAAATGTATGAAGATTAAATGAGTTTTTCCATTATGTACAATGTATCAAATTTGCATATGAATATGTTTTTGGGACAACATAAAATGAACAAATATCACAATAATGAGAGTAATAATCAGCAGGAGTTTAATGATGCTATTTAATATTTAATTTAGCCTAAATATTATATATAATTTGAATATAATTTAATTTATAAATATCTGAAGCCCCATAACATTTCCCTGATATGTTGATTTATGACAAACAATTGGACAATTAGTCAGATTTAAATGATAATTACAAAATATTATCATGTTTCCATTAGGGTGTTACATCTGATCTCTAAATGAATGTCAGCTATTTTTAAAGAGCAAGGAGAGGGAAACATCCAGTCATTTGGTCTCTCTGGAAAGCACTGGATGTGCTCTGTACAGGACGTTCAGCGTCACAACGGTGAAAGCGCTCAAATAAAAGGTGCACAACAGAACAGAGCACAAATCTCCACAGAGGTGTTAATACACTGAAACCAGTAGTCATTGAGAGGTCAAGGCGCGCCAAACGTCAGAGGCTCAGCTTTACCCAATTCTGTTTCTGCAATACTGTCATTAATTCGCAATATTACTCATATTGTAGTCTGCCAGCGTTCAAAATGACAAAATATCAATTAACGACCTAAGCAATGAGGGCATGATGACTAAGTCGGCGCAAAAAGTCATATGCAGAATACAAATGGGCGGAGCTCAGACGCGAATAAAAGCAGGTCGGTTGATCCAGAGAGAGCACACTGTCCTGACAGCACTGTCTCTCCTGTCAGCTTCTCTCTGAACCCTGAAGTCAGCGTTTCAAAGGCACTTTGTCTTTGGAGGCACCTTGTTTGTGTACAGCCACGCGTTTGTTTGTTTGAGTCCTCGTGCAGAAGATGAGCCGCTCGCGCTGTGTCGCTCTGCTGCTCGTGCTCGTGCTCTGCGGAGCCGCGCAGTTCGCCGAAGCCTGCAGCTGCTCTCCTGAACATCCTCAGCAGGCGTATTGCAATGCGGATGTCGGTGAGATTACATGCTTTTAACTATTTCAGATTCATAACCATATCTGTATTATATCAATACAGTGTTCATATGGTGTGTGTGTGTGTGTGTGTGTGTGTACCTTCTATGATAGACAGCACCTGACAGCTTAATTTATAAAAAAAAAAAATATGGTCAACTTTTAAGGGATGTTTTAATTTTAAATATGTTATTCTGCTTTCAATATGCCTATTTAATTCAAAATGCCAAAGGAAAGATGTTTCGCATTTATGCAAATTTCCATTAGATCCACAGATGTAGGTTATAATAACTCTGGGTTCAGAATATTAAGTGTTTATGTGCTGTGCTGTTATTAATATAATAGGGGACAACATGGTCTGGTGGGTTTTTCAGCCTGAAAACATTGAATAATTTAAGCTTTGGTTTTTCTTGATAGTTTAATTTTATTTGATCACTTTATTTTACTGAGTCCTTGTGACTCATTACATATACTTAACAGTTAATTATCCATAGTTACAAGAAACTAAACCAAACCTTATTTTAATTAACTATATAAAATCACAATATAGTTCCTTTTTTTCTTGTGTTAATGTTCCATATAATCTAATGAATTGAATACCACATAAAGAATAACAAGTACTGTATCTCATCTGATTATTTTCTCTCTTTCTTTGGAGCTTCATGGAAAAAAAAAAGAGTAAAGGATACGATTATTCATAAGAAATGACTGATGACTCTTACATTAATATCTGACTTGAAAAACTAACATTTATTTATTTTTTTAATAAAAAGGTGGTTCTGACATTAAACTCTAAATGGATGAGTCACATCAAAAGTCATTATGAAGCAATATAACACACCTATTCATGTAACAATATCAAGGTGTGATATACTTGGCAACAATAAATTACAACACCCCTTAATAATAGCAAGTTCTGCTAATTCTACACACACACACGCACGCACACATGCACGCACACACACACACTCTTTCTATTTGCATGAATTTATTTATATTGATCACTCTAACATGCAAATAACAAATCAGATAGCTGTGCAAGTATGTACCACTATCTACTTGGAAGTCTAATAATGTTGAAGTGATGGGCCTAGCTTTATCTTTATTGCATCACTGTGTGTAACCTTCCTCTGATCTGGCTGTGATGCTTTGACCTTCAGTGTCCCTTCAGTACCCTGCCATTACATGACCTATGCATTTTCTATTGTTTGTGGCCCTCTGATTAAGATCTCTCTCAACAGGCTGATTACAAATTCAAGAATTGAGAAACTATTGCCACATTCTAGCAACATATTGTGGTTTGCCTTTAACGTTAGATAGATGGTCATTACATGACTTGGGTTCCTGGAGTCAGTCACAGTCGTGATGTACCCGAATTACCGGCACACCCACCTATGCGTTTAGTGACTTGCTGAAAACAACATCTGGTGCGCACCACAGGAATTGCCAATCTTGTTATTGTGTGCGGCTCTGTGATGTTGGCTGTTTGAAACTCCCACATGACCCTGGCCTGATGGTTTCGAGATTCAGGCTATAGTCAAGTCATATTTATTTAAGCAATATAGAAGACGATCAATGTCGCTCAATGTTGATTCAATTTAAGCTACGTTTAAATGTCAATGGTGTAGTCAAAAACGGAAAAGTTTTTCCCTTGCATTTTTTAAATGCTTCACGTATACACAACACCATTTTCAAAACGATTGGCGTTTACACATAAATGCTGTATTACGTATTCCAGGCCAGTAGATGGGGGCTGTCAAGGGAAGTGGTGATTATATGTTGTATATTGGTGAAGTAAATCCACACTTTGCTGAAGAAGCGTTAGCAAACTCTTGGCCAGCAACAACAGTACCACGTACTCCGCCATTGATGTGCATGTTTGTTCGCGCTTGCATTTAAAATCCACACGCGCATGACGTCACCATTTTCAAAGTTCCCTGATTTTCAATAACAGCATAAATGTTGTAAAGTTAATTCTTTAGGAAACAAGTTCAGTTCAGCTTTGAAGACAATGTTGTCATTATCAGCTCAAGTCTGCTCAGTGTTGATTCAGTTCAGGTTAATAACAGTGTCGAACACTTAATGACACCTTCATACAATGACTCTCAGAAAGAAGTTGTCAGTTGTTAATGATGTTGTTTTAACTCTTCCTCCAGTAGTTGTTTATAGCTGCGTGTCCAGCCTGATCTGTAGATTGTGTAAATGTCCCACGTGACCTACAGAACCCATAAATGAATGATGTGGAGGGCTTGGGTTTCCCCTCACATACCTAAAGCTGAAAACAGCACCCGTGTTGTGCATCTTCTGCCTCGGTGTGGAATGAATGTGTGGAAAAGAGAGGCTGTGATTAAACCAGCATTAACCCTGTGTGTGTTAGTGATGATAGAGGCATGCCTCATTTGAGGCTGGGATCCTGTGGGTGCATTCTGAGTGTGTGGCCAATAGGGCCTGAATATGCGGACGGTATGTATGGGCTCTCTGAAAACACACGAGGGGAAGTGTTTTATATGGGTATTTTATCTCTTGTTTTATCACACTACGGCTTAAAACTTCAGTAAGATTTTTCAATGTTTTCATAGTTATGCTCTCTACAGGAAGTGTGAGGGTGGAGATTAAAGCAGCAGGACAGCTAGAGTCATAATGCTGACTGGCTTCCCGAATATCAGGCTGAGAGCACATTCCTTGCACTGCCCTCCGCTAATCAAATACTCATGTGTCTCCATACACCCAGCACCTGTAGTACAGAACAGAATAACAGCAGCTAGATAAGACATCTTACTCCACACATGAAGGATAACACCCATTTACAGTGGTTAATGGTATAATGGTATTTTAATGGCTTTTTCTGTTCTATGCCTTTCCAGTCATCAGAGCCAAAGTGGTTGGACAGAAGGAGGTGGTCACTGGTAATGATGCCTACGGCAATCCAATCAAAATGATCCAATATGATGTCAAACAGATAAAGGTTAGTGGAGAATGTTCTTTTTGTTGCTATCCGCTAACTTTCATTTTATTTTCCTGGAGCCAAACACAAAATTAGTGCTGTGTTATTATGGAGTTATCATGATTACGACATGTATAGTGTTACTGTGACATTAAAACTCCAACAACTTTCAATCGTTTTCAAACAAAATTATGATAACAGGGGCAGATTATTGATTAATAACATCTTATTTTTGCACAGTTCCTTACACGATACAAGCGTATAACCTCAAAATACTTTTACCATAATGCATAAATTGGAAACGAATACATTTTGACCTTTACATCACATAACCAACTCCATATGTATGGCTCCTCTGACAAAGTAAACTTGCTCAAAAGCTCACCTGGTACTGCATTGCACTTACAATGCAAATCGCTTTTAACGCTACTCACAGGATATTTCACTTTGAAAGTGTCACAAAATGTGCAATAAGCAACCTTATATAATTTTGGCACAGGCACATCTTTCTAATAAGCCTGGCTTGCCAAAATTAATCTGTTGCTAATGTTATCAGAATGCTATATAAAAAATAGCTACATCAATTCTTTATACGTATGTTGTATATTTATATTATGAATTTACCTTATTATTTTCTTTGCAAAACATTGAAAAACAAAGACGGCATACCAAATATAATTTGTAATTATTGGCGCCATAAACTGTTCGTATGAATTGTATGTTTACAATATTAAACTAAAAGAGAAAGCCAAGACTGTAACTTGACTTCTTTATGCCATCTTCTTTCACTAGATGTACAAGGGTCCTGACGGAGATATTGATGCCATCTTAACGGGCCCCTTACCAGCTTTGTGCGGGGTCAGTCTGGAGAGCACTGGCAAAAAGGAATACCTGATTACTGGTAAGAGTGAATTAACATGTTGTGAAAAATAGTGTTCAAGCCAACAGCTTTTGCTTCTGTAAACTGCAGAAGCGATACCTTTATACCAACATCATTTCATTAATCTGCACAGGTAATATGGATTCAAATGGCACATTGCGTATAAATCTTTGCAACTACATTGAATCTTGGGAGTCTCTGAGTCTGACACAGAAAAAGAACTTGGGTCCACGCTACCAGATGGGCTGTGATTGCAAGGTATAGCTATCTATCTATCTATGTATCTATGTATCTATCTATCTATCTATCTATCTATCTATCTATCTATCTATCTATCTATCTATCTATCTATCTATATATCTAGCTATATATCTGTCTGTCTCTCTGTCTCTCTCTCTGTCTCTCTATCTGTCTGTCTGTCTATCTGTCTATCTGTCTGTCTGTCTGTCTGTCTGTCTGTCTGTCTGTCTGTCTGTCTGTCTATCTATCTATCTATCTATCTATCATCTATCTAGCTATATATCTGTCTGTCTTTCTGTCTGTATGTCTGTCTGTCTCTCTCTCTCTCTGTCTGTCTGTATATCTTTCTGAAGATCTGTCTGTCTGTCTGTCCATCTATCTGTCTGTCTGTCTGTCTATATCTCTGTCTGTCTGTCTGTCTGTCTGTCTGTCTGTCTATCTATCTATCTATCTATCTATCTATCTAGCTATATATCTGTCTGTCTTTCTGTCTGTATGTCTGTCTGTCTCTCTCTCTCTCTGTCTGTCTGTATATCTTTCTGAAGATCTGTCTGTCTGTCTGTCCATCTATCTGTCTGTCTGTCTATATCTCTGTCTGTCTCTCTCTCTGTCTGTCTGTCTGTCTGTCTGTCTGTCTGTCTGTCTGTCTGTCTGTCTGTCTGTCTGTCTATCTATCTATCTATCTATCTATCTATCTATCTATCTATCTATCTGTCTAGCTATATATCTAGCTATATATCTGTCTGTCTTTCTGTCTGTATGTCTGTCTGTCTCTCTCTCTCTCTGTCTGTCTGTATATCTTTCTGAAGATCTGTCTGTCTGTCTGTCCATCTATCTGTCTGTCTGTCTATATCTCTGTCTGTCTCTCTCTCTGTCTGTCTGTCTGTCTGTCTGTCTGTCTGTCTGTCTGTCTATCTATCTATCTATCTATCTATCTATCTATCTATCTGTCTATCTGTCGCTCTTCTGTCTTCTCGTTCTCACAGCTCTTCTCTTGTCTTTGTGCAGGTCGTCCAGTGTCCTATGATTCCTTGTTCCATTAATGGCCCTGCGGAGTGTCTTTGGACTGATTGGGTGATGGAGGGAACGGTTCAAGGTACACAGTTTCAGCATTACACCTGCATTAAGAGGAGTGACAGCAGCTGTGCCTGGTACCGTGGATACGCCCCACCTAAAAAAGAGTTCATGGATAATGAGGAACCTTAAACAAGTCCTCAGTTCGATCTCTCATTCAGAAAATCCCCCGCAACACAGCTTACGTGACCTTAAACTCACACCTTAATCCTGCAAATGCATTCCAGAGCCCGTGGAACCTGTCAAGAACGTGTTTGGGCCATTACAGAAATTCAAAGGGAAAAGATCTAATATGGGAATATTTTTGTATAAATAAATGAATAAAAAGAAAAAGAAAAATAATGAATCATATTTTGCATAGAAAAAAATAAAGTTAAAAAAATCCTAAAAATGCCAATGGTCGAGTTTTCATTATGGTATTACAAAACTGCATATTATCATTACTGTATTACAATATTTAGAACATGATAATTACAAACAAACTAATAAATTAAAACTTCCGGACATGCAACAATTTGCTAGAAATACAATGCAATATATAATGTGTGTGTGCTATTTTCCCAGGTATGAAGAATGCATACATTTGGTTGCATGTTAATATATGAAGTGAATCTTACCTCTAGTGTTGAAATGACAGGCAGAAAGGTTTTTAGCTATATTTTTTGCAATCCAATAAAGAGGAAATTGGTTACAACAGTGTTTTTCACTTCCTCAAACACAGATTGAGCAAATAGTTTTTCATATTTTACGCCGTCAAGTTTTTTGTTACCACATAATTCCCATACTTTGTTTGTATTATTTCATAGTTTTGACTTAACTATTATTCTAAAATGGAGAAAACAGTAATACTAAAGAACTGGTATGATAGTCAGAATTAGTAAGTGTGTCCAGATCTTTGCTTGGTAGTGTACACCAGAAAGTGAAATGTGTTCATGGCTGTCGAAGGAATGTAAATCATAAGTGCGATGTAAATTGTATAATGTAATGTGCATATAGCAGCATACATACATCTGAGAATAATATATGTATTTTTTAATAGATACAGGATTTTCTAATTTATATCCAAATTATACTGCTTTGAATGTGTTCAGAAATATATGCAGTTGTATGTGCTGTTGTTTATGTTTTTTCATGTTTTGTCATTTTATGACTTTTTATGCATTCTTCGTAGCAAACTGCATTTATTAAGAGTTATGTCTAGTAAAGCTTCATTGATACCCATTGTGATAACTGTTATGATATTCATGAATAAAGGAGCAGAAATGTCCAATGAACAATTCATATTTTTCAGTATCTGGTCATTAATATATGCAGCTCATGTACCCTGTCAAATGATGGTCCCCTCGTGAATGACCCTCTTAAAATATAAAGTCACATATATTTATGACATTATAAGGACATGTGTGCAAAAATTGAAAAACAATTTTTGCATAACTCTAAACTCAGTTCTGTGCATTGCACACATCTTTCGAAACTAACAGCTCTTTTGTTTCATTTGAGAAACACTTTAAATGTTACTCAGTTACTGATGACCTAAAGTCAACTTTATTTCTAAAGTACCTGTACTTTTTGCTAAATAGATTGTTTCACAGCAGCTTCACAATAGTTTCAATTTCAAATTCAATAGTGTCATTATATAGCTCAAATCAGTTCAGTGTTTAGTTCAGTTGCATTATTGTGTAAAATGTATCATTTGTTCATGCATACTCTATATACAGTGCATTACAGTATGTATGTGTGGAGTGCTGTGATAAAACTTCTGTGCTCCACTGCACTCTGAACAAGCCGAAGACACACAAAAGAGGTATTTTACATTTTTCACATCTGTGTGTAGTTTGGTGTGCATGTGGCTAATTATTTTATATTTGTGTGTTGAGTTTCTACGCAAAAATAGAAGAGTTAAAACAGTTTTGAAAGAAGTTTTTGCTTTTGCAAGATGTGTGACATTTTGCATATTGTGTGTTTGTTTTGAGGTTTTGTGTGTAGATATTTGAGAAATGGAGACATAGTTTCAAAAACTATGAAAGCCTTAAAAAAAAAAAAAACTGTAATGATGTGGTGTGACAGTGTTCATATCATCCTGAGAATCATACAAAAATAAATAAATAAACTAAATAAAAAGTTTTTGATTTACTTGTGTATTTTACTTTTTTAAATATCATTATTTTGGTTAGTACCGAAAAGGATTAGGGCCAAGCAATAATAACTAAACAATAAAACCATCTCAAGATTAATGTCATTTTAATGCAAGATTAAACTCGTTAAATTTGGAGAAAAAAAAATCGAAATAAAATGTGAAGAATAAACTCATTAAATTAAGAGAAAAAAGTTGTTAATAAAATGTTTAAATAAAATGTAATATAATAATTGTAAGAATAATAATTCTCAATATTTAATTGCTATTTTTTTCCCTCTAAATTTAAAGAGATTTTCTTGAAACAACAACTTTATTCTCATATTTAATTATTTAATTCTAAACATTTTATTTACATTTTTTTTTTTTTAACAAATTTAATCTTGCATTATAATGACTTTAATCTCGAGATGGTTTTATTTATTTATTTTATTATTGCTTGGCCCTAATCCTCTTCCATAGGTTGGAGCACAAGAAGCAAATGGAGAAAAAACATTTTTGAAAAATTATATTTTATTCTATGTCCTTTGAAGAGGACGCCATTACTAAGTTATTCAAAGTAAACAAATAAATAAACAGACATTAAAAGGCATGTATAGGCAAAAAAAAAAAAAAAAAAAAAAAAAACGTTTTATCTTTTTCATTCACCAATCAGTTTTAGGTCTCAGGCTGTTTTTAACCAAACTTTGTACAAAAGTTGATTCTCAACTATTTTATGCAAGATATAACATGATATGAACAGACTTAAATGATATACTATTTTACTTCATGCATAAAATGTGTAAAATGTCCATAAATTAGTATTCCCATTCTACAGTATACAATGTAGCTATACATCGCATCTAATTTGCATATTAAATATACATATAATGTCTTGTCGGGGCAAACCATTATGAAAAAGTGTTATAATGGAAGTAATAACTAAAAATTCATAGGAATATTGATCTATATTTTCTTTCCCTATTGACTCTGTTTCCCTAAAATGCTTGTTTTACATCATGATGTTCGTCCTGGGGTCCTCTACAGAAGACATGCATGAAATGATGCCCTGCTCTGTACAGGACATCGGGATTAAAACTGTGGCATGTGTCTCAGAGAAATGCTCTGAAGTACAATGTCCTCTACAGAAGACAGAAGTCTAGGTCTGGGTCCCAGGAGGTTAATATGACTCCAAACAATGCAAGTCTATGGGAACTGCGCACTGCGACCCCTGGTGGCACTGTTGTGGTTTTTCACTCATTACACTGCAGTTTTAACCAGTTTTTAGGAAGCCTCTTCGGGAGTCTATCCTTTCGACTATAGCAAACTTAGATCTTAATTCATGCATTTCTTTGTTCTTGCATAAGAAATACCGACCTCCCGGTGGACCCAATCTAATTTACCCAATCTTTATTATTATTATCATTATTTTGTTTTTAAAACTCCTTTATATGATGGCCCCCTTGCGAAAGATCCTCTTAAATATAAATTGTACCAGACGAAAATTAATTTATTATTATTAAGTTGTAACCAGTGTTTTGTATCTGCCTTGTATCTTTTCTATCCACTGTTATAATACATATAATATAAACCCGAAGATAAACATATTTAATCCAAATTTGCACGGCGTTCTTCACAATAACCTTGTCGATCTTGCATGTTCTCGCGCCCTCTAGCGACTCTCTCGTGTCTCGGTTGATAAATCTCTGCCCGCGCAGAACTACTCCCCGAGTAAACAATGCGTGCACTGGCAGGATCCGTGTTAAGAGTTCGACGGCAAGCGGTTCGCGTCCTCTGATTGGACACTGGATCTATGAATGAAGTGTGTCGTCAGAGCCGAGCTCAAAGTTGATTGGCCGCTCCGTTACGTCAATCACGCATGCACACGCCCTTTTATAATGCAGCATGGGGCAGAGAACGTAACAAAATGAAGGCTTCGTAACGGAATATAGTCTTAACATCAAAACAGATCAAACGATTCGCGGTCATTCACCGATGGGTACGTACACGATGTTCTTTTCATGCGTTTGGTGGCGAATTACGGACGAATGTGTGCTGGTTCTTCAGAAAACGCTTGTGTGCGGGTCAGGAGCACATTGCAGCAGTATGAGCGCCACGCTCTCTTTGATAGGCGGCTCTGCTCACGATGTGAACCCGTTTATATCTTCCCGAAACACCCTGCTAGCTCGGTCAGTGTCGCTGCTTATTACGAGCGCTGAATGTGCGGAAACGATTGGGACTGTCGATGAAAACACTGTTTACGCTGAAGCGGATGCTAAAGTAGCTTGCTAGCGTGTGACTAGCACAGCTCATGTCGAGTATCCTGACGCTCACAGTCTTTTACATCGACATTAATACTGCAGGCTTGTGCTAAACAACCCGTCATCACGATGTCCTTGTCCAGCTGAGGTTTCTGAACGAGTTTCCAACAGCTGCGTCCTTATAATCTCTATAAATGCACTGTGAAGCGAACACACTGTAAATTACCTGTCAGCTGTCATTTGCTGATGTCATCCACCCGAGCTCGTTTACACACAGGGTGAAGTATCTCTTACTTTAATGATTAAACTTTGCGTTTCATAAGCGTGTGGTTATAGTGCGGCGAAATGATAAATTTTCAGGCTGTGTCTCAAATCTAGCTGCCTGCTAAGAGCACTTCTAGGCATCATGTCATGTTCAATCCGCTGTCCAGAAGAGGATTGGCACTCAAACACGATCAACTGAACACACAGAGTATAATAAACCCACAGACAGCTGAGGAGTAATAGTGGTTAGTATGTAACTATACTGTACATGCCACACGAGCCGTCGCTGGACACGTGCTTGTAACCGGAAGTCCTTTACCACAGGGAGACTCTGTACCGTTTATGAAGAAGTGTCTCAAAACGAGTCAGTAATGTTTGTACAACGCACTTTTTCATGTAGGCTTGCTTAATAACAAATCTGCAGCTTTAGGCCAATTGTCAGTGTGTTCTTAACGTTTTACTTGGCCAGTTTTATAATAATCATATGTACTGGTTCTCCTGTATTAACTGGTATGGGATATGAACTCTGTTCTGTTATAGATCAGTGGGTGTAAGAATGAGAAATGATTATTTATTGTTGTTCATGACGATGGCAGTAAAATATAATAGTAATAACACGTACTCTCTGTGGTCTAGAGTCATTTGCATGGAGATATGTGTCCAATAGAAAACAAACCAATGGAGTTCAGAGCAAGGCATCACTGGACCCTTATCACTACTGACCTGAGAAACATGTTCCTGATTGTATATAAGGGGAGGCCTGCTGAGGAAACGATTGGAGTGTGTTTGTGTATTTGTGTGTGTGTGTGTTTCGCTTTAAATGATTTACAAGCTACATTATCAAATATTAATTGTATTGATGTTCTCGTCAAATGCTCATTTATTATTCATTTGTACGTTCTTTGTTGTTTTTATAATGCCGTTGTAAATGAATTCTAGCATTAAAACCGGATGTTTATCATTTCTTTGTGTGGTTGAGGTTCCTCTAGTTTGCTTGAGCACAGTTGAATGCATGTGGATAATATTAATGGAGTCTGTATTCGTGCTTGTGTAATTATTTTAGCATCTGCTGGTGAATGTTTGCATGTGATATTGGCAGTAGAGTGAAGAGGTGCACGTGGGGATGAATGTGGTAATGCACACATGTGGCGCAGGCTGTTACATCACTGCAGCTCATGCAGGGCTGTGTCTCCATTAATCGCAGGCGCACATGAAGGTTAGTCTGCCCTTGTGGCTTTGATGCATGTGCAGCGTGCTCCTTGCTCTGTACGTCAGCACTAGACCTGATGAGTAAGACCATGCAGGACCCAACTCAGCCTTACTGTTCTGTCCCGAATGCACCAAAGTCTACATCTTACAGTTTTTATTTCTGAAGATCTATGAAGACTTTGTCAGCAGAATGAATTGCAGCCAGCTGAAACAGAGGCTTTGTGATTGATTCTGAAGAACCTGGTAATGATTGATATTTTGAGTCGAGAAGGCTCTTTTAATGCCTTTGTGTTATCCAAAAGAACGATCAATCGTGTAAACATGATCAAATTTACAATGAGGTTTGATGTTCGATAAAGGAATAGTTCACCCACAAATGAAAATCTGCTGAAAATGTGCTCTTCCTCAGGCCATTCAAGATGTAGAAGAGTTTGTTTCTTGTTTAGACCAGATTTGGAGAGATTTTCCATCGCAGTGAATGGGTGCCGTCAGAATCCAAACAGCTGGTCAAAACATCGCCCTAATCCACAGCACTCCATCAATTAATGTCTTGCGAAGTAAAAGAGGTGTGTGTTTGTAAGAAATAATCCCATCATTAAGGCATCTTTTAAATGTTGCTAAAATTCGGGTCTTCTCCATAATATTGAACATTAAAATCTGAATCGGGAGAGAAATATGCACAGATCATGCACCGTTTATAATCAGAAACCGTTCTAAATAGTGTTAAACAAATGTATTGGTGGATTTTGGTCAGAGGGGCAGGGTTTCATATTTTATTGAAGCACCCCTGGGCGCCGCCATTGGCTAGCGCACCCCCACCTGCTGTTAGCATTCCATTGACTCCCATTCATTTTAGCGTCACTTTGACAGCGAATACCTTTACATCTGAGGTGTTTAAAGACTCAATTTGTCCATTCATTATTTCTAAAGAAACACGAAAATGTATAAAAGGCTCCATTACCTTGTATCTTACGTTGTGGCCCCGTAGAAGCAGTTTTTGTAAAAATAGGCTAACGATTGCGTCATAACCAGCGACTCTCTGTCGCACAGTAGAGAAATTACCATATGGACAGGAGAAGAAGCTCGCAGGCAATCTTTTGCTGTCTATGAGTCTATTGGGGGGATGTGGAGGCATGAAGTCAATGGAGAAGCCCATAGAGACTGCATAAAAGACATGGGACAAAATTGTTCAACAACATCTGCAAGATTCGGTGGGTGATTATTAAGATTTCTCTTGGGACAGCAATTAGAAGACTTACAGGTTTCTCACGTGACCTCTACGTCATCAAGCTCAGTTTGAGTCTGCACAGTACGCCCGACCCCCAGGAAGTGTGTGCTTCACTTGTCTCCGTTGAATCCAATGGGGTCGCTGTGTGTCCATTTCTTTTACTGTCTATGATTTTGACATGGGTGGACATCAAGAAATGGGCTTTTTCACTGGAGGAAGTGGATTACAGACTTGGTTAAGATTACTTGTGGATTGTTAGTTTTTATCAACCGTTTGGACTCTCATTCTGATGGCACCCATTCACTGCATTGGAAAATGTCTCAAAATCTGTTCTAATTAGAAATAAATGGACATTGCATCTACATCATGCATTAGCCTGTGGTTGAGTACATTTTCAGTAAATGTTCGTCTTTTTTTTTTTAAAACGAGGTGATTGTTGCTCATTCATAGTTTAGTTCAGTCCTTAGCAATTTAAACAATGTAGTGTTTTCTGTAATTACTTGAACATCGGTGTATAAGTTTAATCTGCTTCAGTGCATTTGATGCGATATTATGCATGCATTAATGCAAGTAACATTCAGAACCGTTTGGTTGCCCTGTTTGTTTCTGTTTATCCTCAAAAGCAGTCACAGTAATACCTGATAGGTGTGCACTTTTCCCTAGAAGCAGTGCTGTTTCTGTTACGTCACAACACAGCTGCTGCGTCCGAACTGTTCTCAGATTGGATTTAGTTCAGATGCAATGCTTGTATTCTGCATGTCATGTATCTTTGTGCAGCTTGTTATCTGCAAGGCATGCGAAAGCAATGTTAGTGCAGTCTTGTGGTTTGTGGCTAAATCACACTTCGTATCTCCCCTGGTGTCTTGATTTGAGCGGATGTACAGGCTCATGTTTTTCAGTTGCGTCTTGCTCAGTTCGCCAGAAAAGTTACATGAAATATCTATGCTACTAGATTATCTTACTTGCCAACTTTGCACTGGCTTTGAAGAATTGGAAATCTTCTTGAAACGTCTGGCAAACCAAATCTCATGTGTTGATTTCCGTGACTCGTTTTCCAATTGTTGTTCTCTGTTGCTCTTCATCAGTGACACACAATGCCGATAGTAGACAAGCTCAAAGAGGCCCTGAAGCCGGGCCGCAAGGACTCCAGCGACGAGGGCGACCTGAACAAGTTACTGGCTTCATCCGCCAAGAAAGTGCTTCTGCAGAAGATCGAGTTTGAACCTGCCAGCAAAGGCTTCAGCTACCAGCTGGAGACCCTCAAGACAAAATATGTGATCCTGAATCCCAAAAACGATGGAGCGGCGGCACAGAGACCGACCGAACCTGCTCAGATCAAGAGACAAAGTAAGATCACCGACACTGGTTGAGCCACACCGTTTCACTACATTTCTCAGTGATGTTTTTCAGTTAATAATTGTTAGTGAGGATTTATATTTCCATAATCTTCATTAAATCCCAGTCTCTGAAAGCCTGAGTGTTGGGCAGAGCGATGGGATCCCCGCTCCGCAGAAGATGCTCTTCCCTGGGAACAAGCTGTCCATGAAGTGGGAACGAGTGTATCGGGTTGGAGCCGGCCTCCACAACCTGGGCAACACCTGCTTCCTCAACTCTACTGTCCAGTGTCTGACCTACACCCCGCCGCTGGCCAACTACCTGCTCTCCAAGGAGCACAGCCGATCCTGTGAGCAGTATTACTCTTAAGATAGTGCATGGATGTGAACAGTGTGCTGCACTTATTCCCTTTCAAACTGTGTGTGTTGAGTGTTTCCTGTCTGGACGTCACCATAAATGCCCTCTTTTTTTGTCTCCTTCAGGTCACCAATCTGGATTCTGCATGATTTGTGTAATGCAGAACCATATCATCCAAGCCTTTGCCAACACGGGCAATGCCATCAAACCCGTATCATTCATCCGAGACCTGAAAAGTAAGAGCTTCCTCGAATTTATTCAAGAAAAGATCTTTTCAAGCCTAGAGATGAGTTAGTCATTACAGGAAGTGCTGCTGATGACTACATTGTGATGATCGCATGTTCCCAGACGCTCCTTTCTGTTCATTATCACATCACTTATCCTTTTCTGCAATTATCCTCTGACATAACCAGACTTTTTTTTTCATATCCTTCAGAAATCGCTCGGCATTTTCGATTTGGGAGCCAAGAGGATGCTCACGAGTTTCTGCGTTACACCATTGACGCCATGCAGAAAGCTTGCTTGAACGGATATCCCAAGTAAGAGCACTAGCGTAACTAAGTTACTGCAGAAAGCCCAAGAGTTAGTTTTATTGGATCAGAGGAATAATGAGCCCTTCTGCTCACAGACTGGACAGACAGACACAGGCCACCACGCTGGTCCACCAGATATTTGGGGGTTATCTGAGGTCTAGAGGTAAGCACAAGTATCACGGGTAAACATGATGCATTGACATCCAAGCCTGTGTGACATAATAAAAGTGATAGGATTTTGCTGGCTCATTTTATTGTTAATTTTAAGTATATGATTGAGAGCAGCTGTATGGTCTCTAGAGATGGATAGTTTGTGATAGTCAAATGTTTGAGTTTTTTAGCATGCAATTTTATTCCTGTGACACAAAGCAGCGTCATTACATAATCCTTCAGTGTCACATGATCCTTAACGAATCCTTCTAACATGCAGATGTTGAGCATAGTTGTGCTGCTTCATATTTCCTGGCAAGCGTGAGATCTTTACACCGTTTGCTCTGATTTTGCAGTGAAGTGCTCTCTTTGTAAAAGCGTGTCGGACACGTATGACCCAAACCTGGACATCACCCTGGAGATTCGGGTGAGACTCTGGCGTTGTTTTCAGAGCCCTGCGCTTCAGTGGTTTTAGGATGATGAATGTCTTTTGTCCCAGACCCAAATCTCCTCTGAATAACATTAAATCCCTCTCTCTTTCCCTCCTTTCAGCAAGCGGCCAACATCGTTCGTGCTCTGGAACTATTTGTCAAGCCTGATGTTTTGAGCGGTGAGAACGCCTACATGTGTGCCAAGTGAGTTATCTTCCTTAGCAGTTTATACAATACCAGCAAAACATTGCAGGCCAGTCGATTCGAGAACCAAGCAACCGCCCAGAACACCATGCTAGCATCTCCAGAGCCGCAGCTTGACATCAGTTGTTCATCATATTGTTTTCTGGCTTTAGATGCAAGAAGAAAGTTCCAGCGACTAAGAGGTTCACAGTCCACAGAACCTCAAATGTGCTGACGCTGTCGCTTAAACGTTTCGCCAACTTCAGTGGAGGAAAAATTACCAAGGTATCAGCCTAATCGTTTCCCTGACACGCAAACCGGTTTATAGTCCGTGAACGGCGCACTGATTGATGGTTTTCTGTTAGGATGTGGGCTACCCAGAGTTCCTGAACATTCGGCCGTACATGTCCCAGAGCACGGGGGATCCTGTGATGTACGGGCTCTACGCTGTCCTCGTGCACTCGGGGTACAGCTGCCATGCTGGACACTACTACTGCTACGTCAAGGTCAGCGCTTTTACATTCAACTCACTTGTTTATTCATTTCAGATGGAAAAACCAATGACTTGACTAAAATGAGTTCAGATTATGTTGGATATTTTAACAGGGTGAGCATAAGAGATGTAGTCTTTTTCACGTTTAATGTGTTTGGCTAATGCTCTGTCACAGGCCAGTAATGGACAGTGGTACCAGATGAATGACTCGATGGTGCACTCCAGTAACATCAAGGTTGTTCTTAATCAGCAGGCCTATGTCCTCTTTTACCTGAGGTAATATTCATGCTTTCTCATCGACGCTTCATATTAGTCCAGTAGATTGGCCTGGTTTTTACAGTCACTTTTTTTTTTTCTGTGGTAGGATCCCTGAAAAGAAAAATACAGATGCTTCAAACACAAAGCAGAGCATAGTTCACTCTGGGAGAGCTAATATGACACCGGAGCAGCTGAAGAAGAGCACACTTAATGGACCTTTGTCTTCACCACAGGTTACAAAGGTACACACGTCTGACACCAGCTGGAGAAATGAGATCAATTTGCCTGTGTTTCCCCAAACAAAATCACAGATATTTACATTGAAGGCTGGACAGAAAGCTGCACAGTATCAGAATTGTTTTACAAATTATATATAATCTTTTTTTAAAATAAATTATAAGTATCAAAAATAAAAATAAAAAGCTAAATGTTTACTAACCATTAAACATGCATTTAAGTATTCTTCACTTCACAAAAAATGTAGCGGTATACAGAACATGAATGGAAACATATCAATATAGAATCAATTCTTTGCCTTCAATATAAACATTTATTATAAACGCAGAGCCTAACAAATTTAAAAGGTGGAACTGAATTACCTGCATCTGGAAAAGTGCCTAACAAGCACAAACGCTGTGAAGGTTAAATGTGAGGAGCGCATCAGATAAAAACAGGACCTGATTTTAGTTTTGAAAAATTCCCCCTTTAGGTCTCTCTTATGAGGGGATTTTTTTTTTCTGCTGTGAGTGTATTCCTTTAAGGATTAATACAAGCAATGGCACAAACAAATACAATAACAAGATACAACTAAAATGAGCTGTGTTTTAAGTTTTTCAGGTAGCTATAACCATAATATTCAGGTACTGAAATACTGAATAATTGACTTTAAAACAACACTGCTTAGTCTTGTATAAATCATCATTAATGACAGACAGCAGCAGGTTTATTTAGGTTGCTGTCTCTTTAAGAGCTAATGCACAGATCTACTGTAACTGTTACACATATGTTGTGTGTTTACATTCACTGAATAGCCTACATACTGACAATGTTTATTATAAATCAACCGTTTACATGAATACAAATCAAGATGGGACGGATTTTGCCATTTACAAGACACAACACAAGTTCATTCTGTAGTTGCATGCTCTCCGATGTGGCTCTGTCTGTGAGCGACCACTGAATTGAACACTTGAATGTTTAAAATAGTAAAAGCATGTAAAAAATGATCCATTCCGTCTTCTGTTCTTTGTTGAAACTTATGTGAATTTCCAACATTATAAGTGCAGAAACTGTGGGAATCAGTAGAATCATGTGCAATCGCGCGCTGAAATTCGAGCCCTGAAAACATTTCTCTGACCAGTATTTGGTGATTTTTATTTTTTTCTAAACAACTGAAAAACCATGAACGATAGCTTACAAAACAATACAATATGGCTTAATCCAAATTCATGGGGTGATAAATCTCTCTCATGTCATAATATGTCGTAGTTATATATGGGTTGCCTTTTTTTTTCTTCCCGCTTCTTCAGAAGCTTGATCCCGCTCAGCTGAGAAAAATCCAGTCTGTGGATGGAGGTCTTGGTATTCCACTAGCCAGGTTCAGTTCAGGGGTCCAGTCTCCGAAGTTATCTAATGGTACGGGGAACTCCCATGCTCTGCCCAAGCCTCCCGGTGGACCCACACTGATCGAGGAGACCTTTAAGAAAGTGAAGAAGCCAATACCTCAGCCTCAGTCCCGCAACGGCACTCCTGCTCCATCCAACGGCCTCCCCAAACCTGACAGCGACAGGAGGAGCAACAGCGAGGGCCGCGGCCTGCCATCATCTACCTCACTCAAATCCCTGTCCGACAGCTCCTCGGCAGACACCTCCTCTGAGTCTAAAGTAAGTCCCCGTGCACCGTTGAACTGGTGGATTGAAGATGTTTCCCTTTATTTAGTCAACACTACGTAGGCCTATTTAGTAAATATTCAAAATAAGTGCAGTTTGATGTGAGAAAAAAATCTAATGGATTTCATGAGCTCCTGAATCACTAGGTAGCTTACTCTCTGGAGTTTTATTGTGTTCAAACAAGGCCTAACCAACATGTGGAAAGCATTTCTTTCCCCTTTAATGGTAAATGAATATTGTTATAAATGTCATATAGTATTGTGATGATTATTTGTGGGCGTATCGTCCAGCCCTAGTGTGACGTTCACCTCAGATGTGGTTTGTGTCGCCTCTCAGGAGAGTTTCGGCACAAGGAGCGCACCTGTAGGCGCCGCCTCTAGAGCGATGGGTCCAGCGTCTCCAGCTAAGAGCACCGAGCGTGTGAGCTCAGAGGAGCAGAAGGTGGTGAAGCTCAAACCCCAGGCCCTCACCAATGTCTCGTCAGAGCCCGTCAGCACCATGTCCCCCCCGCCCGCCAAACGACTCGCCCTGTCCGCCAAGAAGGTCAGTCTCCAGCTCCATCCACCCTCGATTCATCTGATCGTGGTTTTCAAGACACTTTGTGTCCTCGCCTTCCCATGTTTGTCCACTTCATTCCTCTGAGATGTACTGGTGTTAAAAAAGACTGGAGCTCAGAGATTTAGCTCAGACTAGTCAGTATTAATCCTGTGATGATGATGATGATGATGATAATACCTTTACTTCTTTCAGCTCATGTCTGTTTTGTCGGTTCGCAGTCTGCAATGCAGTCCTTTTTAAAAATTTCTTTTTTTTTTCTTTTTTTCTTTCTAACAACTTCTAATTCTTCTCTGCTACACTTTCTTTTTTTCCTTCCCTCTTTCTTTCTTTTCTGTTTGGTCTTGATTTCTTCCCCACATGGGTCCCTTTGCCATTGTCACGTTTCATGGCTATGTTTTATTTTATTTTATATTTTTTTAGACCACAAAGTTTTTATTTATGTCAATAACTGCAGGCCAGTCCGTGTCAGAGCCCGAGCAGCAGCACTGAGGCTCCGCCCCCTTCATCTCCTCATCTGTCCAGTGACCCCACACACCTTCTCAGCCGGGCCTCCACCCACCCGCACCACAGGTACTCCCTCTCTCTGAACTACAGCAGACTCACTTTACGGTTGACTTTTTTTTTCCCCCAACTTTGTTATTAAAGTAAGGTTTAAGTTTAGGATTTGGTTCTGTGTGTAAATGAATTGCTGTGTCAGAGCTGTGTTTTTTAGGGATGCACCGAAATTTCGGCCACCGAAAATTTTCGGCCGAAAATGGCCTTTTTGGTTTTCGGCCGATAGACTTTTATCACCGAAACAACACGGCCGAAATGTTGTGATGACGCAAACAGAAACCGCGACCTGCACGTGCACCTGCATAGCCCAGACCACGATCGAGCTCCACGCGACATTCACTTATCACCAGTGAGAACATTCTCTCTCTTCGTATTCCTTTATTCGCAGCAGTAAAGCGTCTCCTAAAGAGATTAAGACGGACCACGAAGTAAAAACAAAGAAAAGTACAGTCTTATAGAGTCTGTTAGCACACGTCTCATTGAGATCTTTTCGGATCCTCTGCACTTCATCGCGAATGTGCTTGATCCGCGTTATAAAGACCATTACTTGGATGCGGAAGTAAGGCAGCGCGCACGAGAAATGATCCAGGCGCCGCTGGATGCGGAGAACCCGCGTGGAGACGGAGAAGCGTCAAGCGCAGAAGACAGATCAGAGCGCAGAAAAAAAGACTGGTCTCTGCACCAGATGAGTGGCATGCACCATCGGTGTCTGATATGTTCAGTGGAATTCTGCAAGAAAGTGCCTCAAATAATAATAATACGTTGGCTATTTTGTTCTTAGGCTACTATATATACACACACACACACACACACACACACACACACAAACATACATACATAATATCAGATTGTAGCCGTTATTATGCTAGATTTCTGCTTTAATTTGATAAAAATGTTTATTTATGCCCTGGCCCTATTTAAATACACTCTCTCAAATATTTCTCAAATGTCAGGCAGATGACAAGCTCAACTGCTCAACAGCTAGATGGTTATCTGTCTGAAGTCCCCATCCCCAGAAGTGATAACAGTCTTGCCAACTGGAGAAGTGATGCACTTTCTAGTCCTACAGAGAAAAATTTCAAATGCACTTCACCTAAATGCACTTTGTTTTTATGAGAGAACTGTTCATTTTAAAACCTTTCTGCAGGCCAGTAGGCCTGTACATTATTATTAAATATACACATGAGTGGGATACATTTTTAGTTTGAATTTTATTTTATACTGTGCTTGTTGCAATGATTGTTGCAATGTGCTTAATAAATATTTGCATCATTTGTAATTATGTATTTTTATGTTTTTTTTTTTTTAAATAAGTTATGTAATTGTAATTATCTTTGAAACTTTAATATTAATTTATGCAATTGCAATGTCTTAATTTTAGTAAAGTTAGTACACGGTCATAGCAATAAATGCAATGTTACTAATAATTCACATAATTTCTTTCGGTGTTTCGGTTTCGGTTTTCGGCCTTGGATTTCTCTTTTTCGGTTTTCGGTTTCGGCCAAGAATTTTCATTTCGGTGCATCCCTAGTGTTTTTGTTACACTCAGCACACATGCTCTCTTTCAGATGTGCAATTCCCACATGTTCCCTGCCAAAAGAAAAAACCTTGTAAGCGGAGGTTTTGTTTAAAAGCAGAAAAGCTAAAATATTTCCACTGACAAGAAAACCCCAGAAATCATTGCGACAAGTTGTGAAAGAAATGCTGATATTCTGGAAATCTAGTTGATTCAAAAACATTTTTTATAGAACTGATACATTTCCCAAATCGTTTTTTAGTGTTCTGTCGATTTGTCCTACGCTGTCAGATTTTCCTACCTCCCACTAAAACAGTGGGTAGTACAATTCGACAATGAAAAATGCTACTTATTAATATATATATATATATATATATATATATATATATATATATATACACCTAACACAACCCTAAACCTACCATTACAGTACTACAAATACAGTAATTATGTGTTATATTCACAGTTGTACTGTAGCTAGAAGAGATACAGCTACAGGAAACCAACAATAAATATTATTTTCTACCAATTAGATTGCATTTTTATTAAAGTCTACACCTACCCCAACCCTAAACCTACACTTAAAGTAATGCAGATACATTAAATATCATTGTTTAGTATGAGAAAAAGGACGCGATATTGATGTGCGCAAAGTACATCCCACATCTCTACTCCTAAAAATTCAAATGTTTCTGTCTCTTGCGCAGATTTTCAAATTCGGGAATTTCTGACTCTCATCAGCTCAAAGTGCAATCTTCACCTTCGACTCGCCTTCCTAAAGAATCAAGTCCCCTTAAACGTCCCTCCTCCACTCTGGATCCGCCCGCTCATGTTCCCTCTCCACAGACCAATGGCGTTAATCCCCAGACGCCCAGTACACCAAGACCAATCCAGAGCCAGAACCAGTCAGCCCCAACTACAGGACTACCCCAGGGGCTCACCAGTCCCACTCTCAAAAAGAAGAAAAAGAAACTAAAACGAAGACATTTGGAAGTCGAGCAGGATGCCCCTAAAGCCTCGCCCCCAGAAGAACCCAAGCCAAGTACCGAAATCAGGAAGAAGAAGAAGAAAAAGAAGAGGAAAAGGGAACGAGAGGCCAAAGGTCTTGAGGGACAGAGAGAGTGTGTACAGTCCCATCTCGAGCCCTGTCAGGATGAGGACTGGTGTCTTGGAGAAACTTGGAGTATCATCTCAGAAGCCAAAGAAAAGGAGTTCGAGTCATCAGAGGTGGCAGAGAATCGTGAGACCAAACCTCAGTCAGTGCCTCTGATTGGCCAGCCGGAGACCGACCCCGTCCCGAAGAAGAAGAAAAAGAAGCACAGACTCACAGAACAGCTGGAAGAGCTCAGCAATGGAGTCACCGTTTCAGAGTGGTGAGTTGGCTACTGAAACGTTCAATCACAGGCCATTGAGTCTCTGAGCTTGGCTCATGATCATAACATGTTAACTGTATAACTTAATTCACTTTAACTGCCATATTCTTTTCTTTCAGTGCTGTTGTAAAAGAAGTTGGTAGCGCATACCTTGGAGAGACCAAGAAGAAAAAGAGAAAAGAAAAAAACTTAAGAGAAGAGGAGGAGAGACCAGGGGATGAAGAACATCTTCAGGAGACCAATGGAGTCGAGTCTCCTCATCAGAAGAGCAATAAGGGCAAGCTGAATCCTGGTAAACCCAGCACAGGTATTATATACTCTGAACAACATCCATAATTATTCACTTCAACATATTAGGCTGAATTGTGTTTGACTTTACTCCAGAGCAGAGTTTATGGCTTTGGGTGCATATCCACAGCCGGTAACACTTTATGGTAAATGGTAAATGGACTGCATTTATATAGCGCTTTCAACAGACCACATGGCCATCCAAAGCATTTTACAATTTGCCTCACATTCACACATTCATTCACACACCGACGACGGTGTCTGCCATACAAGGCGCCATCCAGCTCGTCGGGAGTTATTTATAATAACTGCATGCTATTAATCATTAGTTAAGCATTAGGAAACAGTTAATTCATCATTTATAAATCATTAATAGACATTTATAAGCAGTTTATAAATACAAATATAAATGCTTTATACCTGATTTAAAAGCATATCTATAATGTATTTAATAAATTGTTTTTTCATACTTTATTAATGATCAATTTATCATTTCTAAATTAAGTATAGCATTATTTACACACCAGTTATTAAGGAGTTGTCAGTGGTTCATAAGATCACTTAGAAATTGTAAGTAAATGATTAATAAACTATTTGAATGTGCATCATGCATCTTTTTATTCAGACATATAGTAATAGTTACTTATGTTAATAAATGGTTTATTAACATGTATTTCTACTGTAATTCAGGGTTAATTCAGGTAGTTATAAAACATATGTAGTTGTTAGTTAACTATTTTTGTGAGCTCATCTAAAGTGAGGACTATTTATGCCTTGTAAAGCTTTTACAAATGAGATTTAAAGGCTGTTAATATTTCTATGTTTTGTATCACTGTGTTGTTTGTTTCTGTTTTTTGTTTTGAAGATAACTGAGCCTTTAAATATCCTTTATAAATGCTTTACAAGGCATAACTAGACTCACTTTAGATGAGCTCACATAAATAGTTAACTGACCACTACTAAATGCTTTATAGCTACCTGAATTTACTACATTTCTTGTGATCTTATAAATCACTGGCAACTCCTAAATAACTGGTTTGTAATCATGAATAAAGTATGAAATTTCACATTATAGATATGCTTTTAAATCAAGAATAAAGCATTTATATCTGTATTTATAAACTGATTATTACGGTCTATTAATGCTTTATAAATTATGAATTATCTGTTTACTAATGCTTAATTAATGATTAATAGTGTGCAGTTATTATAAAGTGTTACCCAACAGCATATCTCGGAGTTAAACTTTTGTCATTTTCTGTTCCAGCTGCAGTGTTTGTTTGGGACAGCCGGGTTCAGGATGGCTACAAGCGTGAGCAGAATCATCAAGACACAGATGATGTGTCGAGGAAAGGCCCTTGCTCTGCTCCTGTGTGCTGGGATGGCAAGAAAAGCTGCGATGTAGTCGAGGAGCTCCTCAAGAACTCCTCCGATAAAGCTTATGGGACTGAGGGTGAGTAGTGCACCAAACCTCTCCAATTTTCACATTTTTATGTTTATGTGAAGTGCAGCTTTAAGAGGGAAATGTGAATGAAGATTAAGCATTTAGCTCTTAAAGCTCTCACCTGCACCTTTGCTTGAGTTCACTCCATGAGCTGAAATCTCAATGGTGTCTTGAATAATTTCATTCATCAGTCCTCAGTTGGGAAGGAGATGCGTCGGCCGTCAGCAGAGACGCCTTAGAGGATGCACGCTATGCCAAAAACCAGACTGTCATTGACGAGTGGGACAGTGAGTTTGACAGTGGAAAAGTGAGGACTATAACTTTGACTTGTTAGGACTGTGGAAACCTTACACACAAACACACACACATATACATGCATACATATATTAGTGTTGCATGTGAAGGCATTTCTTTCTTCTTGAATAGGTAAAGAAAATGAAAAAATACAAAAAGGAGAAGAGGAGGAATGCCAACGTCTTCCAGAAGATCCAAGAGCACCGTAACATGTGGTCAGTCACGCCGGGAGGCAGGAGGAGCAGTCTGGGCTTTCACCACTGAAAGGTACTTTGACACCTTTGTTTTCCCCCAAGTTCAAGTAGTAAACACTTGCTCTATGCTTGGTTACAAAAGTGCTAAACGATTATCCATCTGTCTCCTCCGTTGTTGTTTAGCCGTAGTACAAGCAGAATGTGTGACAGCTGGTGTGTGTGGTATTTGTCCCGCCCCTCCTCCACTCTGATTGGACGACAGTGATGAGCACAGCATTTTATCCATAGTTGAACATTCTTCAACTTTTGGCGCCAAGAAAAAACAAAAACAAACAAAAAATGACAGAGCGCTAAGTGTAAGAAATACACTTCGCGATCAGCATGCTCCTGCCTTTAAAAAAAAATCAAAGCACTTCCATTGAAAACAATTGAAAAAATACGTCAACCTAGGAAAACAAACACTTTGGTGTAAAGACAAGGGTTTCAGCTTTCATCTGTTTTAATTTCATTTGTTGATTTTTGCCGTTCAAATATTTCATATTTCTATTTAAAATCTAAGTGAACTAGGGCTGTGCAATTAATATAATTTCTAATCACAATTACAATGATGGATGCAACGATTACGTAAATATTCAAACTCCACTAATGTCATTCTGCTCGCTTAAGATGCCTTTTTTTCTTTCTGCATGTTATCTTAAGGGTTTCCCCCATTATTTTAATGTTAGTATAACATTATAATATCATTCATATTATTACTTTTTTATAATTTAAAGAAGAAACCAATTCAATGTAAAGTTGACATCTGAAGCTTAGAAATGCACTAAAAGTTTTTCAATTAGAAGGACCGTATCAATTAGGCAGACTTTTTATTTTATGTGTATATAAATTGTAATTTGGAGAACAGAAATGCTGTTTTTATAACAAGCTGTTTCACTGTCTCATTGCAGTTGTGAAATGTGGCTCCCAGTCGTGTGCCTGACCAGACCAGTTACTTGACTGGATCAGAAGCAGTCGGATTGGTCTCAGATTCTTCTGAAGAACTCAAGTTCACCCCGAGTGCAGCAGAACTGTGAAATAAAGCGACGAGGCTGAGGTCATCTCCTGAGGCTTTAGTCACCATCTGAAATCCAAAATATACACCAGTAATGGTGCACTTATGATCCTAGGATCATAGGAAATGGGACAAACTGCAGTTTTGACCTTTGATCTCAATTATTCTTATTGTCATAAGAACAAATGTTTACCAGGGCCAGTTTTATCTTGGCAAGACTACACAACTCGACGGGCATTGGGGCTGTAATGACCAGTGAGGGAAAACTTCCTGATCTGGGGTCTTTTATTAGGAGGAGAATCCTCAAACTTTCTAAAAACAGGGCAGAATGAAGCCCCTCCCACCAATGCTTTTACACAATTAATCAGACTCAACAAATAACATCACTCTTCCCATTATGCAACTTTTGTTAGCTCAATTATTTAGCTTTTTCATATTTGTGCTGGATATCACTAGGCACTCATTGCCTGACTGGATCATCCATTTCCTTGCCTCTGTTGGAGGAAGTTGTGTTGACTTTAATTTGTCAGAGACTCACAGCCCTGCTGTCTTACATTGCAATACATTTATTGCCTGTGATTGTATATTTTCAGGTCTTGCCTGCTTGAATACCCTCTCATCTTTCTCAAACTCACCTTAGCAGTGTTTTTTGTTCTTGTCCCAAGGGAATACATGAGCATTTTAAAAGGGAACCGATTCTCTTGTGACCGTTTCTATAAAACGTCATCTCTTCAGATTTTCCAAAATCCAGAAATCTGTGTTATGCACAGTGCTGCATACAGCAATGCAATACATTTCATCCATGTGAGCTAAAAAAAAACAAACATGGGCCTTAACACAAACCACTGTGTTGCTGCCAGGAGGGCTGAGTTAGCGTGTCACATCCTGTATCTCTTTTCTACTCTCTATGCAACTACAGCAATCCCATGGATGCTCTGTGACGGGGTCAGTCCAGGGAAAAACTAGACAAAAGCTGGTCCAAACATCATCTGTGTGAGCTGTAAACGCCCTGTCCGTCCCATGTCTGTTAGCAGCGCTGTTATACATTGGGTCAAAATGATGTACAGTACATGCTTATCCTCTGAAGAGCTGTCATAGGAGTAAACCAGTGAAGCTTTCCTATGTAGGACACTGTACAGTCTACCTTGTGCTCTCTGTGCCCCCCAACAGTCATCCTCGTTGTTATAAACCATCCCCTCATGACTCCTTGGGTTTTAGAAAAGTTGCCTTGGTTTAATTTTTAAAATGAATAGAACATATTGCAAACAATACTTATTGAAACTTGTTAAAATGCACATTGCTAATGTATTTAAGGTTTGTGGGAAATTTTATCAAGCAGTAGACGTGTGTTTGAAAGACCTGCGTTCTGTAGGATGTCTGTATATACTCTTAGAAGTTCACTTCAGATGGGTTATTTTCAAAAAGCCTGAAAGCTGAAGAACACGAGAGTGTCTTTGTCATATTTGAACTGATGGTTCTGTACCGAATACCTTTTCTGAAAACGAGACGTCATTCAGTATTGCAGATACATAAATATAGATATACTGGTGCAATAAAGTTGTGATTTTTGTGAACGGCTTGGTTTCAGGTCTTCTTTTTCCAACATTAGAGTTAGATAGTCCTATAAAACATATATAACAGCTTTTCAATTCAAGTTTATTTTTATAGCACTTTTTATGATACAAATCATTGCAAAGCAACTTTGCAGAAAATTAAGTTTCTACAATATTTAGTGGTATTTTAGTGATATTTCAGTGGTGACTGTCAGTTTGTGTGCATATGACAGAAGTTTTCAGAAACATTAATACAAGACGTAGTCAGCCAGACGATGAACATTATTAATAGCAATTATTATATGATGCAATCAAACTAGTAGCAGTATTTGTTAGTTCTTCTGTTAACTTGTTCAGCATGCAGGGATCTTCTCAGAAAGTGCCTGACTTGTAAAGCTACCATCAAGCTGAATACAGAGGAGGTATTTCAGCATCAGTGGTTCACAGAATGGTTGGCTTTGAAACGGTTTAACTGGAGAGAAAGAATGAAGATGTAAGGACTGAAGAAGCTGCAGGTGACCTCAGACTTCATCCACACCATCAAAACCAGGAGTCACACAGCTTTCTGATCACAGGTAATGGCGTTCAAGATATGAATATATTTATTTATTTATTTTTTTAATTTTATACATTTAGCAGACGCTAAAAGTGACTTACATTGCATTCAGGCTAACTATTTTTTTCCTAAAGTGTTCCCTGGGATTCGGACCCCCAACCTTGCACTCGCTCTACCACTTGAGTCACAGGAAAACACTGAATCTGAATTGAATCATACGGCCATGGCACAGAAGATGGTTTTGATGTGTATATAAATTACATCAAACATCACCTGTAACATTATATATATATATATATATATGTATGTGTGTGTGTGTGTGTGTGTGTGTGTTACAGGTCCCGAGCAGTCGGGAAGAATGTAAGCAGTAATCAACTTGACATTAAATGAAAGAGAGGGAAAAGAATTAGTTGTTTCCTTAATGGTCCTCTTTGTTGTCCAAGGATGCACTGCAATCGTCATGGTAACTGTAGAGTCTTAGATTTAAACCGAGAGAGTGTGTCTGAACCCCGAACATTATCAAGAAGGCTATTCCAGAGTTTGGGAGCCAAATGTGAAAAAGCTCTACCTCCTTTAGTGGACTTTGCTATCCTAGGAACTACCAAAAGTCCAGCGTTTTGTGACCTTAGGGAGCGTGATGGGTTGTAGCGTGGTAGAAGGCTAGTTAGGTACGCAGGAGCTAAACCATTTAGGGCCTTATAGGTAATAATATTTTGTAACAGATACAGAATTTAATAGGTATCCAGGGCACAGACTGTTGAATTGGGGTAATATGATCATATTTTCTTGACCTGGTAAGGACTCTAGCTGCTGTATTTTGGACTACCTGTAGCTTGTTTATTGACGAAGCAGGACAACCACCTAGAAGTGCATTACAATAGTCCAGTCTAGAGGTCATGAATGCATGAACTAGCTTTTCTGCATCAGAAACAGATAATGTGTTTCGTAGCTTGGCAATGTTTCTAAAATGGAAGAATGCAGTTTTTCTAACATTGGAAATATGATTTTCAAAAGACAAGTTGCTGTTCTAATACAACACCCAGATTTTTGACTGTAGAGGAATTATCATTACATCCGTCTAGTTGCAGATTGAAATCCAAGAAATTCTGTGTTGTGTTTTTTGGTCCAATAATTAATATCTCTGTCTTATCTGAATTGAATAGGATAAATTATTATAATAAATAGAGGGCAGACTGTCCATCACAGCACCCAACCTTATTCCCTCATCTGGACCAGACCATCCTCGGTGAGGTCAACAGCTGAAGGAGCAGAGAGGAAGAGGAAGGACACTGAGGAGCTGGTCCACGAGATGGAGGAGAGGGAAGCAGAAGAAACGGAGGAGAGGAGATGGAGAGAGATGAAGAAGAGAAAGAGAGAGACAAGAACGAGAGGCCAAGGATAGAGAAGAAAGAAGAGACAAAGAAATGAGAAAGAGAGGAAAGAAGAGACAGGGAGAAAAGGAGAGATTTCTTCAGCTTTTAGAGCTGATGGCAAAACAACAAAGATAGAATAGTAATATTAAACTACACTTTCTTTCCATATATTTATGCTGAGGCTTTCATTTGACTCATGCTATTTTATCAGGTTTTATTGCTATGTTAGTTTGCAGGGACTTACAGTAGCTAGATTTTGTCAGTTGTAAAGTGTTTTATTACGTGACAGTGAGTAACAGCTGTTTTAGAGCACTTGTGTGTACACTGATTTTGTGGTAGTTTCCAGCTGAGAATGAGTGCCGCACTGTAGAGAAAACCCAGACAGCTTTAGTCACCTTTATTTATATAGCACTTTAAACAAAACAGATTGTGTCAAAGCAACTGAACAACATTCATTAGGAAAACAGTGTGTCAATAATGCTGTTCACTTTCACTCGCGTGTAGGAAAACAAACAAAACGTAGCTCAGTGCTTATCCTTTCTTCAGCAGCTTTTTATTTTAGCAGCATCACTTGAACATAACATCAGTTCACATCTTTGCTTTTTAGCTGAGAACATCACGTAATGATATAACGTCATCACGTACACAACCGTATACCTCCAAATAGAAACTAAAGCTAATTTTGTATACCGTAATCTAATGTATAAGGGCGCAATACTTTTAACACCCCCACTCGCTCTTAGCCATTTGTATTACCAAAAATAACAAATTAAATAACAAATAAACTTTCACATAAGTTTAGTGTTACATACATTTTTACACTTTTTATGTTCCAAACATGTCTTGAGTAAACCTCTTTAATTTCTGCTTGGTGGGTGGCTTTGTCATTATGTCAGCTATCATTGTCTCTGTAGGACAATATTCCAAGATAACTTTGCCATCATTTACAATTTCTCTTATGAAATGGTATTTGATATCAATGTGCTTGCATCTTTGCCTACAGATTGGGTTTCTGGCTAATGCAATGGCACCTTGGTTATCTTCATACACCTTTGTTTGTGCGTATTTGTATGAGTCCATACCCTTAAGCAACTGCTCTAAGTAGATACATTCTTGCATGGCGGATGCTAAGGACATGTATTCTGCTTCGCAAGTAGAAAGGGCTACTGTTGGTTGTTTTCTGGTTTTCCATGAAATCAAAGAGCTTCCTTCACTTAAATTAACACAGTATCCTGAGGTACTACGTCTGTCTTTCGTATCCGATGCCCAGTCAGCGTCACTATACACACTCAGACCTAGCCTCTCTGTGTCATTCCTTCTGAAGCATAATTGCTGTTCTACTGTACCTTTAAGGTACCTGAACACATGTTTTACTGTGTTCCAGTGCTGTTCTGTTGGTTCAGCAAAATACTGAGATAGTTTACTGACGACAAAACTCAAATCTGGTCTCGTGCAAGTGGACAAGTATATTAAACTTCCTACTGCCTCCCTGAACCTCTTTGGCTCTTTCATTTTTTCAGCATTTTCTGTAAAATCAAGCTTTGGTTCACATGGAGTTTCCCTAGATTTACAGTTTTGCATGTCGAAACGATCTAGTATTTTTCTCACATATCTTTCCTGTGACATTTTGACTAGACCCTCTGATTGTTCAAAATCTATGCCCAGGAAATGTTTCAACCTTCCCATGTCTTTCATTTTGAACCGTTCTGTGAGCATACTTTTCATATTTTTCAGAACACTTTCATTGTTAGCAGCTATAATTAAATCATCAACCCATACTATCAGGATTACTTTCTCATTTGGCTTTTCTTTTGTGTACACACAGTTATCAGCTGGGTTTTGTGTAAAACCATTCTCTGTCAAACATACATGTAACACAGCATTCCAGTTTCTGCCAGATTGCTTAAGGCCATAGAGAGATTTCTTTAGCTTGCATACTAACTTTGCATCTCTTTCAGATTTTTGCTCATAACCCTCCGGTTGTTCCATATAGATCTCGTGATCTATTGGTGCATGTAAGTAAGCTGTCTCAACGTCCATCTGATGCAAAATCAGATTTTCTTGCGCTGCTTTCTGCATAACCACTCTCACACTTGTCATGTCAGCTGTGGGTGAGAATGTTTCATCGTAATCAGTCCCTTGTTTCTGACTGTAACCTTTCGCCACAAATCTTGCTTTGTATTTTTCAGATCCGTCAATGTCTCTTTTGAGTGCGTAAACCCATCTTCCTCCTACTGGTTGTCTTCCTGGTGGCAATTTTGTGAGTGTGAAGGTCTTATTCTCCTCCAATGATCGCATTTCTTTGTCCATAGCATCCTTCCATTGCTTGGAGTTTGTTGATGGTATGGCATCCTGGTAGGTTTGAGGTATGTCACATACTGCTCTGTAGCAAAAATCTATGCATGTTTGCAGTTTGTCTTCTGTGTCCTCAATTTCAAAATCCTGTAGGTGAGCTGGCATCTTCCTGGTTCTTGGTGGGTTCTTTCTGGACACGGTTTCTGCAACTCTACCTGACTGGCTGGGATCAGCTTGTTCAGGCGAAATCTCTGGAACATCCCTCTG
This sequence comes from Carassius auratus, assembly GCF_003368295.1. Taxonomy (NCBI): domain Eukaryota; kingdom Metazoa; phylum Chordata; class Actinopteri; order Cypriniformes; family Cyprinidae; genus Carassius; species Carassius auratus. The sequence goes on from NC_039245.1 coordinate 27,696,667, forward strand.
AAAACCCTGATCTGGTTCATCCTCCATACTTTGATCAACATTAAGTTCACTGCTGAAGATCTTTGGATTCATATCCTGTGTGTGTCTCAGATGTCTGTGTTTCTCTTTCACTGATTGTCTTTGCTGTAAACTTCACCAATCTGTGCTTTTGGACTTTTTCAGTGTTAGGATAGTACACTAGATAGGCTGGGCTGTTCTTGTCGTAGCCTATGAAAACACCTTGTTCGCATCTTGAGTCAAATTTGCTTTTCTCTTGTTTGTAAGCAAAACATGTTGATCCAAATTTCTGCATCTTGGAAAGATCTGGCTTTTTGCCTGTGAATAACTCGTATGCTGTCTTCTTTGTACGTCTACTGTAGCACCTATTCCTCACGTAGGCTGATGTTTGCATAGCGTAGTTCCACAACTCATCTGGTAATTCACTCTCTATCAGTAAGCACCTACTCATTTCATAGAGTGTTCTCCATCCTCTCTCTGCTGTGCCGTTCTGATGTGGTGAATAAGGCGCAGATGTTTCGTGTCGAATCTTATTCCTTGTTAACAGTGTTTGAAAATCTCGACTCATGAATTCAGTGCCGTTATCTGAACGGATGCACTTGATTTCTCCAAAAGGTGCAATGTCAGCTAAAAACTTCTCTGTAGCTTGTGTTGTGTCACCTTTAGTCTTCAAGAAATACACAAACATAGTACCTGAATAGTCATCTGTGAATGACTGTGCATATCTGTGTCCTTCCTTGCTCTGTGTTGGCATGGGGCCGGCCAGATCCGTGTGAATTAGTTCTAGGGGTTTCTTTGCCTTTCTGTCTGGCTCCCTGTTTCTGGTCTGCGTGAATTTTCCTTGTGTACACACTTCACATAGCTGTTTCTCTTTCACTTTATTTCCTTTTATCTCCATGCCTCTTACTACATCTTGTAGCTTCTTTAAATCTTCGTAGTTACAATGTCCCAGAATTTCATGCCAGGTTTGTAAATCATGACACACTTTGCACTGGTCAACATCCTCTTCTAGTGTTGGTAAATAGTACAAGTTTCCACTTTCATGAATATCAAACCTGCTTTCGTTTTTGGTTATCAAGTGATTGTCTCCTCTTTTAAAAATGATTGTTGCTCCTCCAGTTGTCGCTCTTGCTACCGAGAAAATGTCATGTGGGTACGAAGGCATGTATAGCGCGTCCCGTAGCTGTGCAGTGTGCTGTTTTCCAGCGTCATCTAGGAGATAAATCACTGCCGTTCCTCTTTGTTGCGCCATTCCGCTGCACTTCGTTCCGTCTGCTAATTCCACTGAATGAGTCTCTGGTTGAAAAGAGCTATCAAAACTTCTGAACTTTCTGATGTCACTCACAATATGAGACGTAGCTCCTGCGTCTACCATGATCCCTTTCATCTTTACTTTGTTTGCTGGTTTTTCATATTCTGAGTGTTCAGCTTTGAAGAGATGGTCATGGTCTGGGTCATTATTGTGTTCATCTGTAACCTTTCTGACGCCATCTTGGTCACCCTTTTTCTTACACAGAAACTCAGCATGTGTACTATTTTTACAATGATTGCACCACACTCTCTTGTAACATTTTCTCGCTCTGTGTCCCTTTATTCCACATTTGTAACATGTCATATTTGTGTCTTCATCTTTTCTTTCTTTAGTGTGGTACCTGGCAGGACCCTTTCCTTGTCTCGTCTGTGTCTTCATCACATTATCTGTGGATTCTGTTCCTTTCATTTTCTCCGCCTCTTCGTAAATCCGCAGTCTTCTCTTAAAATCTGTGAATGTAACGTCGTCCTCATTCTGTGTTATGTGGACGGCTAGCGGCTTGAAAATATCAGGTAATCCACGAAGAACCATCGCTATGGTTAATCCATCACTCATGGTTTCTCCTGCATCTCTCAGTGCTGTGATGATGTTCTCTGCTCTTATCAAGTAGTCTGTAACACTCTCATTGTCTGACATGCGTAGCTGAGTTAACGATGTGTACATATTTATTATCCGTGGCTTGCTTTTCCCTGAATAATGTTCTTTCAGTATTCTTAGGGCTTTCCTGCCATCGTCAGCAGCTTCATGTCTTATCAGTGATAGGCTTTTATCATCTATCAGTCTTACAAGTTCAGCATAGCAATCAGCGTTCTTCCGTCTGTCTTCAGCTAGCTGTTCTTCATTAGCACCGGTGGGCTCATGCAAAATAGTCTCTTTTAGCTTTAGAGTGTGTAGATAGCTTAAGAATCTCGTTTCCCAAAGATCATATTTATCTTCAGATCCATCAAACAAAGAGTGTGCCATGACTCCTACCGCTCTGTTCGCCATTTTGTAGGATCACCGACCTTTCTTCTTAAATGTTTCTTCAGTTTAGCTCTATCGTTAGCTTTATAGCACGCGTTATATGTCGCGTCTGACTGAACTTAACTTTACTCACGCTCGTTTGTTTCCGTGACTGGGCCCATAACCTGTTGAGCACCCGAGTGCGCTATTCACTTTCACTCGCGTGTGGGAAAACAAACAAAACGTAGCTCAGTGCTTATCCTTTCTTCAGCAGCTTTTTATTTTAGCAGCATCACTTGAACATAACATCAGTTCACATCTTTGCTTTTTAGCTGAGAACATCACGTAATGATATAACGTCATCACGTACACAACCGTATACCTCCAAATAGAAACTAAAGCTAATTTTGTATACCGTAATCTAATGTATAAGGGCGCAATACTTTTAACAAATGCTAAATGATAATTAAAGGCAGTCACTGAATTCAGTGATGTCATCTCAGTTCAGTTTAAATACTGTCTGTGCAATCATTTGCAATCAAGTCAAGGATATCGCTGTAGATGAAGTGACCCAAACTAAGCAAGCCAGAGGTGACAGCGGCAAGGAACCTGAAACTCCATCGGTGACAGAATGGAGAAAAAACCTTGGGAGAAACCAGGCTCAGTTGGGGGTCAGTTCTCCTCTGACCAGACGAAACCAGTAGTTCAATTCCAGGCTGCAGCAAAGTCAGTGACCTCGGAATAAGAGAGAAACAGACTAATATTAGCGTAGATGCCATTCTTCTAATGGTGTAGCAAGTACATCGGGTGTTATGGGAAGTGTTCTCGATTCCGGTTTACCTAATTAATGCAGCCTAAAAATCCGGATTTGGATATTAAAAGCATATTAGTGTTTTATGTGTGAGCCAGGTTAAAGAGATAGGTCTTTAATCCAGATTTAAGCCTGTAGTTGATTTTGATATTCTAGGTATTATCAAATTGCCTGAGTTTTGAGAACGCAACGGATGTAGAGGATTATAATGTAAAAGGAGCTCATTCAAATACTGAGGTGCTAAACCATTCAGGGCTTTATAAGTAATAAGCAATATTTTAAAATCTATACGATGTTTGATAGGGAGCCAGTGCAGTGTTGACAGGACCGGGCTAATATGGTCATACTTCCTGGTTCTAGTAAGAACTCTTGCTGCTGCATTTTGGACTAGCTGGAGGTTTTTTTAACTATACATGTGGACAGCGGTGCAAATAACAATAGCAGGAGAAGCCATTACTCACAGTGCTTGGTGAATAATTCTTACCAGTTGTTTGACTAACGTGTGAAAAACCGGAGTGAGAGAGAGTGTTGTGTCTATGTACTTTACTCAACAGATGGCGCTGTAGTCCACATGTTGATACCTATAAATGGTGTGGAGTAAGAATGGAAGTTGTTGCACCTGCTGCCCAATCATGTAAATGGCTGGCACTGTTGTATTGCTTGTGGGTTTGAATAAACCTTGAAGAAGTGAGAAACTGTCTTGTCTTCATGATTAATTGGACTTGGACTTAACAAATTGGCGACAAGGATTTTGCTCTTCTACATGAAAGATGTCTGCTGTTGCTTCTTTTCCCACGCCATTCTTACCATGTCCGGGTGAGCCGTCTATTCCTTTTGGCGTCTGGTTAAACATGTTTGAGAATTACTTGTCATAAATGCATCAGGAGATGACTGGCCAGTTGATTTCTTCATTGCTTGGGGACAGAAGGGCAGAGATTATTCTATACTTTACCAAACCAAGGAGAAACAATGGAGGATGCTATTGAGACTTTGAAACTACACTTTGTTCCCCAATGTAATGTTGTTGCTTCTCTTCGGGACTTAGCCACCACATGTGAGTTTGCATCTTATATAATGATGAAATGTTGCAAGATCAATTAGTGGAGAATGTAAACAGTCATCGTATTCGAGAACGTCTGTTATTAGAGACTGATTTGACTCTTGACAAGGCTATTACTATTGATACACAAATGGAGGCTGCTGGTGAACAAGCTAAACGTTTTTCAAATCAGACTTTAGTACCTGTGCAAGCAATACAAGCAACAAGTGTGCCTGCTGTTGATCGTTACAAAAGACAATCACCTTTGAAATCTTTGCCTGTGCCTTCAAAGTCTTCTGCTACTTCCTTGGCTCGTGCATGTTATCGATGTGGATCTACAAAACATTTTGCAAATGATTTCAGATGTCCTGCAGTTGCTGTAAAGTGCAATAATTGTTAAAGTGCATTTTTCAAGAGTGTGTCGTTCACAGCAAACACAGCCTCTGTACCTGTGGAGGTGATTGTGGATTCTGGATCTTCCGTTTCCATTCTGCCTAAATCTGTGTATGAAAAACACTTTAAACAAGACTCTTTGCTGCCTTCTGCTGTACAATTGGTGACATATTCACAAGGTCCAATATCAGTGCTTGGTTGTCTACCTGTTACTGTTACCAAAGATAATATGATCTGTAATACTTCAATCTTTATAGTTGAATGTGGCACTGCTCTTCTTTGAATGGATTTAATTAATGGATTGCGTCTCAAGTTTGAAGGTTCTTCCATACTTCCAGGACCGACTCAGTCTTCAGCCTCTGTAATGCGACTTCTGCTTCTGTGCCTGTTATTAAGCTAGGATGTGCAAAAGGATTTGTGCATTATGTAAACACTTCTTCAGTGGTGAAACCTGTACATCAGAAACTTAGACGGTTGCCATTATCTGTTCGAAATGCTGTCAGTGATGAACTTCAACGCCTTCTTTACTTGGGTGTTATTGAGCGAGTGGATGCATCACCGTGGATTTCTCCAATTGTAGTTGTTCAGAAGAAGACCGGTGGTATTCGCATGTGTGTAAACCTGCGAGAACCAAATAAAGCTGTTGTTGCGGACAGTTATCCTTTGCCCCATATTGATGAGATGATGTCTATGCTGCGTGGAGAAACTATCTTTTCTACAATTAATTTAGAGAATGCTTATTTCCAGCTTTTGTTACATGAAGAAAGTCGGGATTTGACTGCATTCATCACCCATGAAGGACTATTTAGATTCTGTCGAGTACCTTATGGCCTTGCTTCAGCTCCATCTGCATTTCAGAAAATGCTAGCAACTGTACTACAAGGATTGCCAAATGTGGCCAATTATCTGGATGATGTCTTTGTCTTGGGACACACAAAAAGGGACCATGACCACATGCTCAAGGTTGTTCTTAAGCACATACATGATGCAGGCTTACAGTTGAATGATTCAAAATGTCACTTTAATAAAAGCAGTTTGCGTTTCCTTGGTCATACTGTATCTGCACAGGGTATTCACCCAGATGAGGATCATCTTAGTGCAATGCTTCATGCTCCTGTTCCTAAAGATGTACATCAGCTCCGTTCCCTTCTTGGATTGTTGTCATGGTACAATAAATTCATTCCAAATTTCGCTACAGTTGTAGAACCATTGCGTGCTTGCATCAGACAAGGTTCTGAGTTCAGCTGGTCATATGATGCTCAGAAGAGTTTCAGTACTGTAAAGGTGTTGTTACTCCAAAGCCCTCCTTTAGCATTGTTTGACCCTAATTTGCCTATTGTCGTTTCAACGGATGCATCAGATTATGGACTTGGTGCTGTATTCTCTCAAATTCATGAAAACAACACCGAGCACATTGTTGCATTTGCTTCAAGATGCAGAGCAGAACGCAAATATTCAACGATTGAAAATGAAGCTTTAACTTATGTGTCTGGGCTGTTGAAAAATGGAGAACTTACCTCTGGGGTCGAAAATTTCTTCTACGTACGGATCATCAGGCCTTGACAGTGCTCCTCTCCTCTAAAGGCACAGATTGCACTGGAATGAGGATCGCACGTTGGGCAGAGCGACTCTTGTGTTTTAACTATGAGGTGAATTATTATCCTGGCTCTCAAAACCAGGTTGCTGATTATCTTTCACGCCTACCCTTGCCTGCTTCTGATGAGGATTTTTCAGATACTGAGCCGGAGTTTGTTGCATTTTTGTCTTCTGAAATGTCTGCTGTGTCTCCAACTGAATTTGCTCTTGCTTCTGCATCATGCTCAGAAATGACTGCATTACGTGCTCAGATTGTTCGTGGATGGCCCTCTTCATCAGCTGCTGTGGTTGTTGTTCTAAGTCCATATTTCTTAAATACGTCAGGAACTTGCTGTGCAAAAGGACTATGTGTTTAGAGGGTCACGTCTTGTGGTTCCTGGGACGTGTTTTGGTGAATCTTGCCCATTAAGGTCTTGATTACTTGGACTTGGACTTAACAAATTTGCGACGAGGATTTTGCTCTTCTACATGAAAGATGTCTGCTGTTGCTTCTTTTCCCACGCCATTCTTACCATGTCCGGGTGAGCCGTCTATTCCTTTTGGTGTCTGGTTAAAGATGTTTGAGAATTACTTATTTGTCATAAATGCATCAGGAGATGACTGGCCAGTTGCAAGAAACTGCTACCTGGGATTGTCGGTACATTATGATACTGATTGACTATCATAGTAAGTGGCCAGAAGTGGCATTCACTTCTTAAATATCATGTAAAAATGTGATCAACTTCTTGACGTCAGTTTTCAGCAGATTTGGAAATCCTCATTACATTGTATCTGACAATGGATGTCAGTTCAAGTCAGTGGAGTTTGCTGCATTTCTGAAAGATCGAGACATTCAAGACATATGTCAGTGTATCATCCAGCTGCAAATGGAGCTATTGAGCGATTCCATCGAGTACTGAAGAGTTCTATTCAATCTGCTATTCTGTCTGGAAAGCCATGGAAATCAACAGTGACAGACTTTCTTCAAATTTACCGTGCTACTCCCCATGCTGTTACTGGACGGTCTCCTTCTGAGTTATTCTGTGGTAGAAAATTTCGCAGTCGTCTAAATGTTCTCCCTCTTCCTATAACTGGTAAGGATCCTGCTGTGACTCAGAAAGTGTCGTTGTCTCAAAAGAAGATGAAAACATACACAGACCTCAAACGAAGAGCTTGTACTCCTGAGTTAAAATTTTCAAATCAGTTCATGTTCCAAAAGGACATCCTAGATTATCAAAGCCTTTGAAAATTGTATATCAACTTGGTCCATGCACTTACCAGTTATCAGATGGAAAAAACTGGCATGCATCTCATCTTTCTCCAACTTGTGCACCTCTGGAAAATGACATTGAGAGTGAACTGGTGTCCTTGCCCCTCCAGTCTGTTCCTTCCTCTACGGTGTTGCCTAAAAATGAACTTGTGAACTTGCCTAATCGAATTGTTTCTCCATCTGTTCCTGTAAGGTCTTCATCACGAGTGAAACACCCTCCGCGTTGGTTGCATGATTATGTTACTTAGTACAAAAGACACTGATTATCTTGTGCTAAATGAGAAATAAATTCTAGTTCTAATATGTCTGGTTACAGAATGTAGAATATATTGTTAAACTAACTGTATTGGATGTAAATTTTGTATAGGTTTTGCCTATTGCACCAACTATGTAATTTGGGTGGAATTTACAGTTTTGAGTAAAGTGGGAATGTTGTGTCAATGTACTTGTCAGGAGATGGCGCTGTAGTCCACATGTTGATACCTATAAATGGTGTGGAGTAAGAATGGAAGTTGTTGCACCTGCTGCCCATTCATGTAAATGGCTGGCACTGTTGTATTGCTTGTGGGTTTGAATAAACCTTGAAGAAGTGAGAAACTGTCTTGTCTTCATGATTACTTGGACTTAGACTCAACAGAGAGGAGAGGAGAAAGGAAAAAAAGAAGAAAACAGCGATAGGCATGAATGGAAACGCTAATGACAAGCTCACAAATGCTAACATGCTGCACTCGCTGATTAAGAATAAAAGCAAATTATCAAATTAATCGGATTAGACTGATAGATAATATCAGATATATGGTGAGAATTAATTTATATTTTATAAATTTTAACAACAGAGAGTGATAGTAAGATAGAGATTCTACAGAAAAACAAAGCTACATGGAGCTACGATCACAAACAGCAGCAAGTCCAGCAGGAATAACACTGTACAACAGTGAAACACACAGGTTGCAGCTCTCAGCCCACACTATTTACCAAAGGAAAGAGAAACACAAGAACTACAACTGACTTCAGCCACAGACGGAGATGAAATCACCTGAAATAAAAATAAATTTTATTTCTCAAGATCTCAATAACTCAATAACTGAAATTAAATAACTCCAAAAACAGCATTACCATCTTCACCTATTACTAACCAGATTGACTTTATTTCTGTCAGACGACTACAGCAGCTCTTCACAAAGGTTTAGATATTAATGTTTTATTGTTTGCTTGAAATCACCATCATGGAGATCAGTGTTTAATTGTTTTTTTTTTGTAACTATGTACATGGTTATGTTTTTATAAACACACAGTCTCGGAGCCAGATAAAAATCTATCATAAAACCAGTAAGGTCCAAGAGCAGAACAGAGCAGCTCAAAGTAACTTGTTACAAAAAATGCTGCACTAATCAGAAAAATTGGCAGCAGCATTACTAAACACATAACAAGATAAATATATTTATACCATAATCTGGCTGAATGCTTGAATCTGATTGGTCAGAGGTTCCAAAGAGTACTTTGTACTTGGTTCTAGCCGGTCCTATGATATTCTTATTGTTCACTGCCTTGCCATTTGTCCATCCTTCATTACATGATACACGGGTCGGGTATAAACAAATAACACACTCTGGTGTCCATGCGGCACTTACATGTTGTGCTGCATCACATTACTTAATGTTTCAGGGTGTTTTTTATTCATTGTGAAAAAAAGCACTGTTTCCAGTCTGTTATGTCCTCTCTATTTCCAGGTTCACCAGTAAACCTGAGATTTAATGGGATCATTTTTTCTTTGGGTAGGAAGTCATTACCACCACTGGAAACCAGAGGTTAAAGAAGTCATGGAGGCACACTGCGCCCCCTGGAGAATCACCCTGGAACTTTCACAATTGTTCTATATTAATTGTTGGATGATAGTCTTTATAAGCTCATGTATTTTGACAGAAATGAAATGTGATCTCTTGAGGAGTATTGCCAATAGATAGATTGCTGCAAAAAAATGGAAACTGAAACTTTGACCCTTGAGAGCTTTAGCCACAATCAATACTACATTAAAGTAAAAGGTTGTAAATCCCACTATTCTCTAGGAATAACTCTACTCAGGACTGGTTCTTCAACCCTGAGTGCACCAAGCTACATCCAAAAGTTACATTTAATGTTGTAGAACATCCGCAAACCCAAGTTCAGATTCTGATCAGATTCAACAGTTGTTGCATTACAGCATATTTTTATCATAAACTCTTGATTGAATGTCTCCACTGCATTCTGTTAATTCTCTGTCCAAAAAAGGCTTTCTTGTTCTCTTCATGCACTGATGATCAACCATATGCAAATCAGATCTCATGAAAAGAAAACTGAAAACTGAAAATGAAACTTTTATTTATAATTAGAAAAAAGGGAACAAACACTGACTCTATAGTTTTCATTTGAAACATTTAAATGCTTTATTTACTAGAGTAAGCAACAAAGAAGAGCTTCACGAAACTCTTTTCACAATAACAGAAGAACTTGTTTAAATGGACAACACACTCATTATTAAAGACAAGTTGTGTTCACTGAGATGCATTATATATATTTCTCTCTGTATGTAACACAGCTGTGTGTGATCGGTCTACACACACTGGTTGAGGCTGGTGCTCTGGCTCAGCGGTGTGGAAAGCGCCGGGTGACTCAGGCTGCACGTGTAGGTTCTCCCAGAGCTCCAGCGCTGCTTACTGAGCTTCAGGACACTGGTCTGGGAGAAGGTGCCATCATCCTGACGCTGATACGGAGCCGTCTGCACCTCGTCCCCCGTCACACCGCTGCTGTCCTCAGACCAGGACACGGTGACACCGTCAGGGTAAAAGCCCTGAGCCACACACACCACACTGACATCTCCCTCAGAGAGCAGAGGAGCAGCAGGAGCCAGCAGGAGCAGGGACGGAGGAGACGACGGACGAGCTGAGGAGGAACCAGTTACAACTAGAGTCACTGAGAATGTTGATATGACCATCATGCTTCAAATTTCATACTAAATTACATTTCACAGCAAAGATTCTAAAATAAATCGATTAATTAAATGTAATTAATTCTTTTTTTGGTTTTGTTTTGTTTATAAAAAGTCAGAAATAGAAACAAAAAATACAAAGAGAAAGTCTGCATTTTAATATATTTTTTTATAGTACATTAGTTCATTGTTTATTTTAAATAAATACAAGTCACAATGGTTATCTGTTACAAAATATATTGTCACTTGAGGAAAAAATTAAAATAAAAAAAATATATTTTTTATTGAATTTATTAAATTATTGCTGAATTATTTAAATTTAAATAATACTCTAAAATAAAAATGTATACATTTTAATCAAATACAGTAACGGAGTATTACTGGATTGTAATGGGACAATAACGTGGCCATTAAGTTGTATTTGGGGTAAAATCTAATCATATTCCTCTAACTATGTCTGTCTTCATGAAAATTAGCAGTAATCAGAAAGTGCAAAGAAAAGATAATGACTCACCGATCCTCAACTCGGTGCCTCCACCGAAGCTGCTCACTGTGAAACAGCGTCGTACAAAAACCTGGTCTCCACGGCACACTGCTGCTGCTCACACGGAACACCTCAGCGTTCACAATACTGAAGCTCAAAGTCACAAATCAGGAGCTATTTCACACATGCAGCATGAGAAATCATGAAGAAGGTTTTCTAATCACTCCTGCCTGGATTGGAGCTCCTGGACTGAATGGGACAGATCTTCAGGATGACTGAAACACTCAGAGGTTTTTGTACGAGTGGCTCATTGAACTGCAGCACTGTGATGGCTTGGACAATTGATGCAGCCGCAGTAATACACCGCTTCATCCTCAGCTTCCACTCGGGCGATGTTCAGGTACTCATCCACACCACTGTCTGTGTATGTGAATCTGCTGGACAGACCACTGGCCCTGGTGCTATCAGCTAATACGAACTTTGGAGGACCTCCAGCTTTCTGCTGGTACCAGGAAATGACCCAGCTACCACTATCTCTCCTGCAGAGAATCTTTACGTCTTGTCCTGTGTTCACGTTCATGATCTTCTCCTGAGTCAGATGCACTATGGCTTCAAACCCTGGGAAAACACACGAATCCCAGCTATTAATGTAATCCTGAGTTCTCTTCAGTGGAATGTCCCACTAGACTCAACAACTTCACAAAAAGTTCATACAATAGAAACATGATTGACAGGATTAGATGATTGATAGCACTTCTCATGCTTGACAATCCTCCAGTCTTTTTGCTTTTTAACCTTGTTTCTGTCAAATAACCTGGACGTTATGTTCACAATATTTGTTATAATGTAAAAATGGCTTTAGAGGGCAAGAATCAAGCAGGAACCTTTTGCTTTCATATTGGGAAACAAAACTGAATTGAAAAGATGTCTTACCCGAGAGAGAGAGCAGGAGTCCAGCGAGAGCAGTGGTGCTCAGGATCATCATGGTTACTGGTGGAGGTGATCAGGGATTAGAGACCAGAATGTGTCTTGTGCACTTATAAAGATGCTGGATGTTTATAAGGAGAGCCAGAACACTTGGTGTCTCGCACACACACACACACACACACACACACACACACACACACACACACTCACACACACACACACACTTTCACCACATCAGTGCATCTCCAAATTTGCATACAAGTTAAAAAGGAAAAAAAAAAGGTGTGGGTGGTGGGATGTTGGTTCTGGTAAGAGTGAGGGAGTGGATAGTAACACCAGAAATTTACTACATATTACTTAAAGATTAAATTAATTTCAAAGAATTCTAGAAAAAGTCTATTTTTTGAGAGTGTATTGTTTGCTGCTACACCACAGCGCTGTTGATTAATGATCTATAACAGCAGCTCTGACTGACAGTAGTACAGCAGGTTTATATTAATGTGCTCGTTCTGATTCGTTCTCAATTCTATAGATTTTGATTTTAAAGAAGATTTTGTGGATTGAGTTTGTGCTGTTTGTCACTGACAAACTGTATTTGTTTTAATAAAAAAAGAGACTATAAAAGATTCTAACTAATTTCACAGACTTCCCCCATTAAAAGATATGATGGGTTCATTAGTAAATAACGATCGTAAGGATGGAACATTTTGTGTGGTCTAAGAGGAATAAAACACCTCATGATGTGTTGTTATAGTAAAATAAAAATAAAACTTTCTGGCATGACAACATTACACTAATTTTGTTTATTAGCTTTGTATCAGAAGTGCACACAGCTGTCTGTTAGACCTTCATTGGTGAAAGCAGAACTCTATTAATAGAGGTTCATCTGTGAATTTGCTTACACTTTCTGTTCTGGCTTTTTTCGTTTGAGCACAGTTGACTTGTTCCACTAGATCGCTTCGCTTCACTGATCATTAAAATTTCCTTTTATATCTACAGCTTTTCAACAGAGGCAAAAATGACTCAATATCACTGAGAAAACGTTTTTAATTGTTTCTACTTCATTGTTTTATATAGTATGTTCTAAATTGTTGTTTTTACTTCATGTTTTATATAGTATGTTAATGTGCGCCTTTTAACTTTTAATATGAATAATTTTACTCCCCGTGAAGCAGGAAAAGAGCTCAATACTACAAAAAAAAATCTATATTACAGCAAAGACTACGACCAAACAAATGGGCTATATATTTTGCTTTTGTTAAGTGTATAATAAATAAAAAGAAAACAGATTGAATACAAAAAGATTAGAGGAGCTAGTGTGAGTTTTGTTTTTAGAGAAAACAAGCAATTAGTAAATGAATAGAGTGCAAGTGTAAAAGGGGCAAGTTTTTTAAATAAAGAATAGAATTAGAATATAGTGTATAAATATAAATACAAATACAAATAAAGTATAAATATAAATACATATTTTAAATATGTATCTGAAATACTGCACATCCCTGTATATTTATCCATTGTTTAGCAACGCAAATGGTTTTAATAGGTCAACAGACTGCTGTTCGACTACTTTTTTAACACGTTTCCAACAGTACCACAAAACAAATGTTTCGGTCTAAATTTGAATTGTATGTATTTCATCTGCATAAAAATTTTCCATTCATTTAGATTGCATAGTTTTAACATAAGTGAATAAACACAAATGTGATTTAAATGCGTCAGTCATGGTAAGATTTATGTATAGTTCATTGCAAAGTGTCCGGTGTTAAACACTTCTCAGTGCTCATGTGTTTCCACACTACAGACTGTTAAAGTAACATTGATGCAGTGCTGGAGTTAAGAAGATAATTGTGTGATGATTGACCAATAATGATGAACAGCTGCTGTTAACACGAAGAATCACCAAAGAAAAGAGAAACACCAGAACTATAACTCACTTTAGTCACAGCCGAAGATGAAATCAACTGAAATAAAAATACATTTTATTTCTCAAGATCTCAATAGAGAAGAATTAAATAACTCCAAAAACAGCCTTAACAGCTTCACTTATTACTAACCAGATTGACTTTATTTCTGTCAGATGACTAGCTCTTATTGAGAATCAACAAAGGTTTAGATCTCTGAATTTACAGAAAGCCTAATCTACTCATGTGTACAAAATACTGTGTTGTACGTGTATGTGATGAGTGTTGAATGTTACTTTTGATACGGACTGTGAAAACAAATTTCCTCTATTGAGGACAATAAAGAATGAATATTAATATGAATATGAGGAATAGATGTTGACGGTTTATTGTTTTATTGAACTCACCATTATGGAGATCAGTGTTTGTAACTATGTACATGGTTATATCATCATCAATCCAGGGATATTTTCTCTGGCCTTTTCTGACTGTATTAAATGTGCTTTTATTAACATACAGTCTTGGAGCCAGAGTAAAATCTATCATGAAACCAGTAAGGGCCAAGAGCCAAAAAGTAAACATTGATCTTCATATGAATCTTTATCTGCATTGCATTCTGGAAGTTCGAGTCCAGTGTGTGCACCAACATCTCGATGTTGAATTTCTCATGAATGTCATTAAAAGATGGCGAGAGAGAAGAGAAACACTTTTGTTTTCGGAGCTGACAGCCAAAAATCTGTTGGATTCATTTGGATTTTATAATTTCAAATGTGACACAGCCTTTTTAACTTTGCTATAGATGTCCTCTATGAGACCAGAGCAGAACAAAGCAACTTGTAAAAAAAACTTGTTAAAGAAGTCATGGAGGCACACTGCGCCCCCTGGAGACTCACCTTGGAACTGTCATAATTGTTATAAATTAATTGTTAGATGCTAGTCTTTATAAGCTCATGTATTTTGACAGAAATGAAATGTGATCTCTTTAGGAGTATTGTCAACAGATAGATTTCTGCAAAAAAAATAAAATAAATAATAATAATACATTAAAATATAATGCCGTAACTCCAATTATTCGCTATGAAAACACCTACTAATTTCTACTCAGGACTGGTTCCTCAACCCTGAGCGCAGCAAGTGACATCAAATCAACACAAAAACATAGTATTTCTCATTTTAGTAAACCGTTATTCCTCTCATTCTACAGCAATTTGCCAACAATTATAATTATTTTTTTATATTAAAGATCACATCCTTTTTTTTATCCCTTTGCAGTTAAATTTAATGTTGTGGAACATCCACAAACCCAGATTCTGATCAGACTCAACTTTTCTTTAACACTACTACACAAACAGTTGTTGCATTACAGCACATTTTTTTATCATAAACTCTTGATTGAATGTCTTCACTGCATTCTGTTAATTCTCTGTCCAAAAAAGGCTTTCTTGTTCTCTTCATGCACTGATGATCAACCATATGTAAATCAGATCTCATGTGAAAAGAAAACTGAAAACTGAAAATGAAACTTTTATTTATAATTAGAAAAAAGGCAACAAACACTGACTCTATAGTTTTCATTTGAAACATTTAAATGCTTTATTTACTGGAGTAAGCAACAAAGAAGAGCTCCACGAAACTCTTTTCACAATAACAGAAGAACTTGTTTAAATGGACAACACACTCATTATTAAAGACAAGTTGTGTTCACTGAGATGCATTATATATATTTCTCTCTGTATGTAACACAGCTGTGTGTGATCGGTCTACACACACTGGTTGAGGCTGGTGCTCTGGCTCAGCGGTGTGGAAAGCGCCGGGTGACTCAGGCTGCACGTGTAGGTTCTCCCAGAGCTCCAGCGCTGCTTACTGAGCTTCAGGACACTGGTCTGGGAGAAGGTGCCATCAGCCTGACGCTGATACGGAGCCGTCTGCACCTCGTCCCCCGTCACACCGCTGCTGTCCTCAGACCAGGACACGGTGACACCGTCAGGGTAAAAGCCCTGAGCCACACACAGCACACTGACATCTCCCTCAGAGAGCAGAGGAGCAGCAGGAGCCAGCAGGAGCAGGGACGGAGGAGACGACGGACGAGCTGAGGAGGAACCAGTTACAACTAGAGTCACTGAGAATGTTGATGTGACCATCATGCTTCAAATTTCATACTAAATTACATTTCACAGCAAAAATTCTAAAATCAGTTGATTAAATAAATAATTTATTATTTTTTGTTTTGTTTTGTTTTTAAAAATGAAGTCCGAAATAGAAGCAAAAATACAAAGAGTAAGCCTGCATTTTTAATTTTTATTGTTTTTATAGTAAATTAGTTCATTGTTTATTTTAAATAAAAAAAGTCCATAGTGGTTATCTATTACAAAATATCATTGATTTGTCACTTAAGAAAACAAAGAAATAATATAAAAAATAAAAACATATTATTAATTTGTTAAATTATCACTGAATTATTTAAATTCAAATAATAATACTCTAAAACATTTAAATCAAATACAGTTTAATATAGTTGGTAGAATATTATTGGATTGCAATGGGACAATAACGTGGCCATTACGTTATATTTGGGTAAAATCAAATCATATTCCACTAACTATGTCTGTTTTCATGAAAATTAACAGTAATCTTATTTTTCAATAAGTGCAGGAAAAGATAAGTACTCACCGATCCTCAACTCGGTGCCTCCACCGAAGCTGCTCACTGTGCAACAGCGTCGTACAAAAACCTGGTCTCCACAGCACACTGCTGCTGCTCACACTGAACACCTCAGCGTTCACAATACTGAAGCTCAAAGTGACAAATCAGGAGCTATTTCACACATGCAGCATGAGAAATCATGAAGAAGGTTTTCTAATCACTCCTGCCTGGATTGGAGCTCCTGGACTGAATGGGACAGATCTTCAGGACGACTGAAACACTCAGAGGTTTTTGTACGAGTGGCTCATTGAACTGCAGCACTGTGATGGCTTTGACAAATGATGCAGCCGCAGTAATACACCGCTTCATCCTCAGCTTCCACTCGGGCGATGTTCAGATACTCATTCACACCATTGTCTGTGTATGTGAATCTGCTGGACAGACCACTGGCTCTGTAGCTATCAGCTAGTATGAACTTTGGAGGACCTCCAGCTTTCTGCTGGTACCAGGAAATGACCCAGCTACCACTATCATCTCTCCTGCAGAGAATCTTTACGTCTTGTCCTGTGTTCACGTTCATGATCTTCTCCTGGGTCAGATGCACGATGGCCTCAAACCCTGGAAAAACACAAGAATCCCAATTTAAATGTGGTCCTGATTTCTCTTCAGTGGGATTTCCCACTAGACTCAACAACTACACAACAAGTTACTACAATAGAAACATGATTGACAGGATTAGATGATTGATAGCACTTCTCATGCTTGACAATCCTCCAGTCTTTTTGCTTTTTAACCTTGTTTCTCTCAAATAAACCTGGACATTATGTTTACAATATTCGTTATAATGTAAAAATTGCTTTAGAGGGCAAGAATCAAGCAGGAACATTTTGCTTTCATACTGGGAAACAAAACTGAATTAAAAAGATGTCTTACCTGAGAGAGAGAGCAGGAGTCCAGCGAGAGCAGTGGTGCTCAGGATCATCATGGTTACTGGTGGAGGTGATCAGGGATTAGAGACCAGAGTGTGTCCTGTGCACTTATAAAGATGCTTGATGTTTATAAGGAGAGCAAGAACACTTGGTCTCTCTCTCTCTCTCTCTCACACACACACACACTTTCACCACATCAGTGCATCTTCAAATTTGCATACAAGTTAAAAAGGAAAAAAAAAAAGGTGTGGGTGGGGGGATGTTGGTTCTGGTAAGGGTGAGGGAGTGGATAGTAACACCAGAAATTTACTACATATTACTTAAATATTAAATTAATTTCAAAGAATTCTAGACAAAGTATATTTTTTGGTAGTGTATTGTTTGCTGCTACAGCACAGCGCTGTTGATTAATGATCTATAACACAGCTCTGACTGACAGAAGTACAGCAGGTTTATATTAATGTGCTTGTTCTGATTCGTTCTCAATTCTATAGATTTTGATTTTAAAGAAGGTTTTGTGGATTGAGTTTGTGCTTTGCTGTTTGTCACTGACAAACTGTATTTGTTTTAATAAAAAAAGAGACTGAAAAAGATTAACTAATTTCACAGACTTCCCCCATTAAAAGATATGATGGGTTCATTAGTAAATAAGGATCATAAGGATGGGGAATTTGTGTGGTCTAAGAGGAATAAAACACCTCATGATGTGTTGTTATAGTAAAATAAAACTTTCTGGCATGACAACATTACACTAATTTTGTTTATTAGCTTTGTATCAGAAGTGCACACAGCTGTCTGTTAGACCTTCATTGGTGAAAGCAATTAATAGAGCTATTAATAGAGAGGCAGCTATTAATAGCTATTAATAGCTATTAATATTAATAGAGGTTCATCTGTGAATTTGCTTACACTTTCTGTTCTGGCTTTTTTCGTTTGAGCACAGTTGACTTGTTCCACTAGATCGCTTCGCTTCACTGATCATTAACATTTCCTTTTATATCTACAGCTTTTCAACAGAGGCAAAAATGACTCAATATCACTGAGAACACGTTTTTAATTGTTTCTACTTCATTGTTTTATATAGTATGTTATAAATTGTTGTTTTTACTTCATGTTTTATATAGTATGTTAATGTGCGCCTTTTAACTTTTAATATGAATAATTTTACTCCCCATGAAGCAGGAAAAGAGCTCAATACTACAAAAAAAATCAATATTACAGCAAAGACTA
The DNA here is from genome assembly GCF_003368295.1 of Carassius auratus. NCBI lineage: Eukaryota > Metazoa > Chordata > Actinopteri > Cypriniformes > Cyprinidae > Carassius > Carassius auratus. The sequence continues at coordinate 27,715,085 of NC_039245.1, forward strand.
CGACCAAACAAATGGGCTATATATTTTGCTTTTGTTAAGTGTATAATAAATAAAAAGAAAACAGATTGAATACAAAAAGATTAGAGGAGCTAGTGTGAGTTTTGTTTTTAGAGAAAACAACCAATTAGTAAATGAATAGAGTGCAAGTGTAAAAGGGGCAAGTTTTTTAAATAAAGAATAGAATTAGAATATAGTGTATAAATATAAATAAAAATAAAAATAAAAATAAATATAAATACATATTTTAAATATGTATCTGAAATACTGCCCATCCCTGTATATTTATCCATTGTTTAGCCATGCAAATGGTTTTAATAGGTCAACAGACTGCTGTTCGACTAGTTTTTTAACACGTTTCCAACAGTAACACAAAACAAATGTTTCGGTCTAAATTTGAATTGTATGTATTTCATCTGCATACAAATTTTCCATTCATTTAGATTGCATAGTTTTAACATAAGTGAATAAACACAAATGTGATTTAAATGCGTCAGTCATGGTAAGATTTATGAATAGTTCACTGCAAAGTCTCCGGTGTTAAACACTTCTCAGTGCTCATGTGTTTCCACACTACAGACTGTTAAAGTAGCATTGAAGCAGTGCTGGAGTTAAGAAGATAATTGTGTGATGATTGACCAATAATGATGAACAGCTGCTGTTAACAAGAAGAATCACCAAAGGAAAGAGAAACACAAGAACTATAACTCACTTTAGCCACAGCCGAAGATGAAATCAACTGAAATAAAAATACATTTTATTTCTCAAGATCTCAATAGAGGAGAATTATATAACTCCAAAAACAGCCTTACCAGCTTCACTTATTACTAACCAGATTGACTTTATTTCTGTCAGATGACTACAGTAGCTCTTATTGAGAATCAACAAAGGTTTAGATTGTTTTATTGAACTCACCATCATGGAGATCAGTGTTTGTAACTATGTACATGGTTATTGAACAAAATGTCCGTTGCCATCGATGAATTCGTTAACTTAGCCAACATTACACAGCTCATTTTTGGACACTCTAAGTGGAAATCACAGGGTGATGATCAGCTGGCTGTTTGAGGGTTTATGTTTAGTGTAGAACATAACATGAATATAAAACACGTCTCAAGCGTAGGGCTGTGCATCTAATCGAAATCATCATAAAACCATAATTTGAGCATGCACGATTTCTAAATAGCTTTATACCACGATTTTCCGCGGCCCTGACCTTCTACAGTATGCTGTCAGAACCAATCAGAATGCAGATCAGAGCAGACCGGGTATGGGGACAGGAAACTGTTTCAGAAAGAGGAGAGACGTTTGAAGTGTGCGGGGGAGAGGAGCATGTATTTGAGAGAGCGCGGCTGGTTTTATGCAAGAGCAAAGGAAATCCGCGTGCGAGCAGAGAGATATATTATATTAATGTGCTTTCGCGCTACTAATGCGCTCTTGCTGCTGCTTCTGCACCGCTTACACATACTGTATATGCACTGAAGACGGAGTAACGTTACGTGTGAACTTGGCACAACAAATCTAATGGCAATGCATGGCAAAAAAAAAAAAAAATTCTTGACATTTTTAACACCTTTATTTAGTGATTATTTTGACTTATGTCTGTCATTTTTTTCATATTTTTCTTCCTCTTGACAGATTTCAAGAATGTTCCCTTAATGAAGTGGATATTTAGGGTTTGTGCATTCTCTACTAATGGTCAGGGAAGAATATTACAGCACTACAAAGAGTGTCATGGGCATCATCGAAGGAGTTCAGGCATCATCTGTATTCACAAAGACTGTTTAAAAAATTTTCAAACCCAAGCAGAACTTAAAAGTCATTTAAAAGAACATAAAAAAGGATACAGGTTAATTCTTAGAGCATTGAGACATTTACAAATATTTCATCCATCTGAAGATTCATTTGAAAAATAGAGAAATTGTTAATTGTCCCTTTGCAGGTTGTTTTTTCAAGTCTGTTGTGCTATCTACTTTTACTTCTCATAAAAGTCGCTATCATAAGCTTTCCACTTTAGAAAATTTCAGACCAGAGCTTGTGGCAGAGCTTGCAGTTTCTGTGCCTGTTGTTGAAGACGACTTTGTTTCAGATACTGAAGATATACTTGAAACTGAATCTGTATTAGAGGTGGCTGGATCTGGACTTGAAAATGGCAAAGCCATCCAAAATCAGTTGGGATCTCTATTTCTCCGCATTCAAACATTTTTACATGTATCAAATTCAGCAGTACAGGAAATAGTTGATGAGTTATTTGACATTGGAGAATTTTTTCATCAAAACATAAAGACTCTCAATGATAATATTTTGAAAGACAATAATTGAATTGTTGATGCCTCTGTTGTAACTTTATTGACTGAGGAATTACAAACTTTGAACCCACTCACATTTCTCTCAAGGGAGGGGCCTCTTGGCATGGAGCGCAAAAGACAGTCGTTTTATAAAAATAACTTTTCTCTTATTGAACCAGTTGAGTATGTGTTAAATGCACAAGAAAAAAATCATACTTTTGTTTATGTTCCTGTTTTAGATTTGCTCCGTAAACTTTTGGAACGAAAAGAGGTACTTCAGACACTAGAGAGATCCAGTCAACATGAAGGTAATTACAGTTCATTTCGAGATGGAGAAAACAAGATTCTGAAGAAAAGGGTATAGCTCTTGGACTATATATTGGTGATTTTGAAATTTGTAATCCGTTAGGTACTTCAAAAAAAGCACAACATTTGTGGGGTATATTGGGTGATTGCCAATTTACCCATATGACTTCGCTCAACATTATCACCAATTTATCTAGCTGTGTTGTGCAAAACTGTACACATAAAAGAATATGGTTACAGCAAGGTTCAAGAGCCTCTGATTAGGGATCTCAAAGGGACAGTTTTGTATGTATCTGCAGACAATTTGGGTGCACACTCACTTGTTGGATTTCAAGAGTCTTTCAATGTTGACAGGTTTTGCAGATTTTGTACGGCAAGTCGTGTAGATCTTCAGCAGTATAATGTCAGAAGTGGGGTTTTTACCTTGAGAAAACCAAGATTTTTCGATGAAGCTGTTAATGTGCTTAAGCAAAGTGATGTGTCTTGTGTTGATGGTATAAAGAGAGACTGTCCTCTAAACAGACTGGCTCACTTTCATGCTGCAAAAGAATTTCCACCGGATTTTCTACATGATGCATTTGAAGGAATTGTACCCGTGGAGCTCTGCATCTGCCTCTCAGATCTGATTTCTACGAAGTACTTTACATTGAATGACCTCAATGAGAGAATAAAAACATTCCCATTTCAATTCTATGAAAAAACTAACAGACCCCAGACAACATAAAAAAGCTTTCAAAAAAAAAAAAAAAAAAACTATCGGTGGCAATGGACACGAGAACTGGGCACTTCTGAGATTTCTTCAACTGTTAGTTGGCCACTGTGTTCCAGAGGGGGAAAAAACTTGATTGAAAGAAATTGTTGAGTTGTTATCCAGCTCCTCATTCACAACAGAAACCCTGTGCTACCTGCAAGCCAAAATCTCTGACCATTTACAGTTGCTTTTAAAAGTGTTTCCATGTACTAAATTGCATCCTAAACATCATTATTTGGAACATTATCCTATGTTAATCCAATAATTCGTTCCCCTAATTGAATAGATTTGAGGCAAAACATTCTTTCTTTAAAAAGCTGGTCCGTGATTCTGGCAAATTCAAAAATGTTCTTCACACGTTAGCCACAAGACATCAACTAATGTTGGCATCTGGAGATGCCAAGTGTTTTTAAGCCAAGCATTGAAACTGGTCATGTATCTGTTGTATCTGTGGACATCTTGGGTGCTGCTATCAGGTTGGCAACATGGAACAAGTTTAAAGGTCTGGACACTGTTTCATTAACATCCACTGTGTATTTAAATGGCACAAAATATTCCAAAGGAATGGTGATCTCAGTTGGGTACACAAGTGGACTACCAGATTTTGGAAAAGTACTCTAAATCTGTTTAGTGGATGGGCGCATGCTTTTCATTATTGAACTGTTCACAGCTGGCTTCTTGGAAAATCTAAGGTGTTACCAGCTCACCAAAAAAGACCCTGCAGTAACTGTGGTTGTCCAACCTGAACAGCTGAAAGACTACATCCCCCTCGTCGCATACCTTGTTGATGGAAAGCTGCTCATTACTCCAAGGACATTCATGTTACAATAAGGTATAGTAAACATAAACAAACAAATCTTTAAAATCTTGGTGTTTAGCTTGTTTACTCACTGCAGGCTTAATGCAATTACTTTAACAAATTTAATGCAGACCATGCAGTTATTTGAGTACAATTTTTAATGGGCTTTGTCTTAATTGCTGCTTCTGATATCTGTTACTGTTTTTATTTATTTATTCACAGTTGCGGCTGTTGAGTACTCCTCAAAGTTATTTTCACATCAAGGTGTGTTGCCCTACTGAGTGCTCCTGAGTCAGCTAAGAAGGATAATATAAAATAAGGTAAGGTGAACTTTTTTTTATATTTTTATTTTTACTGTTTTATTTATGAACTCACTGCTGACCTAATACAATGACACAATATGTTTAATTCGGTCCTTGCTGTTCTGTATTCATTATAAAATTTCATGACTTTTGTCTAGGGATGTGCACGAATTGTCACATTTTTAAATATTTGATCTGTAATTAGCAATTATTGGAAAAGTAAAAATACTATTAGATTTTTACTACGTTGCTTTGCTAGCTGTAAATGCAGTGAACCCTTGATAAATAGCAAGCACGCAAACTAAAGATTTGAGACAGTTGAGTATGGCAGAATGTCCAATTGTTACTCACCAATTGTTAAAGGATTGAACATTTCCTGATAATTTACACGACCCCATGTAATCCAAGATGTTTATGTAGGTTTTTGATGAAAACTTTCCAGGATTATTCTCAATATAGTAGACTTTCAACGGCTTTCAAACGGTTGAAGGTCAAAATGTAAGTTTCAGTGCAAGCATCAAAGTCTACACACGATACAAGACGAGGAAAAGAGTCTTATCTAGCCAAATGATTGGTCATTTTCCTAAAAAAAGAAAACTTGTGTGTGAACTAATCCTTTAAATTAGGGATGTCGACGATTAATCGATGATCGATTTGTCGCTAAGCGATGCAATTGATTAAAGCTGTCGATGGTCAGGTAACCGATTTAATGTTGGGCTGCGTACGGCTCGTGCGCACTGCACTCAACACGTGTTCGCGGCTGTGAGGGAAGGTGACCGTATATAAAAGCATCAGCATTCATTCACAATGTACAAAGGAAGCTTTTAATGTGATTTAAACTTACATATTGTTTAAGGTTATCAACTAAAAGAAAACCTTAAGATATAATGTAAGCTTTTTGTGAAATTGACTTATCGTAAGCTTGTTCAGAATTGGATAAGTTGATGCATTAAAAAAAAAAAAAAAACGTCTTTATCGTTATACGTCATTTAAATAAACTAATTTGAATACAATACTTTTTAAAAATGCCCATCCATACTTTTGTCTATAATTCTATGGCCTTTTGCATTCGTTTTATTTTATTGTCCTCTAGTTACAGCTGCTGATTCCTCCAAGATGCTTCTCAGAATTACTGTGTCAACTCAAGAAATGGCAACTCAAGGCAACTCAAGTTTGCCTGAGTCAGTTGAGAAATGATGTTAAGTACTACGTACCAGTTTGGGTTTGCAAGAAAACTTCATTCTACAGTTTGAAGATCCAGATTTTGGAAATGAACTCTGCAATTTGAGAGATATCAAAGATCTACCAACTGATTGAGCAACACTGAAATAATTTTTTGTTCACATTTTCTGATTCAGTTTCTCACTTGACAATAGATTCTGCAAATTTGAATTCACCAACTAATGCTTCATCAGTGCATTGGTCTGATCCTTTCGTAATTCCTGACTTTTCCCATGATGTTGAACTTATACTGAGAGCAGCAAATGATTCCTATGCCAGAGATGGAACAGTCATTGTTATCTCCAAGGGTGTAAGGAGTGAAATACTGGACAAACTAGCTGATATGATATCAAAATACACTCCATATCCTACTAAGGATCAGTATGAAAGTGTAGCCAAAGCTCTTGTAGCAAAGGACCCTTGTCTCGAAGAGCCAGGTTCTGCCAAAGGATGGGTTTTCAGTTTAAAATTCAAGGTGGGCAATTACCGTAAGAAGTACCATCACCACCGATCTACTGCAGTCATTCTTAAATGCACTAGATGCCTTGGTGCCAAGTCATTTAGAGCTTTAAAAAGCAGCTGTGTCGTCAAGCAGGAGGTTGAGCATTAGCAGTTTTATGCAGTGCCTTGACAAGGAGGTATGAATAACAATGAACTAATTATTTAACATTTATTTTACATTTGATATTAAGTATACTTAATTACATTTTGGTTTATAAAAAATACTGATAACCTACCTGAAAAGCACTGATTATTTCATTATCATTTCATTATTATTATTTTTCTTTTTTTTCTTTTAATTAATAAATGTTTACTTGTTTTTTTATAATCTTTGAAAGTGATGTAAGTAGTATGAGCTGTGGTATTATATGGAATCTAATTGTTAAATTTTAGTGGTATCTAAAATTTTGGGTGTCATAACATTTATTGCAATACAAGGATACATGGTTTATATGTTACCCTTGGGAGACATCATCAGGCAACATGGTGTTAGCTTTCACTGTTATGCTGATGATACTCAGATCTATATTTCTTCACGGCCCGGTGAAACACACCAATTTGAAAAACTAATGGAATGCATAGTCAATATAAAAAATTGGATGACGAGTAATTTCTTTCTGCTAAATTCTGAAAAAAAACAGATGTGTTAATTATAAACTCTTGCAGTTTAAATCTAGATTAAAGACCCATCTCTTTATCCTGGCATACACATAACATACTAATATGCTTTTAATATCCAAATCCGTTAAAGGATTTTTAGGCTGCATTAATTAGGTAAACTGGAACCGGAAACACTTCCCATAACACCCTATATACTTGCTACATCATTAGAAGAATGGCATCTACGCTAATATTAGTCTGTTTCTCTCTTATTCCGAGGTCACTGTAGCCAACACATCCAGTCTGTGTCCAGATCAGAGGGTCACTGCAGTCACCCGGATCCAGTATGTATCCAGATCAGATGGTGGATCAGCACCTAGAAAGGACCTCTACATCCCTGAAAGACAGCGGAGACCAGGACAACTAGAGCCCCAGATACCATTCCCCTGTAAAGACCTTGGACAACCAGGACAAGACCACAGGAAACAGATGATTCTTCTGCACAATCTGACTTTGCTGCAGCCTGGAATTACTGGTTTCGTCTGGTCAGAGGAAAACTGGTCCCCCAAACTGAGCCTGGTTTCTCCCAAGGTTTTTTTCTCCATTCTGTCACCGATGGAGTTTCGGTTCCTTGCCGCTGTCGCCTCTGGCTTGCTTAGTTGGGGTCACTTCATCTACAGCGATATTGTTGACTTGATTGCAAATAAAAACAGACACTATTTAACTGAACAGAGATGACATCACTGAATTCAATGATGAACTGCCTTTTACTGTCATTTTGCATTATTGACACACTGTTTTCCTAATGAATGTTGTTCATTTGCTTTGATGCAATGTATTTTGTTTAAAGCGCTATATAAATAAAGGTGACTTTGACTTCAAAAACTTAACCATTTTATTAATTTATTACTTTTTTGTGGTGGGGCCATTGAAAATTGATTAATTAAATCAAATCGAGTTCTTGTGAATCGGAATAAAATTGGGACATCTGAATTGATACCCTAATCAATATTTACTAACATAGGGATTCTAATTGTATAATGCAGTCACTCAGTGTTGTTTATAATTGTTTGTAGGACACAAATCAGAACCGAAGAACAGCTGCCTTACTTGGTCTTCCACGTTTCTTTTCAGAGGATACTGCCGAAATAATCAAGATGTGTTACGTAAGAAAATATATTTACGCATTGTTAACGTACCAGTGAATCTGAAGCACTAAGGATGGAGATTAAAAGTATTCACTTAACTGTCATGATTCTGTTTTTGTGTTTTTGACGTTTCTTTTCATTCCAGGTTCAATAATAATAGTAATCAATTAATTAAATTGCTATTGTTTGTTATTATTTGTTTATAATAATTGACTGTACAGTGGCTTTTAGCCTAATTAGTGCTTCTCCAGTGGCTTGTTTTGTGACTTCTATATAGAAATGGTCCAATGAAATAATGACAATTGCACTAAGACATATCATGATTTTACTTCATTTTGATATATTCTCTAAAAAGCTTGGATGAGTCAAAGTCACCTTTATTTATATAGTGCTTTAAACAAAATACATTGCGTCAAAGCAACAACATGAACAACATTCATTAGGAAAACAGTGTGTCAATAATGCAAAATGATAGTTAAAGGCAGTTCATCATTGAATTCAGTTATGTCATCTCTGTTCAGTTAAATAGTGTCTGTGCATTTATTTGCAATTAAGTCAACGATATCGCTGTAGATGAAGTGACCCCAACTAAGCAAGTCAGAGGCGACAGCGGCAAGGATCCAAAACTTCATCGGTGACAGAATGGAGAAAAAAACCTTGGGAGAAACCAGGCTCGATTGGGGACCAGTTCTCCTCTGACCAGACGAAACCAGTAGTTTTCAGGCTGCAGCAAAGTCAGATTGTGCAGAAGAATAATCTGTTTCCTGTGGTCTTGTCCTGGTGCTCCTCTGAGACAAGGTCTTTACAGGGGATCTGTATCTGGGGCTCTAGTTGTCCTGGTCTCCGCTGTCTTTCAGGGATGTAGAGGTCCTTTCTAGGTGCTGATCCACCATCTGGTCTTGATACGTACTGGATCCGGGTGACTGCAGTGACCCTCTGATCTGGACACAGACTGGATCTGGTGGCCACGGTGACCTCGGAACAAGAGAGAATCAGACAAATATTAGCGTAGATGCCATTCTTCTAATCATGTAGTAAGTACAACGGGTGTTATGGGAAGTGTTTCCGGTTCCGTTTTATCTAATTATTGCAAGAGTGTGTCTGCCTCCCAAACAATGTTAGGTGGGTTATTCCAGAGTTTAGGCGCCAAATAGGAAAAGGATCTGCCCCCCGCAGTTGATTTTGATATTCTAGGTATTATCAAATTGCCTGAGTTTTGAGAACGTAGCGGACATAGAGGATTATAATGTAACAGGAGCTCATTCAAATACTGAGGTGCTAAAACATCCAGGGCTTTATAAGTAATAAGCAATATTTTAAAATCTATACGATGTTTGATAGGGAGCCAGTGCAGCGTTGACAGGACCAGGCTAATATGGTCATACTTCCTGGTTCTAGTAAGCATTTTGGACTAGCTGTAGTTTGTTTACTAAGCGTGCAGAACAACCACCCAATAAAGCATTACAATAATCTAACCTTGAAGTCATAAATGCATGGATTAACATTTCTGCATTTGACATTGAGAGCATAGGAAATTAAGAAATTACTCGTCATCCAGTTTTTTATATTGACTATGTATTCCATTAGTTTTTCAAATTGGTGTGATTCACCGGGCCGCGAAGGAATATAGAGCAGAGTATCATCAGCATAACAGTGAAAGCAAACACCATGTTTCTTGATGATATCTCCCAAGGGTAACATATAAAGCGTGAAGAGCAGCGGCCCTAGTACTGAGCCTTGAGCTACTCCATACTGCACTTGTGATCGATATGATACATCTTCATTCACTGCTACGAACTGACGGCGGTCATATAAGTACGATTTAAACCATGCTAATGCACGGTTAATGCCAACAAAGTGTTCAAGTCTATGCAAAAGAATGTTGTGGTCAATTGTGTCAAACGCAGCACTAAGATCCAATAAAACTAATAGAGAGATACACCCACGATCAGATGATAAGAGCAGATCATTTGTAACTCTAAGGAGAGCAGTCTCAGTACTATGATACGGTCTAAATCCTGACTGGAAATCCTCACATATACCATTTTCTCTAAGAAGGAATTGTGAGGATACCACCATTTCTAGTATCTTGGACAGAAAAGGGAGATTCGAAATTGGTTTATAATTAACTAGTTCTTTTAACTTATGTTTGTTTTCTTCTAAAAGAGAAGAAAAGTAATCGGATCTAGCAGTTTTTAATGTTTTTCTGTAGGATATGTTACTTTACAGCCAAGCAATATGAAATACCTCTAGTTTTGTTTTTCTCCAGCTGCGCTCCATTTTTTGGGCTGCTCTCTTTAGGGTTCGAGTATGCTCATTATACCATGGTGTCAAACTGTTTTCCTTAACCTTCCTTAAGCGTAAAGGAGCAACTTTATTTAAAGTGCTAAAAAAGAGAGAGTCCATAGTTTCTGTTACATCATCAAGTTGTTCTGAGGTTTTGGATATATTAAGGAATTTGGATACATCAGGAAGATAACTTAAAAAGCAGTCTTTTGTGATAGAAGTAATGGTTCTTCCATGCTTGTAACAAGAAGTAGAATTTACAATTTTGGCTATATGAAGTTTGCACAGGACTAAATAATGATCTGTGATATCATCACTTGGCTGAATAATTTCAACACTATCAACATCAATTCCATGTAACAGTATTAAATCTAGAGTATGATTTCGACAATGAGTAGGTCCTGAAACGTGTTGTCTAACCCCAATAGAGTTCAAAATGTCTATAAATGTTGATCCCAATGCATCTTTTTCATTATCAACATGGATATTAAAATCACCAACTATTAAAACTTTATCTGCAGCCAGAACTAACTCGGATGTAAAATCACCAAACTCTTTAATAAAGTCTGTATGGTGGCCTGGTGGCCTGTAAACAGTAGCCAGTACAAACATAACAGGGGATTTATCATTAACATTTGTTTCTCTGGATAATGTTAAATGAAGCACCATTACTTCAAACGAGTTATACTTGAAGCCTGCCCTCTGAGAAATCCTGAAAACGTTGTTATAAATTGAAGCAACACCTCCCCCTTTGCCTTTTAGATGCGGCTCATGTTTATAACAGTGATCTTGGGGGGTGGACTTATAAAATAATGTAATCATCAGGTTTTAGCCAGGTTTATGTCAAACAGAGCACATCTATATTATGATCAGTGATCATAATTAGACCAAATCTATTAAATGCCTTTTAAGTTAAGATTGATACTGTCCATTTGTTTTAGGTTCATGGTGAAACCCTGGATGTCATGAAGGGAATGCGTGTTGGACTACTGATTGGACATGAAGGTGTCCTGAGTGATGCATTTCCTCTTGATGTCTCCAACGTGGCTGTGGTGGTAGAGGAGACCATTGTTCTCCACAATCTGAGAGACATACCCACTGGCTTTGCTCTGTTAATGGGCACAATCTACTCCCTTAACCTTGAATATCCTCGCAGTATGAGATACTCCTTCAAATTCCTGCAGAAAGTGATCATGAAGATTAAAACTGACCACTGTTCTGCCAAGATACACGGACTTCGAAACAAACTCCTGAGATACAATTTATAGACTGGTCTCAAACCATATATCGGAGGGAACATGTAACATTTGCAGTCTTTAGAGGACACTTCGGATACTTGACACTGTTCAATTTATATTACCCACCATTTCAAGTGAAACAGAAGTACTGCTGAATAATATCAGAAGCATAAATGTTTAGATGTGTTTTTATTACAAGGTTGTAAATTGAGAATTTCTGAAGCTTTTGCTGAGTGTGTGTGTGTGTGAGTGAGTGTGTGTAGCAGTGAATAACGCTGCTGTAATCTGTGTTCACCTGCACCTGATGGTGTTTCTGCTGTGCTTGCAGGACTCGACTGTGGGAACCAGTTTATCCAGCACACTAGACTGATTACACACATTCCACTTATTGTTACTTTTCATTCTGTTCTTTACATTTTTAAATCTTTAAAAGATGAAATGTTTGTAAAATTCTTGGTAACAATAAAACTGTTTAATATCATAAAACCAATGTTAAATTTATGCAACAGACTTTCCTACAATAAAAATATTTTTGAGTAGACGACTTATGCTGATTATGAGTTTTCAATAATGTAACCTTATAAGTTGTTTAAACTCAGAGAATAAAGTTGAAACAACGAATGTTCATTAGCTAGATAACTTGTAAAACACGTTTTGAGTTAAAACAAAGAGTATATTTAAGTTGAGTTAACTCGTGTTTTTAAGGCAGCAGGTGAACTTTCGTTTCTAAGTTTAAACCGACTTGAAATGTTTTACAGTGCACAAAAAAAAGTATCATATGAATCTTTATCTGAATTGCATTCTGGAAGTTTGAGTCCAATGTGTGCACACAAACATCTCGATATTGAATTTCTCATGAATGTCACTAAAAGATGGCGAGAGAGAAGAGAAACACTTTTGTTTTCGGAGCTGACAGCCTAAAATCTGTTGGATTGAATTTGATTTTATAATTTAAAATGTGTCACAGCCTTTTTTAACTGTGCTATAGATGTGCTCTACAGTTGTTGCATTACAGCATATTTTTATCATAAACTCTTGATTGAATGTCTTCACTGCATTTTGTTAATTCTCTGTCCAAAAAAGGTTTTCTTGTTCTCTTCATGCACTGATGATCAACCATATGCAAATCAGATCTCATGAAAAGAAAACTGAAAACTGAAAATGAAACTTTTATTTATCATTTGAAAAAAAAGGGAACAAACACTGCAAAACATCTAGACTCTATAGTTTTCATTTGAAACATTTAAATGCTTTATTTACTAGAGTAAGCAACAAAGAAGAGCTCCACAAAACTCTTTTCACAATAACAGAAGAACTTGTTTAAATGGACAACACACTCATTATTAAAGACAAGTTGTGTTCACTGAGATGCATTATATATATTTCTCTCTGTATGTAACACAGCTGTGTGTGATCGGTCTACACACACTGGTTGAGGCTGGTGCTCTGGCTCAGCGGTGTGGAAAGCGCCGGGTGACTCAGGCTGCACGTGTAGGTTCTCCCGGAGCTCCAGCGCTGCTTACTGAGCTTCAGGACACTGGTCTGGGAGAAGGTGCCATCGGCCTGACGCTGATACGGAGCCGTCTGCACCTCGTCCCCCGTCACACCGCTGCTGTCCTCAGACCAGGACACGGTGACACCGTCAGGGTAAAAGCCCTGAGCCACACACAGCACACTGACATCTCCCTCAGAGAGCAGAGGAGCAGCAGGAGCCAGCAGGAGCAGGGACGGAGGAGACGACGGACGAGCTGATATCACTACAGGGACAACACTTCGATTAAACGAGGCACCATCGTCAAGAACACTGTTGCTATTCTTCACTCAGTATTAAACAGTCTATACGGCTTATGTCTGTTAAGGATAAAACTTGGATTAAAAAGTAGATTCAGTGGATTTGATTTTTCTATTAATTAATATGCCAAATTATTACTTACAATGTATTGCAGTGCTTTATTATTTACTTCCTTGTTAGTTTACAAAGAGTCATTTTAAATGTTTTTGTTATTGTTTCTAATCATTCGGTTTGCTTTTTTTTTTGTCATGTTATTATTTTTTTATATTTAGGTACATTCAACAGATTTTGGGCATCAACCTGATATCCACTTCTTTGCAAAAATGCACAGACTTCATTTATATATATATATATTTCATTCATTCTTCTGTTTAATAATAATAAATAATTGCATATATTAAAATGTATATTATCAATAGTGTTTTTTGTAAAAACAAACAAACAAACGACAACAACAACAACAAAAAAACTAACAAAAAAATTTATTTTAAATATTGGAGTGTATTTAAAAAAATTAATATATTATTATTAAAAAAACATAATTAAAATTGTATATTTTTGCCAGCCTTAAAATGATTAAAAAAAGATTAACTTTTGTCAATAATGTTCTTATTCACCCATATTGACCTAAACATTGAAATAAGGATTGAATCAATAAAACAAATGTTTTCTTACCAAGGTTGGTGCCTTGAGCAAACACAGAGACTCACGGTGTTTGAGCTCAGCACAAAAACCTCAGCGCTGTAATCTGAACACTTCACCACCTCTGAACACGGACAAAAGAGCAGAAAGTTTAGTGGATTTAGTACAGAGCCCACTTCCAAAGCTTGATAACACTCTCTATAAAGCCTGTGTTCATTATCTCTGATCAGTGTGAACTAATGAATCATGTGTAAAATTCAGTGTGAGAAATGATTAGTGTGAAAATGAATGGATCACATGAATCAAATTAATTAATCATACATGATTTAATGTGTGTTAATGTGTTAATATGTGTTAATGTGTTAATAATGTGTAGCATTCCACTCACTTCACATTCATGGAGATTTCTGGCCTCACTCTTCAGAGGAGGTCATGCAGGAGGTTTTTGTACGACGGCTCTGTTGGACTGAAGCACTGTGCCTCCTGTACTGTCAATACAAGCACAGTAGTAAACAGCTTCATCTTCAGCTCTCACTCCATCAATGGTCAGATAATCCTGATTGCCTGAGTCAGTGTAAGTGAACCTGGCTGGTAAATCACTTGCTCTTATGTCATTACGAAGCAGAAACTGAGGAGCAGCACCGGTTTTTTGTTGGTACCATGAAATGAAATAATCATCATCTTCTGCAGTGCAGAGTATCGACACCTTGTCACCCAGTTTCACTGACTTGGACTTCTCCTGACTCAAATTATATGCCATTAAACCTAAAAGATACAAGAAGGACATGAACGTTAAATAACTGCACTAATTTGGACATGTATACTAAAAAGACACATCAGCTTCATCTCATCATTGCATCGTTGATTACTCTGCTCTGACCGAATGTCCACAAGTGGTTTACTCCTCAAGTCATTTTATAATCTGTAAATTAATATTAGTGTTGTTTGATAGTGACAGTCTTACCAGTCAGAGAGAGCAGGAGTCCAGTGATCGACACAGCGTTCAGGATCTTCATGGCTTTACCTTGTGTAGATGATCAGAGAAGATCTGAGAGCATTCAGATACACGGCTCTTTTATATTAAAAAAATGTAGCTTACACACACACACACACACACACAGAGAGAGATAGAGAGAGATCAAAAAAGAGAAGCAGGTGGTTCAAGTGTGTTTCGGTTCCTCATCCTTTCTGAATCTCTGTGCTTTTTCTCAATATAGCTAAAGGGGAGAAACCCAAGTAATCTGCACACCTGCACAGATCAACCCCAACACACACACACACACACACACACACACACGCACACACACACACACACACACACACACACACACACACAAGAAGTAACCATGCATGAGAGCTGCCTTGCATATGCATTTTGCATAATTACCTGCATCTTACCATTACAAATTTATATTATCATCTGTATGTTGCTATTAAATAAATATATTATGTGTTATATTATTCGACCATGATGCTGTGGCTATTAGAGGACCACGAACACACACTGTGCACTGAAAAAGATGAACACACACTGTGCACTGAAAAAGATGCTTACCTGCTTACCTGCAAGGTTACAGAGAAGGAGTGTGTGTTGCAAGTATTGCTCTTTGTTTTTCAAGATGCTTGTGGTTCAGGTATGTTCTCTAACAAAATCTGGGTTCTTCCAGGAGCAGGTTACACTTTAAACAGCAGATGTGAATACGTATGCAAGCATTTATAATGATTATGATGATGATGATAAAACAGCTTTTCATGTTACAAAGAACCACACACTCATGTCCTGGAGATCTTCTAAGAAAACTTAAAAGATTCAGCTTTTCCTGCTTTGACAGCGACAACGACTCATTACAAATGATTCAAACCAAAGGATAAATAATATATGCTTTGTTTAGCATTAATATATGAAATTAATAGGTTTTATAATCAATGCCATGTACAAGTCATGTATATATATGTATATAAAACATTTGTCCCTAGAAGTGTTCGCCAACCAGTGTTGCCAAGTCTGTGGGTTTCCCTACTTTAACACTGTTGCTGTGGGTTGTTCTTCATGTCCGCGGGTTTAAGTGACCCCAATAACATGATATTTTGCTCCAAAAAGCCACTGGGGGCACTTTAATAATGTGATTGGGCTAGTTTTGTTTTGAAAACCTGGCAACCCTGTGGCCAAGCCACCGATCGTGATCGACTGGTAGATCTTTATCACTGTACAAGTAAATCCTGAAAATAAGTGACAGTAAAAATAAGTACAATTAAAGCTGCAAGCAGCATTTACGGGGTTCAAGCACATTAAGGCCTCTGAGGTGGTCTGAGCCAACCTGGACGTATGGATGACAGTTAAACACATCCAAAACGGAGAATAGGCTGACAGACAGACACACGCACTGAATTTAAATGATTAAACTAGTTTTTAAGAGTTTGGATGTCATTTTCAGGTTTCACTGTAATCATAATGTGGCAAAATTTTAAAAACTGATAAGTCTGTATGAACAAAATGGAAAACTTTAACTCAGTGAGATTTAAAATGTTGTAACAGTGTTTTTTTATTTATTGTTTAGGCATGAATTCATAAATCTTCTCAAAAGTACTGTTTCAATTTGCTTAATGAGCCCATTAGTGGTCTTCCGCTGCCATCTAGTGGTTATAAATTGCATTTACTCAAACAACACTGTTTTTAAACATAACTGTTATAGTGTAATGTTTTTTGCCCAATCTCTCTTAAATTTTGAATGCTTGTTTAGAATGAAATTAGGCATTATTTTACACAGTTTTGATAATTTGTGGGCTTTCTGTTTGTATTAATAGGCCTTTGTGTACACTGTGAAAATAACATATTATAAAATTACTGGTTTATAGTTGTCCAAATGCAATTGTTCAACATGTTTTTGATAATTATTGACCTTCAGAGTCTAGAGAATTGTACTTCAGTGGTTTTATTGATTTTCAGCTTAAAGCCTTGGACTACTTTGGCAAAGTAACTTTTTTAAATAATCTTGAATATTTAATTAACAGCTTTATTGACAACATTGGTCCCAGAGGCAAAGTTGTTCAGAATGAGGAGATCTATCATTTGATGTGAAGATCTAGTGTTTTTGAGAGAATATATTAGCATTTTCAAACAATTTGAGGCCATTTACCATATAAATCTTGTGTTTTGAGACCTTTTCTACTGTTATAGCGCCACCTATGGTCCGATCTCCATGAAACTTTGCATGCTTGTTAAGAGTCACCTGTTACATGTTTTTCCCTAGTTTCATAAAGTTTAGAGTTTTTGTTTAGGTTTTATAGGCTTTGGGGTATGTTTGGCCACACACCTTTTCTTAATTACCCCTTTAACGCTAACCAAAGTACAAAATTTAACATTTTTTTGATAATTATTGATCTAGAGAGTCCACAGATTATTACTGCAGTGGTTTGGTTCCGATCGGACAAAAAACCTAGGACTAGTTCGCAAAAGTAGGTTTTTAACATATTTGTGAATAACAATTGAACGATTTGATTGATAGCAATGGTTCTTGAGGCAAAGTTGTGCATTATGAGGAGATCTATCAAATGATATGCATATTGTGTTGATATGTGAAACACCACGTGATTACAGAGCCATAAAACTCGTTAGCGCCAACTAGTGGCCAATTTCTTTCAAAATTCTTACAGACCTTAAGGTTCATGAGTCGAACGTACCCAGCGAGTTTCGTTCCGATGAACATCCGTTAACCCTTTCAAATAGGTGCTTAAATTTGTTTGGCCAATGGCGGCCATGTTTTTTGAGATATGCAAATGTCCTCATAGGTACTTGTGCCCCTTCAGACCAAGACACTGCATACCAATTTTCAAGTCGATCGAGCCAACGGTTGCCTGGTTATAGCCATTTATGTGTTTTTTAAATCTCATTGCGCCCCCAAGTGGCAGAGATATGCAATTTTTTTTATTTGACCAAAGATTGAGCTCATACATATGTGTACCAATTTTGGTGAAGATATCTCATTCCGTTCAAGAGTTATAGTCAAAATAGTATTTGGCTAACGTTAGCATAGACGCTTTTTGGTGTACTGTTTCGCGTAAGAATTGAAATTTCAACTTTTTTTTGATAATTATTGATATTGAGTGTCCAGGGAAAATTTATGAAGTGGTTTGGTTCTGATTGGTTGAAAATCCTAGGACTAGTTCGCAAAAGAAGGTTTCGGATATAGCTCGATTTTGCGAGAAAACGGTGCGTCGTAGACCCCAAAAAGGCACCGTGCACTTTTGTTCGGGCTAACCCAAGGATTGCTATGATGCCATGTTTTTGAGTTTATGGCTAACGGTTTACGATTCACGGCCAAAAACGTCCAAAATTTTTGTTTTTTGCGCTATAGCGCCCCCGTTTGGCCGATTGGGCTGAGACTTTGATAAGTTCTCCCCAAAATGAGCTCTACGATCTGTCCAAATTTCAGCTCTCTAGGCCTTACGGTTTGGGCTGCACGTTCAGTTCTAGGGCGGAAGAATAATAATAATAATAATAATAATAATAATAATAAAAATCCTAACAATTACAATAGGGTTTCAGCACTGCGTGCTTGAACCCCTAAAAATGCATTACATTTCTCCATTCTTTGCACTTAATTACTTGTGCTTGTTTTTCTGTTATTTTTGGGAGCTACTAGGACAGTGAACAGAGAACAGAGATGCTGAAGATGAGCGCAAAGAGGAGAAAATACTGTAGCAGACAGAGAACAACAGCTCACTGTGCTCACGATGGTCGAAATATATGAAGAAAATATTAAATTGGGGGTATACGGTTATTTTAATATATCACTGAAAGGAACTATTGTGAGAAACGTTTCGATGGCAATATTCTTCTTTTCGTATAAAGCGCAGCTCTGCTTTGTTTACAGCGGTAACCAAGGAAACGCTATATTACGGCTGGTTCATAAGCGCCACCTGCTGTCAGAGAGTTAATTTGCGTCTCATTCAGAGATGCTGTGTTGGTTTCATGCAAATGTGTTTCATGTAGCAAATAATAATAATATTAAAAAAAAATCTGTTTTTGTGCAATAATTCTGTGCAAAGTTTGTAGCATCTTTGTTTGGATCATGATTAAGATGCAGTGCTGCCTCCAAATTCAAATGCTTACTGTTTGTTTAATACCAGTTTGATTGTTATTTAAAGCAAATAGCCAATAAATACATTTGCTTAAAATACATCTGCAACCAGTATCAGAATCAACCAAATTATATATATATATATATATATATATATATATATATGTGTGTGTGTGTGTGTGTGTGTGTGTGATTCTAAATCAGCCATTGTCTGTGCATCATATAATACTCTTTTTTTAAAGGCCTCTTTTCCTATTGATCTCGTCTTTCATAAAGGCCAGGTTCAGGGATCTTTGAGCTCATAAGGTTGGTGAGCACTACACTAGATCACACAAGTGCCTACTGTATACAAACGCTACAAAATCCACACGCACAACAGTCTAGATGATTCAGTCTTTTCCATGTCGCCTGGGTCTCCATTAGCACATTCACAGGCATGCAGGGAAGCATTAAAAAAGCCTCTCTTATACATATGATGGAAAAATTGTATCATCTTTAACTCAGCTATAACACTTATGGTTCATGGTTTGAGACACACACACACACACACACACACACACACACACTCATGCCTGTTGTGGGCATTTATTATACAGTATATAATTTCCAGTTCACTGATATTTATGATCTCTTTCTTAGCCCAGATAATTCCAGTTTGATCAGCTACGCTGAGACCACCAGCGACATCTTCAAAGGCTGAAACTCATCTGACTAGATGTCGCTGATTTCGACAGCCATGACACATTTGTTTCATAGGCAAATTAAGAACGTGTTCTCGAGCTAATTATGAATGCTTAACACAAATCTCAACTAATTAAACTAATCCCCCATTAGTCAAATGATGAAGAGAGGGAGGATGTGATGACTATATGAAAGTCTCGCTAAAAGTATTTAGAGACACATACACCCTCTTTTTTCTATTTTCTTTTTGCTGTGGTTTGGTTTGGACTTACTATTAAGCTCTAGTCTAAAGTACACATCGGAAATCAGTTTTAAAAGCACTTCACTGTTTTTGCTTTCTTGTCAATCACATAGCTAAATGCTTGGCCTACAATTATTTATATGATCATAGCAATGATAGTTGTGTCTAAATAATTACTGAAGTATATCCACATCATTGTGGACAAGAAATTCAAGCAGTACTGACACACTAATGTTTCAAAATCTGGAAGTGTTCAGATACCATTTGCATGTAAGCATTATCAGGCCAAATTACAATCTTAAAATCCATTATTACTTCTTCGGCACATTTAGTCTCACACAAAGCTAACCGAAATAAGAACATTCACCTTTTCATCCCATAAATGTATATGACTGTATGTCTATTCCCTTAGAACTCAATATATAAAATATGTTCAGTAGAGAGAGAAAAAAATAATTAAACCTTTTATGAAAATAGAGACAACATCTTGTAACAATTAATAATTATATAAATGAAACTTATGACTGAAAATCGGTTGAAAAATTGACTAGTGGAACAAAACACTTATCCTCCAGTCATCAACTATCTTCAATTCCAGATCGCACTACTTCCTATTCAAATGGCTATGGAAATATGCCAAACAATTGTAAATGTGACCACACATGAAGGCAATGCTGTAGGTGTTGTAGCTGGTTGCCAAGGCTGTAGATACAAATTTAACCTGATTCAGATAAACTTCTCAAAAACTGATTTAAGTGATTTAAATTTATTCACTCGCTGAATGCAAAATGCCTCATTTAGCCAATAAATTCAGACTTCAGCACTTGACACACAAACATCAAGTAAGGTGAGACAATCAGCAAATGTAGAAAGATGAGCGTTTAACATCACAACACAAATAACCATCAAATGACAAAGTTAGCAAAAAGCAACAAAATATTCCTGTAACAATAACCACACAATTCATAAGGCCGCCCATAGTCCAATATAATGTTTGAATGCCCTTGACCCCAAAAATATTTCCTAATTTTTGGCACATATTATAAATTGTTTGTTTTCATTTTTCACTTGCTGTGCAGTGGGCACCTTGGAAATGGGCTTTTGTCCTGATTGAGAACCACTGTTCCAGGATGTCCTGGGTGTTATGAACTACAATAATAGTTATACGTGCCTTAGCAAACACCAAAACTTGTTGAATCTTTATTTATTAAACGATTACTTAAAACAACATGTCCCACTCTTCTTGAGACACATCAGCGTGCCCTGAGCTCTCAGATCTGTTACACACCAGATGAGCACAACACGTGTGTGTCTGAACATTCATCTGTGTTTAACTCAGCACATACGCTTGAGCAGCCAAAGTTAAGTGAAGAACGCCATCAGGTGGATCAACACTGAACAGCCTAAACCACTCTGACAATTCTGTGGTTTCGACATTGTGCCTTTGTCTTCATGACAGTTAAAGATATCACACAAACTATTTTTTTCATAATGTAAGAGAAAAAAACCTTAGGAATTACACCTAGTACATTACTTTTTTTTTTTTTTCTTTACAGTAGACTACTACGGCAATATGTGGATAATGTGCTCGTTGTCTTGAACATAATGCCCTTTGCCCTTTGCCCACACTGATGACAGTTCAGGGGTCTGGATCTGACTCCAGAGTGAGGACACAGATGTGTTTTCAGACCCACTGTCTGTGTGAAACTCCTGGCACACTCATGGCATGTGAAGGGCTTTTTTCCCGTGTGTATCCGTGTCTCTTAAGGCTTCCCGTCTCTGAGAAACTCTTTCCACACTGAAGGCAGGTGAAGGGCTTCTCTCCGCTGTGGATTCTCAGGTGTCTCTTAAGGCTTCTTTTCTGCGTGAAACCTTTTCCACACTGGAAACACGAGAAAGGACTCTCTCCATTGTGAATTCTGATGTGAATCAACAGGTTTCCTTTACGTGTGAAGGTCTTTACACAGCGAGGGCAGGCGAAGGTCCTCGGAGTCTGTTTGCGTGACTTTTTCTTTTTGGTCTTTGAGTCACAGTCTCTTTCTGCAGTTATTAAATCTACCTCCACTTCAGTCAGCTCTTCACTTTCTTGTTTCACTTCTATCAGGTCTAAAATCAAAAAAGCAAAATTATTTTCAAGATAGGCTTTTACATTTAATCATTTAGAAGATGTGTTTATCCAAATGAGTGATCAAACTAGTTTCTAGAAATAATAAATCAAAATAATTAAAAAAGAAGATAGAAAAGAAACAGAATAGACTGAGCTAGTGTTAGAGGAACAGGTTATTATTATTCTTTATAACAATATAATAAAAAATAAAACAAGTAGATAGCATAGGCAGCGCTGGTGCATCTTGTTTTTTAATAAATAAAAAGGAAAACGTAGGTAGAATAGAAACAGAATAGAGAGTTCTAGATCTAGAAAGACAATAATGAAATGAAAAACAAACAAAAAAACATGTTGGCTTAATGGCAGAAAGCTGCAGGGGTCGAGTATATCTACTGCCACCTGATCTTTCATGTGGTAAAGTCTGATAAGAATTTGTCTTGCTTATATTATTTACACCAAATCTGGTAAATGTTTAAGGTTAGTTCAAAGTTTTTAAATATTTAGCATATGTAAATATAAGCCTTGAGGCCCCATGAAAGTTTGCTGAGGTCCTCTGGTTAAGAACCACAGGTTTAACCTCAGGTTGCTGCATGAAGACTGCTCCAACAGGTTTAATGTAGGCTCAGTGACATACGGCATATGAATATGAATGGTATTTCCCATATAATCACATAACAGATGGAAAACAAACCAGCACAGTATCGGTTTACATGCGCTGCATGATGACCACTACTGTACGTATTTACCATGTGGGTCATTCCTGGTATGCGGCAACATTTTGGCTTCATAAGTTTTGGAAAAATAATTGCATGATTTTTGTGTTTTTTTGCATTGATTCTACCAACATTGTGACATGTTTAACTATTAGGAATAGATATTGGTCAAGCTCAGGGACTCAAAAAGTAATAATTATGGACAGATTGTTCAGACATTGGCCATGAAAATATTCCACCCTGTTAGGGACATATAGATAGTTATCACAACATGTTAATAATTTAAATGTTGAACAATAATGAGCTTTTCTTGGATAGTATGTGTCCCTCATGCCATCTTAATATTTTTTATATAAAAAAAAAAAAAATAACAAAACAATTACTGATGAATAAAATATGTCTTAATTGTTAAGAACATATACTTTTGTGCCAATGTTTGCCAATAGGTTTCTAAATAATAATAAATAAATAAAAATGCTCAAAAACATATATATGCTGTTAGTGCTCTGTAACTCACAAAATAAGACAAAAGTATGCAAAACATTTAACGTTGCTGTGAAATTATTATTTAAAATGACTTGTCTAACAGCGTGGAAAGGAGCATAATAGGGTGGAACACCAGTATTAACAGCTTCTAACGGTGAACAAGCTTTACATCATTGTCCTGCATGGTTTCCAACGCTATCTCACGACCAATTCGTACGTATTTTACGAGGTGGCTTATTCGTACGAAATTGGTACGACCTCACTCGTATGATTTTATATGATTTGTCTAAACCCCAGTGACCAATTCATACGAATTGTTCAACTCGTAAAATACGTACGATTTGGTGTGTGTGTGGAGTGTGGTCGTACGAATTCGTATGAATAAGCCACCTCGTGAAAAATGTACGAATTGCCATGAGATTGGGTTGTGGTTTCCCATCTGTAATGTGCGGAACTGCACATATATAATATTAAATAAAATTAAATAAATAAATAATCCAGAATTCCTTTGACAACAAAATAGCTACGTGGTTCCTTATCACAATCAATCATTGTGACAAAACCATTATCTGTTTAGATGGCTGAAGAAATATTTACAATTTTTTTTTTTTTTTTACCTCCAAGATCGAGTTCTGTACCAGTGACCTGGGAGCTTAAGGGGTTCTTGCTATATATATATATATATATATATATATATATAAATAAATGTATTTGCTATATACACTAAATAATATATAATCTATTAGAATTTCAACCAATTTAACAGGGTGGAAAATCTTGAGCTAAGTTAGCCATAGCTCATTGAGTAATCAACATTTAGCTAGCTAACCTTCTACAGATTAACAGAACTTTTATAACTATGTCAAATTTGTTTTTATATATTTTTTGATAAGAGTAATATTCTCCACAATAAAGCCTAACAGGGTTAAACTTTAAGGGTGGGACAAGCAGTATAACATTTCAAAAATTAAAATAAAAGTTAGGAGTGAGAGTTGAAGCTTACCTCAGTTTGAACAGATGAATTTCAGTGGGAAAAATACATTATGTCACTAACAGGGTGGAAAATGACTTCAGGGACACGGTAATTAAAGAAAACTGTAAAAAAAAACAACAACAACTATTTCACATGATTTATATGTATGATTAAACGCAGTTTAGCCGAGTCTATAACACAATTAAAACACATTTTGAGTTTTTAATTTTTCAATTGTATGGTTTATTTCTTGTGGAAGTTGATTACTTTGCACTGAGGAAATAATAAAACTGAATACATTTATCAATGAAAAGGTCTATGTTTAAGCGATAAAGAAGACCTATACACAATTTAAGCCATATCTTATAAATATGTGACTCATTTTAGAGAAAACATGATTAAATAAATCATTGGGACATAAAAGTCTCTGTATAACAGGAATGCATGAAACAAAAAAAAATAAAAAATATCCACCTAATTATTAAAACAGTCACATGTTTAAATATAAGTGAGGAATTCCTGTAATGTCAGATGACAAAACACATCATGTAAAAACCTGAGCCTGAACATTATATAATGGCCAGATCATTAGATATATTCAGGTTAACATGGCTCCGAGCAGCCAAAAATCAAGTGGACACAAACCTCTTTGTTCATCAGTATCTTCAGACTCTTCTTTAATAAACATCTTGTCACACAGATGTCAGTGGTCTTCAGCTGGAGTTGCTCGGTCACCTTTACTGGGGTGAATGTCAGCTCGCGCCATTTACAGCACGCGCACTGCTGAAGTCCACTGTCGGAGGAGGAAGAATGTGACAAGCTCGTTTGATCGATGTCGTGCAAGACTCTTCTTTTTCCTCTGGTGCTGTTTTTTGGCTGTTGGAAAAGCAATGTAGGCTATGGTAATTTTCCGCCATCTACTGGCTGAAATGTGCATCGACAAGATTGTTCAGATAAAAATAATAAATAAAATAAAAAATCAAGTATAAATACCAAATCCAAAATCCTGTTGCTTTCACATAATTTAACAGCTCATAATTTACATTGCAGGAATCCCTCACTTATATCTGATCATGGGACTGTTTTAATAATGCTATATAATATGTTAGATATGTTTTATTTCTTTTGTCATAGCAACACGAATAGTCTTAATTAATCTTAGCTAATGCATGAAACTTAGAAGCTGCATCAGGGGCACGACTAGACTGAGCCCATGATCTATTTTACAGGCCTGTGATCTGTGTTATCTATCCATGCTGGAAGAGAGGAAATAGATGAATGAAGTTGTTATTTTGGTTTTCTTTGCACACAAAAAGTATTCTTGTAGCTTCATAAAATTATGGCTGAACACTGATATCACATGGACTATTTTAGCGATGTCCTTACTACGTTTCTGGGCCTTGACCGTGCTAGTGCTGTTGCTGTCTATGCATTGTAAGAAAACTCTCAGATTAAATCAAAAATATCTTAATTTGTGTTCTGAAGATGAACTAAGTAAGGTCTTACAGGATTGGAATGACACGAGGGTGAGAAATTAATGAAAGCATCTTAATTATTGGTGAACTAGTTCCTTTAAGGCTTCTCACTTTCATTTTTCACTCGAATCAGAGGTCACTCCATCACAAGGATTTGCTTCACCTAAAATGAAAACAACAACAATACAATGCAATACATTTTATTAAAGGTTTTAAATTTCCCTCAGTTTTAACAAATAAAAAGAAACAAGATGAACAGACCTACAGTATTACCCAAACACACATCCTGTGAGTGACAGCATCATTATGTGTTGAGGAGGAGGAGGAGGCCTGTCGGTCTGAGGCTGAGACGCAGAAGAGATGCGGCAGGAGAGAGAGAGAGAGAGAGAGAGAGAGAGAGAGAGAGAGAGAGAGAGAGAGTCTGGGGCTCTTCCGTCGTTCACACACTGCATGGGTTGGGCAGAAGAGAGCAGCCGCTCTGAGACACACCTTCCTTCAGCTGTTCCTGCGTCAGTGTCAGCTCGCTGGAGATGGATGAGGAGAGCCACGGTAGGACGCAGTCTCTGCTTCATGTGTACAGTGCTAACGATGGCATTGCGCGTGCAAGGCATGGAGGAAACACTGTACATGCGAGTGTTTCTGGAACCGGTCGGCAGTGGCGCGATGTCGATTACACATGCATTGTTTGTATGGGAAACACGTTTGATATCTCTGAGGATTCGGATGTGTTAAGTTTTTGGCATGCCTCAGACAGGTCCTTTAGGCTTACCGCGGATTCTGAACTATTGAAGAGCTACAAGCTTTAAGTTAGAAATTTAAACATAGCAGATGTATGTTAAGGGCAGGGTCGAGCTAGCTTTATACTTTATACTAATTGATATTTGCTATTTAAATATGTGTAATGTGTTTAAGTAGGCTATATTTTAGGCTTTTTTTCTTACACATTTATATAGGGTTTCAAGTTAATATTCTACATTTAAAATATATTAACTTTAAAATGTAATATCAAATCACACTCTGTAGTTAAAATTATAAACAGGTACTTTACATGTGCTTTAGTATGTTAGTCAACACATCAAAAGTGTAGACCTACTTTAAATTACAACAAAAGATGATTCAAACATAATAATTTAAAGTATGCTTTAAAGTAAAGCTTTTAATTCGACATTATTATAATTTAATTTTGTGTGTAAAGAAACAGTCATGACAGTGTGTTCTCTTAAGTGAAGTGTGCACTTACTGTAAGTTGCTTTTTATTTCAGTAATATTATCTGTATTCAAAGTTATTTTAAAAAAAATGAGAAAATAAAGGGAAATACTTTTAAGATTTTATTGTGCACTAAATCCTTATATCCCACTTGTAAAAGAGTAAACAGTGTACAAAGCTTACAGCAACTTTGTTGAGGAAAACATGATCATCATACAATTTACTTGGAGTTCTGTAACTCCTGAATAAAAATAAATAAATTATAAAATAAATGCAATTCAATGATAAAGATATTAAACCCCTTTGTGTAATTGTGGAATGTTCTGATCATGATAAAACTGACCAGTTACAAAATGCTCTGCTTCAGGATAGTGTGTGCTGTTTTTATGATGTTCATTGCAATGGAAAGACTCTTCTCAATTATTCATTGTTCAGTTTGCTGAGAGCAGAATGCATCCCAAAATAGAAAAGATGGTGAGTGTTACAGGATGCAATTTGTTGCAGCCTCTTCAAAGAAATTGCATGGTTAATTGCAGTTAGTTTGATGGATAGTTCACTGGGAAATTTAGCTAGTATGATAAAACTACAGCAAACTCCATGCTGAAGGAGACTATTAAGCAAAATCCAAGCAGTCATCAACCGAGAGCGTTGTCTATTTGTAACAGGGTGAACGAGACATGAAGCTTGCGAATCCATTTGCAAAGCTTTATTTGAAGACATGGTCAGAAACAGGCAGGGTTGAACACCAGCAAACAGACAAGGCACAGGCAAGACACAAGAGTAATCTGTTTAACAGGCATGGGTCGATCGATGGAGGACATAATCCAAAGGGTTTGATAAGAGCAATAGTCCAGGAAAGGTGCATAAATATTCCAAAGAGAAGACGGAGCAGAAGAAGCCAGACAGAAGACCATCATGGTGGGACAGAAGACCACTGCAGGGACTGGAACCTACAGTAGGAAACACTGAGACACACGACACAGACAGAGCAGGAGCTGTTATGGCCCCAAGCGCCAAGGCAGTGTACACAAAATGTTCATCAATACTTTCCCTGATGACAGCTGAATGGCCAGACAGTTCATAAGCAGGCTCATTGACAGAAACTGGAGAGGCAGACAGTTCGAAATTGGGTGTGTTAACTGAAACTGGACTGGCAGACATATCAGTGACTGAAACTGCACAGACAGATAGTTCAATCAGACATATTATCTGAAATTAGTGGACAGACAGATAATTCACAGACGGGCTCCCTAGCTGTGACAGGACAGAAGAGTTCAGAAATGGCCTTCTCGGCCGGTTCAGAGCAGGACAAAAGTTCATAGGGTGGTGTCCGTAGCCATGACAGGACAGGCAGAGATTTCACAGACGGCCTCCGTGGCCCGAACAGAACAGGACGAGAGTTTATAAGTGGATACCACTGACTCCTCTGGAGGCTCTACAGCTGTACCATCAGGAAAGACTGATATACCGGAGGGGTGACCTTGATAATCTGGGTGTAACAGACAGGATGTGACGTGACTCTGGACAAACAGCTGATATGTGCCCCTGGACCACAAAACCAGTCTTAAGACGCTGGGGTATATTTTAAGAAATAGCCAAAAAAAACCTTGTATGGGTCAAATTTATCTATTTTTCTTTTATGCCAAAAATCGACCTCTGGTGTCAAATGGATGGAAGTACATGGACAGGATTTGTGACACTATTAATATAAAGTTTTGTCCACTACCTTCGGTAGTATCATCTTTTTGTATGACCTGAGTTTTGAAATTGAGGCATTTTGTGACCTTACAAAAGTTAATAGTGTGTCATTTCATAAACACTCAGAACATCAAACCTGTTGTGAACAACACAACTATAGGCCTGTTTGTTGAGATGAATTAGTTTGAGGTTACCGGTGGAAATTGAGTAAAAGTCTGATGCAAACTGTTGAGGAATAGATGATTACATCATCATAGCACGTCACTGACCCAGTGTGTTTTGTCTCATCGGGTGTCACTTTGCAGAACTGTTTGCTCTCTTCTGTATGTATGTGTGAGGTCAGTGTTGTAGCTCAATACTAGATCTCCAATCATCTCTCAGTGTTGACACTGACTGTGCATCAGCTCTTCTCTTGAATGCACAAGAAACTCAGCCTGCTGAAAGATGTTTGAGCTTCAGATCCAGTTCTGATATGTAACATCTAAAGCAGCATGAGTTAGAGTTTATGAGATGTTTTTGTCCATTTCTGAACTGCTGTGGGCTGAAAGTGTGAAGCTCTGGCCGCCCAAGAGCTCTCTTCATCCCACACAAACAGCACCCTCGTTCAACACACCCGTATAAACTCACAAACACCTGCGGGAAGACTCCATGCCACATTTATCAGCATGCATGTATAGTTTCATCCTGTCAGACACTTCAGATGCTTACAATACCATCTGAAACATACATTTCCATAACAAATGAACACGCAACTTCATGTTGCTCTAAATCAGTATTCTGCGTCTACACATTGATGATTTTGAACTTACATCAGATGAGATCAGACATTAAACACCCTGCAGGCCAGAAATACATTCTCTGTTGAAAAAAAATTAAAATTAAAATTAAAAAAGCATATGCTGGTTAGGAATGTTTTGGAACATGGCAGCTGGTTTAAGCTGGTTCTGAGCTTTATTACCAGCACATGAACCAAAACACCTAACCAAAACATACCTTACTGCTTATTTCTGAAAACTTAAAGTATGATTTGATTGCAGTGAGTTTGTGTGCAGTTTGAGCTGTTCTCTCTCTGTGTTGTCAGGAAGACAGGAGGCTGCGTAGGAGGTGCTTTAGCACTGCATAGCACAGTTCTTCCTTTGGAGAGAAAGACTCTGCTAACTGCTATTTTTCCTTCCAGTTTTCAGAATGCTGTTGAAACGCCCATACAGCTCCTGAATTTGATGCTAAATAATTTAAATCAATTTAATGAAACAGTAAACTGAGACTTCTATAAGTATTGTTATTATTTCATTTTTCAGTATGAATAACTCATAAGCATTATATAATATAACGTATTGTCTATTTCCAGCACCATTAGATTATAATATCAAGTGCATAAATAAAATGTGAGATAGAAGACTGTAAAAATCATTGAAGGGCCCCCGTAAATGCCACCCAAACACTGTTAGGATGACAAAGGAGGAAGATGACATACTAGATTTTGAAGGCATATTCATTTTCTAAATTTTTTTTGATCCCCCAAAAATTTCATAAGCACATTTAACAGTATTTTTCTCTATTTTTTTATTTTACAATCAACATATATTTTGGCACCAGAGAAAAAATCTAATCTAAAAATAAATAATTTGACTAATTTTCCTTACAGCCCTGGCGTCTTAGCTCAGCTCATGAAAAGGGTTTTATATATCATCTACAGAGTTGGGCATTGGGTTTGCACTAAAATAAAATTTAAATAAGAGGTCTTTAGTCCTGCTCCTGAGACCCACTGTCCTGCAAAGTTTAGTTCTGACCTGCTCTAACAATTTGCCTGCCGTTTTTCTAGTGATCTTAAGCACCTTCAGGTCTCCAAGAGCCTGGTGGAAGACCCCTGATTAGAATAAGAAGTTACTAAAATCAAATTTCTGTTATATCAGTATTGCATCCCTAAGAAAAGACTTCAACATCACAATGTTTTAAAGAAAAATCATTCCCTAACAAGTTAATGACTCTCAGCGGTAGTTTTGACATTTAACCTGGTGGCCTTTGAGGGGCGACATTGTAGCATAATTTAAGTCCCCTGTGTTGCATTTCATCAGCACTTTCAGAACACCGAAAGGAAGGGGGGAACATGGGATAGGAAATATACATGCAGTTTAGAGGTATTCAGAGTTCTGCAATCTTTAACGCTATTCATATTCAATATTATATTGCATAAAATATTCTAATCCAAAAAGTAGGGTGTCTTGTGTGATGGGTGAAAGTGACAAAATAGCCTGCATTGTACTGTATGTCACTAAAACACAAGGAAAAACAGCTAAATACCACAGTCTTGGTGACAAGTAAATATATCAGTATTAAAAATGAGTGGCAGAATTTCAAGGGAAACTTGTTTGACCTCTAAAGAGCTTCTTCATACTGTCAGAGGTGACGTTTCTGAGTGTTATTTTGCTTGATGTTTCCTCACAGCAGCAGAATAAATGGCAGATCATAGGGAAGTGAACAGTCAAATGTGAGGAGAGATGCTGAGTTGACAGAAAGGGCTCTGCTGTCCTGTGGCATGTTTGTTGTGCAGCTGCAGCATTTTTATTCCTTTACTTTGCAGCTCATGCATGAGACGTTTGTCCCTTGGCATTTCTCTCATGCACTCTGAACTCGTGATTTTCTATGTATCGTTGACTGTGACTGACAAAAAGACAGTTTGCATGCTGAAAGGTAATGGTTGAGGTATAATGCATAAATATGTGACCAGTGAGGGGATTCACCACTAATAATGGCACAGTTGGTCATTTAAGCGATTGACGTTAAAAGACAACACTTGTTTCTTTCCTTACATAGTTGCATTTCAGTGCGTTTATATGCATTGCTTTGAGAAATAAAGGGGGGACAAATGTTCAAAAACTGTTTCTGTGTGTGTTTCTCAAAGAGTCTGATTATAAATAATAGATAAAACAACAAACCAGCAGCTTACTGCTTACCACCCAGTTACCACGGTATTCCTGCCACATGTTGCCAAGCAACAGCATCGTTGATAGTATTCAGAGGTTTAACAAGGATTAAAGTTGAGAGAATGTATTTGGAGGAGTGACCTTTATTTATACAGCGCTTTTAACAACACAGATTGTATCAACGCAACTTCACATTATTAAATAGGAAAATAGTGTCAATAATGCAAAATGAGAATAATACAACACTCAGTTTTCAGTTAAAGGTAGTTCATCATTGAATTCAGTGATGTCATCTCTGTTCAGTTTAAATAGTGTCTGTGCATTTATTTGCAATCAAGTCAACGATATCGCTGTAGATGAAGTGACCCCAACTAAGCAAGCCAGAGGCAACAGCGGCAAGGAACTGAAACTCCATCGGTGACAGAATGGAGAAAAAAACCTTGGGAGAAACCAGGCTCAGTTGGGGGGCCAGTTCTCCTCTGACCAGACGAAACCAGTAGTTCAATTCCAGGCTGCAGCAAAGTCAGATTGTGCAGAAGAATCATCTGTTTCCTGTGGTCTTGTCCTGGTGGAACACTATAGCTATAGGTATAGGTATTACCTGCTAAACCTGTTGTTGTATATATATATATATATATATATATATATATATATATATATATATATATATATATATATATATATATATATATATATATATATATATATATATATATATATATTGGAGGCAGCTGTGGCCTAATGGTTAGAGATAAGGATGTCCTGAACCCCTGCCCCTTTGAGGTCTAAACGCTTAAGTGCCCTTGCGGTCTGGTCTGCCCTCGGTCTGCGATTTCTTCCGAGGGAAGGGGTGTGCAATATGAATATTTTTGATCTTGAACGATAAAATGTCTCCAGAATCTGCTTTTGAAGAAATATTGTTGTATCCATGGAATGGATATACTGCGACAGCCGAGATATCCAGTATCATAAACATACACTGTAGTTATTTATGTCTATTTCCAGTACCACTGCTCCCACACAGAGTACGCAGTAGGGCACCAACTCCCAGTGGGCACCATTCCAGTTGATCTTTAGTTTTATATGTATAATAATATATATGTACATAAATAAACATGTAAATATCATTATAAAAAAATGCGTTTTCACGGTGAAGCACACGTGAAGTGACGTGCCATTCCCTCAGTTGCGGCCGGGGTCACTCTCACCTTATGTTTGAGGTTTTCAGTTGACTGCGAGGTCATAACTGATGGACAATTTTGATTTTGATTTTGATAACATTAAGTTAATAATGTGTTTTAATGTATAATAATATCACCGCCACATCTCCCTTAATATTCTAGAGTTTCAATGTTCCGTTTAATTCATTTAATTCAAATATCCACTTTATCTTTCATTTTTGGCCATAGAAATATATTTTTGCAATAGAAATACTAGCCTCTATAATTTCTTCAACAAAAAACATGTGGACATCACAACCCTTACAAAAACGTATCTTTGTTTTTATTATTTTTATTGTAATTTCTGAATGCTTGAGACTTTAAAATTAAGCAGACAACTGTATTTGTAAAATCATAGCCATAGGTGACTGTCTAGGTACAATTGTAATTTGTAAATAATAACTGTTTTATTTTTACATATCCATTCAATTTTCTGTGTGCTACTGCTAAATACTATTGTACCTGTAAAACACTGTTTATTTTTATTTATGTATTATGTGTATTTGTAATGTGTGTCTTTGTTCTTTTTTATTTTATTTATTATAACAAAGACAGAATAATTACAAAGATTTTTATATTTTAGGTGGCTAATTGAGCAAAGAGCTTCCATTTATTTTATTATTATTCGTAGTATTAAGCAATCAGCAAATAGCCAAATCTGCAGCATTGGTATCAGAAGTGAAAAAGTGGTATCAGGACATCCCTAGTTAGAGACTTGGACTTGTAACCAGAAGGTAGCAGGTTCGAATCTTGGTGCTCTTCCAACCCATGGCTGAAGTGCCCTTGAGCAAGCCACTGAACCCCGAGTTGCTCCCCGGCTGCCCACTGCTCTGGGTGTGTGTTCATGGTGTGTTCACTTCTCACTGCTGTGTGTGTGCACTTGGATGGGATAAATTCAGAGCACCGATTCCAAGTACGGGTTACCATACTTAACAAATGGATGGAGGAAAATGTTATAAAGAGCATGTGAGAGCTAGGCGAATTGTTAATTTTGTTGTGATAGTATTTCCTTTCAGCAGAGTTAAAAGGTTTGTCCTCCTCCTCTGACGACTTTGCCACATTCTTCATTAATACAATTACAAACCTCAGTGCACAATTTGCCACACCACAATCTGACAAACACATTTTACCAGCAAACATAAACTCTAAGACAGAAGTCTCTAAACTCATCCTTTCCAATCATCCTACTACTTGTCCACTTGATGCTATTCCATCTTAACTCCTTAAAGTAATTTCTCCTGCAATTGTACCCGCACTCACTCACATCATTAACACATACTTTCACACTGGTGTTTTTCCCTCAACATTTAAACAGGCTCACATAAGCCCAATACTTAAGAAACCCACTCTTAACTCAACTCTTTTAGAAAACTACAGACTTGTTTCCCTTCTACCTTTCATTGCAAAAACACTTGAACGAATTGTGTTCAAACATGTCTCTGCCTTTCTCTCAAAGAACAACCTCCTGGACAGCAACCAATCTGGCTTCAGAAGTGGACATTCGACCGAGACTGCATTTTTCTCAGTTGTTGGAAAATGGCATCTCAGGAACCGCATGCCAGTAGTTTGAGTTTTACCTCTCAGATAGGTCCTTCAAGGTATCTTGGAGAGGTGAGGTGTCCAAGTCACTACAGGGGTGCCTCAAGGCTCAGTTCTTGGACAACTTCTCTTCTCTGTCTACATTCGGGGGAGCACAACCGTGACTGGATGAGGGTGGAGGCCCAGAATCGTTTCCCATCCACCATCACCTCTGCTTCGGAGGCTGCATGTACCTGCGTGCACGGAGACACTCGCCATGTAATGGCCCGTGAAATGGTAATCTCGTCCCCCCAAGGCACCTGGCAGGTGGAGGTAGGCCTGGTGAAGGACCTGCCGGTGGCCGTACTGCTCGGGAGGGATTGGGCCGGCTTTGACAAGCTGCTCACCGCCTCTACTCAGCCTGCCAGCCCAAAGGGGAACCGTTGAAGGCCGAGGCGGCCGATTGGACCCCGCCGCCGGCCGCCCTGTTCGTCTCCGACAGTGGGAGAGAAGGTGAGTCCCCCTCCCAAACCGCTAATCTGTTCTATGATGTGTTCCAACAGGCCGCTGGAGGGGGCTCTTTCGCCAAGGAACAGCGGGAGGACAACCGACTCAAGCACTGTTGGACTCAGGTGCGAGTCGTTGACAGGAAGGACATCCTCCCACGGCCCAACCCTCTCCCACATTTTGTTGTCGAGAACGGCCTGTTGTACTGTGTCGCCCAGCGGAGGGGGGAGGAAAATAAGTTGTTGGTGGTACCCCAGTCCAAGACCGAAACCGTCCTGGAACTGGCCCATTCCCATAATATTAGCAGGTCACGTCTGGGCAGCCAATACCACCCAATGCATCCGCGACCACCTCCACTGGCCGGGCCTGGAGGCCGAAGTGAAGGGCTTCTGCCAAGCCTGCCTGACCTGTCAGGCAACGTCACCTCGGACGTTCATCCCGCTCATCCCGATGCCTATCATCGAGGTGATCTTCAAGCGGATTGGAATGGACATAGTGGGGCCGTTGCCAAAGTCTGTCTGCGGACATGAGCACATCCTGGTGATCGTCGATTACGCCACCCGCTACCCAGAAGCAGTCCCCCTGCGGAAGGCCACGGCGAAGTCCATCGCCCAGGAGCTGTTTCTGCTGGCCAGCCGAGTCGGCCTCCCCACCGAGATCCTGACTGACCAAGGAACTCCGTTCATGTCCCGGCTGATGGCAGATCTCTGCAGGCTGCTGCGGGTGAAACAGTTGAGGACCACGGTCTATCATTATCAGAAGTTATCAGAAGTGGGGCTTATAAAGTTTGTAATAGCATTTGATGGTACCATGAGTTATTTTTTTTATTGCACTGTACTACCATCTGTGTAATTTATAAAATGCATTTTTTATGCACAGTACAATCAGATGACTGACTTTTAAACCGAGTGCGTTTTCTTTAAAGATAACATGCTTGTACTAATAGAGGAGTGTTTATTTGCAAAGGCAAGGACTGGGATGGCTGGAGCTTGAGCTCTTTGAAGCTCCTGCCTCTTCCCTGGAGCACCAGCTCATTTGCATTTAAAGGGGAACACACGGAAATGATACGTTTTGGCTCATACTCTAAAAGTGGCAATTTTAATAAACTATATAAAAAATATCTGTAAAGTATTTTGAATTAAAACTTCACATACACACTCTAGGGACATCAGAGACTTATTTTACATTTGTGAAAAGGGGTGTGTGGCATGGTACAGTGGTGTTAATCCTTTTTGTGTTGCTTTGTGTTTGTTTGTGCAGACTTCAGAGCGTGAGTGTGTGACTGAAAGAGGCAGATTAGGAAAGCAGAGAAGCGGAGCGAGACATTACTAGCAGTGAGAGGGGAAGAGAATTACATTGCAGTTTTTACGGCAAGTTCTGAAAGAGGAAACAAACGCAAATTGCATTGTGAAGTACTGAACGTGTCACAGAGAAGTTGAGAATATCAAGCAAGGCATCAACGCACACATAAACATGACGACGTAAAGAGGAAGAGGACCGTGGATATCATTCAGAGTCAATGCTGTGACATACTGAGACGTGACAGGCAAGCTGGTTTGGGTGTGTGTACTGTAGATTGACCCACACACTGAAATTGGGGAAGGTGAAAAAACGGCAAACACAGAGCAGAAAAACATTCAATCTGAGGACATGGGGAGTGTTAGTGAATTGTGTGTGTCCAGTTTTCAAGTTTTATTATGTCCAACGTTACCAAAGAGTATTTCAGGTAAGAGCTGTCTAATCTTTTATAGCATTGTATTCATAACCAGTATGTTCTCTATTGATTCTCTGGTTAACAGAACCATTGTTATCATAATTACTGCTGCTCAGCATTGTGTTGTTACTTTAAGCAACCAGACTTAAATTGTTTTGACTGGCAGATCAACAAAATCCCACTGACTTGCTCTAAAGGAAGTACATGAGACATGAAACACAATATCATACAGAATTAGAGTTGGCCTATTTTTACCTGAGCCAATAAGTAGCATTTTCAAAGCATGTTTTGCATGCTCAATCTCCACTGTACTAGTTTATATCACTTTGGTACAAGGTACAAGTGTGCAGTACAGCATTATTGTATGCATTAGAATCAACATGTTAAAACGCAAATGGAAGGACTTAAAAAGAGGGAGTATTATTTCTGCCTAATGAACCTGTATGGTCACCTTAAAGGATTTTTAGTCTCACAGGCACCAGCTAAGAGCAGTGATCATTTAATGCCATTAAGAGCTATAGGCAGGTGTAATCCCTCAGACCCAATAGTCAAGAGAGTTTATGAGCATCTTCACCAAACCTTTCAAGATCACACAAACTAAGTGTAGGTGTAGGTCTTATTACTTGGTGTCCTTGATCTCTGTCTTACAATTTTACAGGAATAGTTCACCCAAAATCAGTACATTATTCAAAATGTCATGAATCTAGGTCTTGAGGGGTCTAGTCTGGGTCTTTTATTGGTCTAGGTCTTGACTAAGAGATGGTCCTGACCAATACCAATGCTAATACCGGCCAACAAGATAAACTCATGACAGGCTAAAAAAACTGAAAACCAATGCTTTATTCTCCTGCAGAAGCCACAAGTCAGTGTGATTGTTTAAAACTGCCATTGCCAGTTCAATTCATACTGTACGTGGCCTTGATTTTGGGATAATTTTCCCCATTGCTTTACTATGTTGGGCATTTCAGAAAAGAATAATAATAATAGCAAGATTTAAGCCAAACCAACAAGCTCCAAGATGAATCGCAGCATTACAAATTTGAAAGTGTATGATGATGACGAGGATTCAAGTGTGTACTTATGAAGGCTGAACTACACAATACACATATAATGATGCAAACAAATCAGACTGTATTTTTGTGTCTCCCTAATGTATTTGCTTCTCAGCAAATACCAATACTGGCTCTTCTGCTTTTATGTTAACTGATATTGTTAGCCTTGCAGTTCCCTTTTCTATGTCTCGAATTAGTGGAGGTGGAACTCACTTCAGGATTGTGGGTTCTGTTGTAGTACCGCACCAGGAATGTGGCAATTAATTACAGAAGGACTCACAGTGGTAAAGAAAACAGCATTCTTCAAAAGGTGCACATTTGTTGCATGCGATAGGTATGACATTGCTCTATGAGTCACTTTCAGTTAGCATGTTGACTAGGCTGCCACACTGAGGAAGTGAAGGGAGGATTTAGTAACTATGTCGAGTCAGCAGAAAGACCGTGTCCGGGCAGAGGGTGGTTATAAGACAGGAATTTCTGAGCTTGAATACTCTGGTTTGTATATTGAGTTGGCGTGATGCAAATGTACAGAGCACCACTGGGGATTTGTTCCTGTTGTGTTGGGAAATGGAGCTTTGCTCAGAAATGTCGTCATCTGGTGGTGTTCCAGTTCATGTGAGTTCATGCTCCTAAACGGTGTGATTCCATCAGCTTCACCACGCTCCAACTTTAACAAAAGATGGTGGTGAATTTGAACTAAAGTGCGAGCGCTGTCAGAGAGTCTTGCATGACTCATCTAATGGCTGGATCACAATTCCATAGGCTTAGTCATAACTACATTGTCAATGTAAATGTATAAAATAAAGTGCAGTAAATGCTGACAATTAACCAGTCAGTCTCATCCAGTCAGTCTTCCCCCAAAGCATGATAACCTCCAGCTAATTGGCACAGTGAGTCACAGTATGACTTTGTTATGAATTCTAATGACAATGTTGTTTTAATTGTCTTCTGATAATCCTGAGATCGATATCATTCCAGTGAAATCCCTGTGTATTTCAGTTCAGAGCAGGTGCTTTGAAATTATAGCTGCTGTGCTGTGCACTGTGTGACATGGAAATTGTTCCCTACGTTTGTTTTTTGGTTGGAGACAGCTGGAGGCGGCTTTAAATGCTGGGAACAGATCGAGACAAGGGCTTATTACTCATGACTGCTGGAAAAACACAGTGGGTAGTGGAAGAGGTGGACATTCTTGATTTAAGACACAGAATGCAAAACTTATTGTGTTTGTCTTAGCTGCTTAAGATGTTGTAACACTGTGCTGTAGGGTAACCCACTGTACTAGGGTTGAGGTTCACCAGTTAACATGAGAGTTTGAGTCTGTTGTGGGGAGAGAGTAAATGTGTGTTACACATTTTGTCAAATCTGATAAATATACATAGGCCTATACCTTGTGAAAAAAGGTGCATTTAGTGTACTTTTAAAAAGGGTACATGTTATGGAAATATTAAGTGCAAACTAAATGTAATGTTTTAAATATTGCTTGTTATTTAATGATGTATTCTAGTTTAAACTTATATTAAATGCAATATTAATATATATATATTTAATGAGTGTTTTTTACCCACTTAAGTTATATTTAAGTACAATATTATATGTACTGTAATTTCATCATTATTTTTATTATGTTTGAAACATGCTTCTGAATGTACTGACAAGCATTTTTTGGTAAACTAAAACAGTATTATGTCATTCCTATCTATTGTATTTAAATATGTCTGTAATCACACATACTGTAAGAATGAAGTTGCAATTTAGTACATTTAAAATATGTTAACTTTAAATGTAATATCAAATGACATGCTACTGTTAGAATTGTAATCAAGTACTTTACATGTGCCTTAGTAAATGAGTCAACACATCTAATCTTATTACAGACATGACAAAATAATATTAAAATGGTGATTTAAAAATTTATTTTTAAAGTAAAACTTTAGTTTGCTTAAGTGTATTTAGTTCTTCTTCTTCCAATCTTGAGTCTATGGCAGTTCATAGAATCACTTGCAGAAAAGTAATGAAATTTGGCAAACAAATATAGGATAGTCTCAACATTAACCATAGCAGATTTGGAGTCTCTCAACTCAAACTCTCTAGCGCCACCAACAGCTCAAATTTGAACTCATGTTTATGTGAATATCTTTTGAAACTAAAATTCAGAAGCAATTTTTTTTTTTCTTTGATACTTTGGCTCACGTTGAGTCAAATGCACATCAAAATTTAAATGTTGAGTCAGATTTGTTTGTTATATATAATAATAATTATTGTTATTATTGTTTTTTCGACCTCTTCCTTGATATTGTCTGATTTTCACCAAAAT
This sequence comes from Carassius auratus, assembly GCF_003368295.1. Classification (NCBI taxonomy): domain Eukaryota; kingdom Metazoa; phylum Chordata; class Actinopteri; order Cypriniformes; family Cyprinidae; genus Carassius; species Carassius auratus. Next base: position 27,754,867 of record NC_039245.1, read on the forward strand.
TGGCTCAGATCATCTTCAGATCATGCTGGCCAAAAGTTATTAAGAGCTTTTTCATAAACCCTCCTCTTCTTGAATAACACACAAACCAATTTAATTAAGAGCGTCTATCTATCATCTCGCTCTATCTCTGCAATGCTGTCAAGTAGTCTGACCAACCTTGAACATTTCATCATAAGATTCACCTGAGGCTACATGCAGTGTTTTGGCACAGTGTCATCTACTGATCAGGAGATATGAAAAACGTCTCTGTTTTGATTGATTTAGCCTATTTTAATGAAACATGTCTTGTCAGATTCCTTGGATCATCCTGAGAACATTGAAACCAACTACAACATATTAGATCGAACTTGCAGTCCGCCATTTTGAATTTATTTGAAAAGATACTTTTTCAACCTCCTCCTATAACGTTGGTCTGATTTCCCCCAGCACAAAGTTAGCTTTTTAATAGAACAAACTGTTCTCAAATAATGCATCAATGAAATTGTTGGCATGATGTCAAGCTGGTTGGATATAGTCACCAAACTTCTTATGTGTCGTCATTGTCACCTCACAACCCCTCATGCAACAATTTGTATTTTATAATATCTTTCCTATATTTTCCTAATGACAATTTTATGATTTGTGTACTACAAACACTTTTGTTTCCTTTTTCTTTTTTATCACAGAATAAGGGATAAAGTATTTTTTAAATATATTTTCTAAACTGTAATAAATGCTATGTCCATTGGCACTGCATTATTCAGATACTTTATTTATTACCTGGAAATGACTTGCAAAAACTCATAAACCATATATTATCACAATCTTGCATGTAGTGACATCACAAGAGAAAAGTGAAGCCAAACTTTTCAATCACCCCCTCTTGTGATTGGTTCTGCAGGAGTTTGGGGCGGGACTTTGATACCGAAGCTCCACCTCATGATCACTACTGCTCAGACTCAGGCTCCAAATGAATCACTAATGCACAGACTGCACATTCAGTACAGTTTAGCTCAACTCATTTTCACAAGTGTATGATAAATAGGCACTTTTCTAGTAATTTGTTAAAGTCTTGAGCCTGGTCCCTTTAGAGTGCAGTGATAAACGGTGCTTGAAAATCTGCCATGTTGGCCGTCTGCCTCGCTGAACACCTTTGGGATGAACTGGAACAGTGAGCCAGGTCCCATCATCATCTGTTAACTTCAGAGCCTGACCTCTTGAGTCTTGATGAACATTTAATTTCAAAGTATGAGGGGGGAAAACAGTGCTCCTGCCCCTGCATCTATCCCAAAGACCAACAGTTAAAAACAGAATCCAACCTGGTCTCATCAGGACAGAAATGCGGGAAACTCTTTTGACAGCACACATGTAATATGTGAGTGGGGATCTATGATCTAAAGTGGGACATTGTGGCTCCCCGCTGTGAGGCCCACTACTTTAATCTCTCCAGCAAGGTCAGAAACTGAGAGGAACCCGCTGGACAGCCAAATCCAGGACTTAGTGGATTACTGAGGCTCTTATGGCCACGCAATAACCTTCATTCCAATTGATTTCCTATCAGCGTCGGACATGAGTTATGAAATTTACTGTATACTAATGAAATACGGCGTAAAAATATATTATTTGATACATGTTGTCCTTGAATTAGTCTTTTCCTTAAGTCTGCTTAACATAATTTAATTACAAATGCACAATCTAAAATGAGCAACAAAGCAAATGAGCAAAACAGTTGTAACAAGCAGGAGATTTTTCTATTATTATGCCAATGGCTTTTTTATTGTTATTTTTCTGTGACTACTTCTAGTGATTTGGGAAGTTTGACAGCCGCCATGTGCTTTGGTGAACTGCTATTGTGTTTAGAAGCCAGTAGAGAGGAAAAAATCTCTATTAGTGTTTCTTGGAAAGTGACAGCATATGTGTTTGAACAAACAATCAGCCAATGACTCGCAGTACCTGTGTTTGAGTCTCTGTTTCTGTAGTTTCATGGCAAGCTCCTCCTGAAAGCCTCTCTCTCTATGTGCTGTGCTGTAAGTTCCCAGTCAGAGCCAACAGAGGTCACTCGATGCATTTCTCTTCAAGCTGATTTTGGCCTGTGATCATGGAGCCTTTGCAAACTTTAATGTCAAGTACGATTTACTAAAGTGCTGGTCCTTGTCAACATGAAATCAGAATCTACACTATCTACTTTCTTAACACGTTCCTGGTTTTATTGATTCATCAGTGCTTTCTATTCATATAATATTTAATAAAACGTTTGTATTTGCACTTGAAAACCAATGGAAATGATGTACCTGTTGGGCTTTCTGACAGTTTTCATCCTCTCCATTCCAGTCACCTGGCTTCACTGTGGCATGTTTGATAAGGATTTTTAAAATCATTACTGACCAGTCTTGTCTTAAGTACTTACATTTCTGACAAGCTTTTGCTCTTTTCAAGTGTACTGTAAGTCTATGCACAATCTTTTTAAATTCAATTTTACAAAACAAAATCAAATTCTTATCATTGCCTGTTTATGTTTTCTAATGGGTGTCTGTTGCGCTGGCACATGCAGTAGATGCAGGTTTCGATATGTAAAAAAAAAAAAACAGCATGAGCTGGTTATGAGCTAATCCTAAGAAACTAGCTGCCAACTAAGGACTAGCTTAAACTTCAAAACATACCTAATCAGCATATTTTTTTTCAAGCGGGATAGCTGGTCCTCGTTCCCACAGCCACATTCCACTATTCCCGACACTGCCTTGAGAAACAATACAAGGAAAAACAACATTCCACAAATGCCGCTATGATAACAAGCCAACAATCACATTTACAAAGCCATCTGAGAGCATGGATCTGGTCGAGATTTCAGAACACGCAGACCTGGTTTGTGTAGCATTTGCACGAACCTTTAACCTAAGAACGGACTTGACTCATAACATCCTACACGGCTTGAATGATCATATGGCTTGTTGAGGAGAGGTGTGCAATACTTTGCTGAGAATGAAGATGAACGATAAAACGAGTCAAGACACATCACAGACTTTGAAGGGGGAACCTAACTCGATTTCCATTTTGTTCCGAAAATGTGGAATTTTCCAAAGCTATCTCAAGACCAATTTGTATGTATTTTACAAGGTGGCTAATCCGTATGAATTCGTACTGCACTCATACGATTCTGTATGATTTGTCTAGACCCCAGTGATGCGTAGATTTAGGGGTGGGGTTAGGTGTAGGTCATTCGTACAAATTCATACGAATTGTGCAACTCTTAAAATACATAAGATTTAGCACAAATTAGCCACCTCTTAAATATGTAGCAATTGCCGTGAGATCAGGCTGAATTTTACACAGAGGCCGGTATTTACAGCACATGCATTTTACACAATAGCAGTGTGCACGGAAACCTTAGCAACAAATCCTACGTCAATTTGACTTTACATAATATTTACATAAACATCAGATTTCCAGCCCACACATGCAGACATCTGATTTCCATGTTGAATGGACTGCATAGTTCTGTATTGCATATTAGTTTAAAAATGCACTTTTTGTAAAACTGACCTGGCATCTAAAAACAAGGACGTCTTGTCTCTGTGTAGTAGACGCACTCAGAAGGCGTTCTTCATATGCAGCACTGTTAGACTGGGACACAGCCGTGATATTTGTTAACACAGACTTTAAATGATTTTATTTTAATAATCTTAAATTGACTAACATCTTGAAGCACATGTAAAGCACTTGAATATTATTGAACTACAGTATGATATTTTATATTACATTTAAATGTAATACATTTAAAATTTACTAAATAGCAACTTCATTTAAAATGTGGAACTACAAATATATTTCTTTACATTAAACACAAGTTTCAATAGAAATGACATTTAAAGCATATTTGAGTTTACCGTGAATGCCTGTCGGTAGATTTACAGTAACAGTAGCATTTTTTTTTTCAATGACATTAGTCCTGCCTAAGTTGGTTAAAATAAAATTCAGATAATGAATTTCATATAAATGTAAACTATCCTACATTTTCATGTAATTTGCACTTGAGTAGGCCGAATGTCTTTAATAGTATAGCCTATTATTTCCATAATAAGTACTCGTGCTAAAGTGAGTACTCACTAAAACAGAGGCTTTTCCTCTTCCTTTTTTTCTTTTTTTTTCTCAGTTTCTGTTCCAGAAAGCACTTCAGCTAAAGCGCTCCTCTCCGTCATTATTACGTCTTTATTTATTGTGCAACACAATACTTATCTCAACGTGCATGAGTGTCTGCCTACGAATGCTTTTGATTTTATCTCAAATAGGTAGCCTTGGCAACAAGCTTATTTAGCACACTAATGTATGCACTCATCACAATGGCTAGAACTATATTACAATAAACAAGAAAAAACAAATCACATGTTTCAAATTATAGGTTATATAATATGTGGCAACCCATGCTTAAACAAATAACACAACAGGTGTAGTGTGTCCTCCACAACATCGTTAAGTGTTTTACAACCGTTTTCACTATCTTCCAGTTTAGTAGTGCACACTCTTCTTTTATTAGCATGATGAATCAAATTCATATGAACTTCACTGAATTTAGCTTAGAAATGTGAAACTGTTACGCTACATACATGTACGACAATAAAACACATACAAAAAGGGATCATTCTGCCCAATGTACCCTTGTACACTTAATTGTTTTAATAGCTGATCATGTGGTGTCTGTCTGACATTGCTCTCGGCTCAGGGCCACACACACACACACACACACGTTCAGGGCTGTTCTCTGTCTGAGTTCGTCATTCAGTCTCCCTCCCACACACACACACACCCACACACACACACCCAAACACACACACACACACACACTTACAGCCAGCACAGGGTGTGGATGGAGAAACTTTATACTGTGGCTCTGTCTCAAACCCTAGTAAGCTCCCTACCTAGACAGCTCCCAGTCTGAACATGCCAAGTCCCCTCAAAGTATTTTTTGTGCTTAATGAAGAAAATGTTTTGTCACAATCAGGCGTGAGTTTAATTTAGTCTGCCATGAAGAGTTTATGAGAAATCATATGCTAGCCATGTACACTCATATACGGTACACACTACACAACTGGGAGTGAATCTCCTAAATTACAGAATACAGGAGATACTCCAGAAATGTGCTGTTTGACATTTTACAGCGACTGGTTTCTGTAAATAATGAATAAAAAAGGTGGATTAACATTCAGCAGTTGTTAATAAACCAACAGAGCATTGTTTTGTTTATGTTCTGTAGACTGATGATTTTAATAAGCCATATGACAGACAGTTTTAGTACAAATTAAAACATTATCAGCCATTTACAGAGATTAAACTCATCAGCTGCATTTGAAATAGCCTGACATAAGGAATAGCTATGAGGTGGTTTTGTGATTTTATCTCTGCTTTCTTTGGCTTTGTCACAGGCTCATGCACGAGGAAAGGTGGCTAATCTGTATGTGTGAGTGAGTGAGAGAGAGAGAGAGAGAGAGAGAGAGAGAGAGAGAGAGAGAGAGAGAGTGAGAGAGAGAGAGAGAGAGAGAGAGAGAGAGAGAGAGAGAGAGAGAGAGAGAGAGAGAGAGAGAGAGTGAGACACGGCCCGTGTCGGAAGCGGTTGAGTCGCTCGGGATTGGCCGGTTACGGTTAAAGACACTCCCCGTTCACGGGCGAACACTCTTGCTCAACCGCAATCCTTCCGGTCTCCACTGTTATGTAAAATACCCGATTCTGTTCTCGAAAGTTGACGTTGTAGTTGACTTGTAGTTGTAAACCGAGATATTTTGAGCTTCGTTGAGCTTTGGTTTGTTTACGGTATCACGGGACTAAAGGGCGCGCGATGGTGCTGAAATCAGAAGACGGTGTCGGTGAGTGACGATCGATCGGCAGCTGTTACTCTTGCCAAACTTACTCTTCAAAATGAAATGTGCTTTGAATGTTCTGCGTTTATCAATGTCGAGTGCGAGTTTTGAGATACGTTCAAATCAGTTGACACGTGATTCACTATATACAGCACTTTGACTCTTTAGAAGTTGGTGTTAATGTGTGTTATTTTTTTAAGTAAATGTTTTTATTTTAATTTAGTTGGAAACAAAAAAAGCTTTAAATAAATAAATAAATAAATACAAATAAATATTATAGTCTCGTCTCACGGTTCTCATGCGTCACGTTCTGACAAAGTTTGACAACATGGCAAACACACTGAACTTTAGTTAACATGCTTATAATTAAACACCAAAAATGTTTTGTTTTTGTTTTTTTGAGGGTAGTAAAATATTTATTTATGTATGTAAGTATATATTTTTTTTAATGCAGAATGAGTTTCTGTTGACAACTAGTCCTTTATGTGACCTGTCAATCATATTTACTTCATTGAGTATGTAGTTATGTTATGAATTATTCATTGTGAATGAAAAGGCCTCACTGGTTTTGATGAGGATGAATGTGTTTTATTGTTCCATGATCCTCTTGTTTAAAAATATGTGCAAATGCCTGGGTTGAAATGCTTTCTGTAACCTTTGCTAGAAATTCCTGATGAGTTTGTTTGTGTATCTGAACTAGTCCGGACTCTTCTGCCTTACCTGAACGCTCAGCTGTAATGTTTAATTCGTCTGTCTTCCTAGTGAGACTTGAGCAGGCAGCAACTTGTCCAGACTCAGTCTTCTGCATACCACTGAACACATGAACTGAGTTCTGATGTCTCCTCATGTTCAGCAGTGTATTGTGTGTTTGTAACACTTGTGTGATGGTGAGGAATGTGGCTCAGCTGTCTGGGGTCAGCGAGGGGGTTGGGAGGTTTTCTAGGAGAAAGCTGATATCTCAGTCTCACATAGCCAGGCTTTTGACTATCGAGTATCGATGTATTATGGCCAATAACTATCCACAGAGGTAGAAACCATATCTCCAACAGAATACATTTGGCCCCTGCACAAAGCACAACATACAGCTCTGTTCAAGCGGTTCTTGTAGGGATGCATCGAATATTCGGCAATTATTCGTCCAAAAATACCAAAAAACTCTCTTTCGGTGTTCGGCGGAATAAGTGGAAAGTCCGAATAATACGTACTGAACAATGACTAAAGCGATCAAATAGAGGCACACACTAATGCAGCAAACCTGTTAGCAAAAACTCGTGGTGTGCAAAAATTGACTTTGGTGTGCATATAATAAGCAGTTTTCATATGCATATAATACAGAATCTGTTAATGTGCATATGGTATGCAGGTTTCGAGTACACATGATACGCATCTACCCCACAACCCTAAACCTACCCTTCATGTAGCATAAACATAAACACGCCAAAGTCTATTTTTGGGTATAAATACCACAAGTTGTAATTTTAATTTGGCGTACTATTTATATGCACTGTCATGAGATGAATTTTTAAAGGCACGTGACAATGTGATACATGCGACAAACAGACTTCCCTAATTCGTAATGAGAATCATGTATAAATCTGCATGCTGTTGTCAACAAAAAGAAGCACTGATATATTTCTGCGGGTTTCTGCCAAGATAAAAGCAGAGAAAAAGCAACAACTCCATCAACATTCATTCAAGTTTACTGTAGTTCTGTAAAATAAAATAAAAGACAATAGTAACATCTATATATTGATGGTGATATATTGATAGTGTTAATACATTGATTATAACACTCACACAGTGTTCAAGCTGGGATCTGTAATCTATTCTAATGTTTTAAAAGCACTCTTCTGCTCTGCAATGCTGTCTTTATGTGTACAGTAAAAATACTTGCCTGACTCAGGTCTCAAAAATGGACAAAAATATTATTTTACTTATTATACATTTTAAGTTTTTTTGTTGGTATAATGTAAAACGAAAATGTTCAGTGTTAAGTAAAAATTATTAAACTGTTGTTTTGTAATTTATTTTTTTTATTTGAAAATCAGGACAAAATGGTAAAAAGCCAATTTTGGGGAATTTAATTAATGCAATGGTGGAAAAAAAAAGGCAAAATAGGCCTACAAGGGAGAAAATGTTAACAGCCATGTTCGGTTTTTGGCCCAGTGTTTAATTTTGTTCAATTTTGGCCAAGAATTTTCATTTGGGTGCATCCCTAGTTTACTTTTACATTGTTTACTTGCTACAAAGTGTCTCACATTTCAAAGATTTCAACAGAATTGAGCCTTCAAAACTATATCAAATCCATATAAGTTTGTAAACTTGTAAACATGGAAGTTTTCAGTTTTTAAAGCTTCCATAAAATGACCTTTGATCCCAAAGCACATGGGGTAATTACTAATATATCATTGCAAGAAATGATTACTGTTATATAATTATAATTACTGCTAAATGAATAAATATATATGTAACTAAACTTCATGTCACTCACTGTATCTACTTTCCAAATTAACAAATGTACATGAAATATTGATTGGTGATGATAAATCATGATTGATTGATCCTATAATATTGTATATCCAGATTTATATATCAGATTCCAAGAGTGAATACCATATTTCTGTTAATTTTTATACTTGTAATTACATATTGCTACTTGGCTGAATGTTGAAAATGAGTCTGGTTAGTGCTCTTTCACATAGTAAGGGTGTGTGCTGTCTAAACCGCCACTTGAGAAAGAGACTTGACAGGAAATGACACCTTAAACTGAAGCCTTCATCTCGCTGCCCTTTAAAGCTTGGTGCATGAGATCATGGGAAAGTGCAGATTAATATTATTAGCATTCGGCTTCAGTTAGTTGAGCTGCAGTGTAAAATGCAAACATAATGTTTTTTTCCTCGTCTCTGCTCAGTTTCCTGTGTGTGCACTGTTGATCATCTATGTGACCGCTGTGGTCACGTGACTTCCTTCCCATGTGGGATGTTGACTGTGTGTCTGTGTTGTCACCATCAATATATAGATGTTTTTATTGGCACATTTAAGCTATGGACAGTAATTGTGATGCTGCTGACTATCACAGGAAGTCATTTCAACCGTTCATCATATATATACATATACACACACTCACCTAAAGGATTATTAGGAACACCATACTAAAACTGTGTTTGACCCCCTTTCGCCTTCAGAACTGCCTTAATTCTACGTGGCATTGATTCAACAAGGTGCTGAAAGCATTCTTTAGAGATGTTGGCCCATATTGATGGATAGCATCTTGCAGTTGATGGAGATTCGTGGGATGCACATCCAGGGCACGAAGCTCCCGTTCCACCACATCCCAAAGATGCTCTATCGGGTTGAGATCATTTTAGTACAGTGAACTCATTGTCATGTTCAAGAAACCAGTCTGAAATGATTCGAGCTTTGTGACATGGTGCGTTATCATCAGAGGATGGGTACATGGTGGTCATAAAGGGATGGCCATGGTCAGAAACAATGCTCAGGTAGGCCGTATCAGCACCTCCAGAAAAACGTGATTATGCGATCGCTTGATTTAATGCATAATCAGCCAAAGGCTGCATATTTATGTGGGGTCGCATTTTTTCAAATACGCCGCTCTTTTGCCGCATAAATTGCCGATTTCAGAAAGCAAAATATGCGGGGAGAGCATTATTTCATAATCCCTGTATTTTCGTTGCAAAAAACTCACATATATATTAGCAGAAAGTTGAAAAATGTTGCGTTTACTTCACACAAGTAAAGCACCAGTTTCCCCCCTATTGCCTTGGGAACCTTATGAAGTGACGTAATTACGTGACGTGAACATCATCTGCAAACCCCTGCAAAACTTGAAGCGCGCAAATCATTCTTATTTGCCAACAAAAATAAGCGCAAAAGAACGCGCGAAGCAGTTTCACGATTTGTTACATGAGTGGAGCCAAATTATATTGCGAGAACTTGCGAAAACTGCGGTTTGATGAAATAGAGAAAAAAAGGTGATTCCCCCAACACCCCCTTCTCACTAGGCTACTAACACTGTTGTAGTTTCATTCAGAAGTTGATGCAACTTTACAGTTGTAAGATTGCACTTTTTTGTTACAGAACAGTACCAAAAACGTACAGTTGTAATTATATTAGTAGTATGTAAATAATTTACGTTGCAGTGAGAGATTGCAACTTAAATATTCTGTGATTTAGTATGCTTGCTTATCATAGGAAGTAATAAGAAATTACTCTTTACATTTAAGGTAGTAGCCTAGTGAGAAAAAGGTGTTGGGGGAATCACCTTTTTTCTCTTTTTCATCAAACCGCAGTTTTTGCAAGTTTACGCAATTTCATCGTATAAAACTGCAAAAATATCCCGCATATTCCATCGCATTTTTTAAGAAAATGTGCCGCAAAATCAAGGATTTTTTTCCGCAACAATCACAAAAAAAAATCCGTGTTTTTCTGGAGGGACTGTAATATACAAATAAAACAATCAGTGCTTTAATTTTAAGGTGAGCTAGGTGTTTTTAGTGTTCAAGAAATGGAATGACTTCAGATAAAAATAAAACACTATGTAGCTACCCTTGACTGTATGAATTATAGATGGATTCTTATTAAAGCAGCTGTATTAAAGTTCTTCAGTCAAGAGCAGTGAGGGGTTTTTCTCTTTGTGTTTTGTTGATTTTTTTAACATTAAAGGAATAACCTAGTTCATCTACTCACTCTCAAGTTGTTTTAAACCTGAATGAGTTTCTTTCTTCTGTTGAACATAAAAGTCATTTTGAAGGATGTGGGTAACCAAATAGTTGCTGGTCACCAGTGACTTTCATTGTATTTTTTTCCGGTTATCAAAGTCATTGGGGATTACCCACATTCTTCAAATTATCTTCTTTTGTTTTTTTATATATAAAAGTTTGCCATTGTCTGTGATTATAATGCATGTAATAGGAATTTTAAACTTCCAGATTGTGTTTTTTGTTAAAAGGCATTTGTTTGGGTACATAAACCGATTTGGTATTCTGTCAGACAATGGTTTAACTGTTTTGTTCAGTAGGGCAGGTGCTCATTACCAGTTTAACTGGTACGCACAAAAGCCAGACCTGAATCGCACTGGTTCACTTTGGCCTGAATGTTTGTTCTGCTTTTCTCCACGCAGTGAAAGTTGTTGTGTACCAGGAAGCCACTGCAATCTCACAGCATTGATATTCTGTTTGACATACTTTTCATTTATGGGTGAACTATCCCTTTAAATGTAAATGAAAAAGGTTTGTCACTATTGGTAACTTGGTTAGTGAGAATGGCTGTGTCATGCACGGTCTATATTCATCTATATGTGGTGATTGCTCATGAGATTTCTCCTGTATGCTTTCGTTTGTTCTCATGAAGGGCAGGATGTTTACTCTGCAGAGCTTCAGGATGTTTGCTCAGCACAGCGGCCCGTCTGCTCTGGGTTCCTCCTCACAGATCCACCGGTGCCTCATGATTGTTTAACTAGGCCAATGATTAAAATAAATCAGTCTGCATTCCTCATACAGAGCTCCAAACTGCCTGTTGTTATTGTTCATGTTATTTTTGGCTAATGCCTGCTGCATTGATTTCCTGGCTTTCACTCGCGCTTGTGAATCGTGTTGTATTGAAGGAGTGTGTCTGACACAGAAACATGTCATCTCTTTAGAGTTCTGCCCTCCTCTGATTTAAGACCATCACCGATGCTGGCGGATTCCAGGAAAACGCATTTAAAAAATGATCTCAGGCTGCCATGAGCTGTCATGATGATCTTACTGTTATTACAGGATTAGTTCTCTTCTAGAATACAAATTTCCTGATAATTTACTCACGCCCTTGTCATCCAAGATGTTCATGACTTTCTTTCTTCAGTCGCAAAGAAATGAAGGTTTTTCAGGAGCTTCTTGAGCTTCAAAGGGTTTAAAACGATTCCAGCCGTGGAATAAGGTTATTATCTAGTGAAACCATTGGTCATTTTCTTATTATAAAAATATCTTATAAATATTTTGATACTTTTCAACCACAAATGCTCATCTTACACTTGTTCAACTTTACCTGTTTAGGACGTAGTTAGAAGCACCGACCTAGTGTTTATAAAGTGATTGGGCAAAGAAAGTTAAATTCCAATAAAATAAAATTATATATATATATATTATTGTATATTTTTTTGATGAAGTTGGAGGAGAAAATGAGAGGTTTTTTTGCCGTATACCCTACATTTCTGAACCTGGAGTACACAGATGAAGAGATAACCATGTGTGTTCTTTCCAACGGGATTATGTAATGCGGGAATTTGCAGACGTGCATCGCAAAGCTAGTGCAAGATATGCATTTTTATGATTAAAAGTATAGAAATAAGACCCTTATTCCTCGGCTGGGATCACTTGGAGCTCTTTTAATTAAATATTAATTAAATTAATGTTTTATGCCTTTATCTGATAACTAGAAAAAATTTTAATACACAAGCCAGAATTTCTGACAAAAAAAAAAAAAAAATCCATAAGGCTATTGTAAATATCTTTGTTTTTATGCATTCATATGATTATACATAAATAAAACCGAAGGTGAGGATAAAAAAAAAAAAAAAAAGTTCATAGGGCCCTAAACATGTAGGCTAATTTGGGAATTTTTGTTAAACTTTTAATAAATTGATTTTAAATGGGACAAGTTTCATGATTTTAATTAATTAGACATGCTTTATGGTTAATAAAAGTTTAACCATTGAAAAGGAATCCAGAAAAAGTACATTTTTATAAAGTACATTTTTTTTTTACTGATTTCATGGGGCCATATAACCTTATTGTGCACAACTAATAAGAGAAAAGCTAATGGAAAATGACCAGTTATTTTTTATTTGCAAAAACTTTAGATTTACCAGTATTTTACTGTAAAAGTATTGTTCCATTAAGATCTGTTATAGTTTTTCACAGTGTAGAGTAAGGGAGCTTACCTTTACCTGTTTGAGCTACACCAACATTACATGTATGCTACAAATAGGCTGTGTGTGAGTGCAGTAGTGATGTGAATGTGACTCATTGGCCTGAGACTGATGACATTTCCTCCACTGTTTGCCATAGTCATATTAACACAAGTACCACACACCAAGATAATGTGTCTCTAAGTTAATGCGGCTTTGCAAAATATTAGAGTATTCAAGGGACTTTAATAGCTCCTTTTGGCTGATACTAATATAACTTGAGCCAAGTAATGGGATCCCTGCTGTGGACAGTGATCTAACAAAATTGGGTGAACAAATTAGGATTAAGTAAGAGCGGAGAATGACCGCTAGATGGGGCTTCCTTGTTTGTGAAGGCATGATGTCTGAGGGAGGAGGCAGGAGAGAGAGACAGACAGAGTGTGGGATGGAGAGGACCGGCTCCACTTCAGCAGTATGTGAAACGTGTCTTCCTGTTCCTCGGTTTGATGTTGCCCATGTCTGTCTCTGCCATACTGAACACTCAGCTGCCACTTCTTACACGGATATGAAGTCTGGTTTGAAGTGATCTGTAGTTTGGCTGCTATTTTGGAAAATGAAGAAGAAGAGAGAGTTTTGATGAGTGAACAGAAGTGGATGGATATCAGAAAAACTGATTGATTTCACGAAACATCGCAGATTCAGGTTAGTTGGCTTTAAAGCTTTAAGTGGATAGGTTTTTGGATGTCTGATGCTTCAAGTATGACATTGAAAGTGTCTGTAAAATGTACTGTCTTACATATTGAGCATTTTGATTGCATGCAGAAGGATCATTTGTGGACTCATTAGTTTCTGTTGGGCATTTAACTTGTTCTTGTTCAGATGAAGAATGTAAGGATGGAAAATAGGAGCCTAGGATGATATACTATGATATACTGTTACATTTGATTCCAGGCTTTATGAGAACATTTATTATTGCAGGTGAGTTTTTCAAGTAACTTCTGAAACAACCTCAGTTGTTACCAAAATCGGGCAGAAAAGCCCTATGAAGTAAGGCATTGTCTCTAATCCAGAGGATAGTTGTACTAATGGCTTTACAGAGTTCAGTGATCGATGATCTGCCCACTGCTTCTGTGTTCTTCTGCCAAGCAGTCCCACACGGCACTTGGAAATGCTGGACTCTGTATTTTTCAGTCCAGTGGCTTGAACAATGACCCTATACATGCATTGATTGTGTTTTTCAGTACTTCAGTCTCTTAGGATCACCCTGCCAGAGATCAGGAATGTGTCAGTACCTTTGCCAGTGCCATGTTTCACAGTTTGGACTCAATCGTACAATTTTAAATGTACCTAGATTGGGAAGAAGTTCTTATGCAGACAAACCTAATAAACCATATTTGCAATTAAACATACAGAAACAGAGATGTTTCTTTGGCTGATGAACAGGTTTTGTAAGTAAATATTTCCAGGCTGGCAGGACAACGGCCTCTTAACAGAGACTCAGAAAATCTGGCAGATAGAGGTTCTACTCACCTTCATCGATTCATATAGCGCTTTATACAATACAGATTGTTTCAAAGCAGCTTTACAGTGTTAAACCTGAAAAACATGTGCTGATATTGCAAGAAGACAATAGAAAACAGTCAGTTTATCAGTTAAAGTCAGTTCATTGTTGATTCAGTGGTGTCATCATTCAGATCAATTCGGTTCTCTTCCAATAGTGTCTGTGCAGTCAAGACAACAATGTTGCCAGAAATTAAGCATCCCCAACTTAGCAAGCCAAAGGTGACAGTGGCAAGGAACCAACTCCATTGGTGACAAAACAAAAAACGTGGGAGAAACCAGGCTCAGTCGAGGGGCCAGTTCTCCTCTGGCCAGATGAAACCAGTATGGTGTGGTTTTATTCCAGGATTCAGTGCACATCAGATTGACTCATCTGGTTCTCAATGACTTGAGCCAATGTCCAACAGGGTCTTCACAGGGGATCTGTCTCTGGGGCTCATCTAGTTGTCCTGGTCTCCGCTGATATTCAAGGCTGTAGAGGTCATCTCTAGGTGCTGATCCACCATCTGAACTGGATACGTACTGCAGTGACCATCTGATCTGGATGCGGAAGATCTTCTAATGAAGACACTATGCAGGGAATCAGCTGTATTTGAGAGATAAGATTGTTTAGAGAGAAAAAAGTAATGATGGATGAATACAGAGACTATGCAAAGGTCTGTTTAACAACAGTGTAGCAAGTTGAGGTGTGGTGGTGAAGGTTGAGCACTGGTAGAGTTCTGGTCTCCACAAGGAGTGAGCAATGAGCCAACACTTCAGTATTCCACTTAAGGCAGGACATGTGAGTAGTCAATTACCATTTATTCCATCCATTCGTTTTCCAAACCGCTTGTACTATATTGCAGGGATGCTCTTGGACTTGATACAGGGAAGTACCTTGTCCATCACAAGGTTAAAATATCTTTGAGGAAATCCCAGGGCACTTGGAGAAAACCAACGCAAACTCCATACAGAAAGAAGTCCTGGTTCAGCAGGGATTCGAACCAGAGACCTTCTTGTTGTAAATTTACAATTCTACCTAATGAGCCATCATGCAGTCCTTCACCACATTCTTTCAAAGTGATTTACTGACCACTTGTAGGAATGGTCTGCCTTGTGCTGTCAAAAGTTAAGTGCTGAGGGACTGAGAGCTTGTGTCCTGTTCGTTGTTGACTTCTGGGACCTTCTACTTTCTGGAACTGAGTTTCAGTCGCCATTGTACACTACTACCAGGTTGGATCCATGGGTATTGGACATGGATCCCATGCCCAGTTGCTGAAACAAATTCCACTGTCCTTGCTCCAATCCCTGAGACAAATGTCTGTAAGCATCTACTTTCATTTATCCTGCTTTATGTTGCCTTAGCAAAATAATTCTGTTACTGCAGGTCATATATTCCTGCAATGATCAGAAATGAAGCCAGAGCTCAGGATCACTTTGTGAGGATGTATGTTTTTGCAATTTCTTTGCATCTCATTTATTACATATTACGTTCAAATCTCATGAGCCATTGATGGGAGAGATGGTATATGCATGTGGTGCCTTGGGCTCCCATAGGCACACAATAAACTGGGTTAGATCCAAGAAAGGAAATCCTCCAGGATTTATTTCCTGACTTTGAGAGGAGAGTTCTCCAGTGGTTCTGAATGGAAAATAAATGTGTGCCATTTCTGACGACATGGAAATTGGACTGGGTCTTCAAGGGCTTGTTTATGTCAAGAGGCTCCTGGTAATTGTGGCTTTTCTTTGCTGGGTTATGGTGCCTCTGCTCCACCCTTCCATTCACTCTGAACAACTCCAGAGCAGCTTTAGCGACTAATCGGAGCAAAACACTCTTCACACTTCATGCCTTAAATAAGGACTACAGAAACGGGTCAATAAAAGCTTGTGCTGCTCTCAGCAACAGGACTCAGAGGAGGGATGTGATCATGCTCACTAAGTATGTCAGCAAAGGCCCATGATAAATGAGGTCAATGAATAAGCGGAAGAGCATGTTCTGGATAATACCCTGATCAAATCAGCTGAACGGTTTCAAATATTCAGAACGTAGGCTTGTGAGACGTGAGTTGAGAGATGCTGGTTTTGTCTCTTTGAATCTGTACGTTCTGTTATCAGTTGGAGACAATCTGGTTTTGTTTTGATTTTATTTTCATACCCAATCACTATTTAGAGCACATCTGAGAATACACAGTGTGTTCCTATCTGAGACCATGTGTCAAGGCTCATTTTATGACATAATTAGCTTTTTTTATCATATTTTTTCTAAAACAGACCAATATTTATCTGGCATTTAATAAAATTGGTTATATATTAAACATTGGCTACAAAAAAATCAATGATACCAAATACACCAATGTTCAATAAATATTTACATTTGTGAAATATAATAAGTATCAGCAGTACTTCTGGTAAATAGTAGCTGTATACATATTCCAAATCAGGGTGATTAAAATGAAGCTCATGAAATCAGTATTTATTCAGTCAGCCGACTTGTGCGTAATACTTATTAAACCAATTTTTTGAAATTAAAGATCTTACTGATTGCCAATACCACGAATTGTCTCAGACTTCTAAACACTTCTTGAAAAATATAGTTAATATATAGAATAATTTAGGGATGGGAAAATAAATCAATGCATTTTGAATTGAGAAATGTTTTCCGATTCTGAGATTTTCCGAATGCATTGCGATAACTTTTCTTGAGTCGATTCTGATCTTAGTTTTGAACAGCAGATGGCACTGCATGCTTTAGAATCAGCCATACTATGCTTAAATCCTTACACACACTTGAACCTAAAAGAATCATTCATAAAATTCGGAAAAGTTGAGCGAATTACATGGGTGTAGGGCTGGGCGATATATCTAACAATATGATCATGCACATCTAGTCAGTAAATCTGGTTTCGTGATTACTGCTAAATCGCCATCACCTGCTTTTAAATGGAGCAGCATTTAATAGATAGAGCCGTAGATCACTGACAAGCTACGCAATATCGCGTTGATTATCCCAGATGAATCTCCTTCGATAATGAACACGATATTGCATAGCTTGTCGGTGATCTGCGGCCCTGTCTATTAAATGCTGCTGCAATTTAAGCAAAATAAGCAGGTGATGGCAATTTAGCAATAATCACGGAGCCAGATTTACTGACTAGATGTGCATGATCATATCGTTAGATATATCGCCCAGCCCTACATGGGTGTTCACAGTGGGCTGTTTACATTAATCTTACATCCTAAAAGCATTCTGAGCTGAGGTGAAATTAACATCACATGACCCAGCTGAACACACAAGCGCTCTTCAACACTCTTCTTCATTTGAGTGTGCAGATAAAAACTAGATTAGAGCGCCATCTGCTGTTTAAAACTTAGCTCAGAATCGATTCCAGCGGAATCACAATGTATTCTGAAACTCTCAGAATCATTCCACGAATCGATTCGGCATCGATTTATCATCCCAGCCCTAAGAATAATCGCCCTTGTATGGTCTTCAACATGCAGTTTTATTAATATAGACACAGGGAAGAGCATAACTATTCACAGGTGTAGCAGTTAGTACCCGAGATTGTGGTGTCCAGTTATTTTATCTGTACAATATCTGCTTTATATTGCATACTGGTTGTTCTTGTAATGTTATATTTGATCAATTACCCTAATCATAAACGTATTTAATTGAATCCTCAATAATTCTACCATTTACTGCTGTTTATTATTCATCTGACTAAACAATTTAAATCTTTTACAGAAAATGTCTCACTTCTTCACTGAAAAATGAGGTGGATAGGGTTAGAAAGAGAGAGATGACTGGTTTGTGTGTGACTCTTGACACTTTAGCTGTGTGTGGGTTCATGTGTGTGGGATGTTGAAGCATGTGTGGGTGATTCTGATGAACAGCCTAACTGTTGCACTGAAATTACTCCATTTGAGACCTGATCTGATCCCGCTGCCCTAAAAATGTAGAGATTTGACTCATTTATCAGTTTTGAGCGGCAGCTTGATAGGCTGTGCTATGTCGGTCTTGATGTCATTTGTATTTAAATAGCGCTTTATGCAATCACATTTTTTGGGGGGAGAAATCTTTACAGAAAATCATGCATTTATATCTTACAGCCCTTAGTGAGCAAGTCCGAGGCGACTGTACCAAGGGAAAAAAAACTCCATGAGATGTTTAGGCAGTGAGGGGAAAGAACCTGTGGGAGAACGCATTACAGAGAATTCATGCTCCTCATGTGGGTTTTTTGAGAAAAGCAAACACTGAGCTCTCTCTTCACCTCATTTCATTGTTCATTGTTGAAGAAAGCTGAACTTTGATGTCTCTGTGTTTGTGACTTGCATGATTTTTAAGGGGTTTTCCATCATCACACAGCATCAGACTCAGTACAGGAGCCAGTCTACAGCAGGATGTGTGTGAAGTGGCTCAACATATCTCTCCCAAAGATTCAGAGAACTTAAAAGGGGTTTTACACTGTTTCTTTATAAATCAGCTCTCACTGATTTATTGCAGTAGCTATGTCATGTTTTTCTACATAATTATATTATTACATAAACTTTCCTTCTGATCCAATGTGGTTTTTAGAGAGCGTTGACCCAGTATGAGCAGATTTTTGTTTTTTTAAACGGAAATAAGTAATTCCCATAAATCTACATGTTTGTCTCTATTGTCTCAGTTATTTGAATTAATATAGAAAACTAGTTTCAAGCACCATATTATACACGTAGCAATTTATTATAAATAAGTTGAGTTTTATTAAATAGCCTAATCTTAGTGGACTGTGATGGAAGCTTTGAGGTTTATGTGTTAAAGTAATAAAATTCAACTTAAGTGTATGATCGCTTTAATTTGAAGTGGAACGGAGTATTTAAGAAGGTAATGAGCTGTGAAAGGTTTCAGCATCCTCACAGATCTTGAAATGATGATGTGTTGCCATGACGACAGGAGGATGCTGTGATTGAGATGTGACATGGTGAACGAAAGTTTGTAAAAGGACCTGGATAGAGAGTAATATACTGTTGATTCTGTCTAGGGTCCTTTTTTCACCTAATCTTTTATCATGTCACCCCTGTTAGTTTGTAATATTGGCACTATGACATTTTCAGAACATTTCAAGATGTTTGGCTCAACAAAAAAACAACAACAACAAAAGAAGTGTTTTTGTCTTGTCCTCAGTGCCTGACGACCTCACGCCTGAGGAGCAGAAAGAGCTGGAAAACATCCGCCGGCGAAAGCAGGAGCTGCTGGATGACATTCAGGTAATGAAGAACTGCGCTCCAAATATTTTAGCTGCAAGTGCTTCTTGTTTTCAAAGTGATGTTTGTGTTTCCTTCTTACTGAAGCATTGCATGTTTCAGAGACTGTGAGTTGCCTCTGCATCTGTCCTGCACTCAGTTTAGCTCAATATCTTCTGATCTTGGTTTAAAGGTTTATTTACACATCACAGATTTGCTGAAGCAAGCAATGCCTTGTTAGCATCTAAATTGATAACAGAATGGCATTGAAAGACATTAAATAAACGCCAATATTATGGTATTTCGCAATTCAAAATTCTTCAAAAAATTGGTGTCCCATATTTTACTCCGTTTTATCTTTGAAAGCGTTCCTTTAAAATTCACATATTGCATTAAAGTTGCTTGAATAAAAAAAAAATATTATTTCATCGTGCATCATAGATGGCATTAAAGGACTTAGGGAATCTAAAAATAGATGTGGTATAAAAGTAATGGTGATGTAGAATCTGACCAGTAAGTCACTAACTATGAGCACAGTTTGAGAGGAAATGACTCAAGCTGACAGGAACAGGGTGGAAATGTTTAGGAAAGGACACTCATGCATGGGCTGATCACTTACTGCTATGACACAATCAAATAGATTCAGTCTGTTTAGACACTGACCTCCACTATATTACATACTCACTTAAAATTCCTTCAGTTTTCCATGGGGTTGTATCATTTTCGGCAGCCCATCCCGGTCAAATTGGAAACCCGTTTCCGCCACTGAATTTTTTTTTTTTACGAAAACCTTCCTGCCCTATCTAAACCAAATTCCTACATGTCAAAGGGATACTCCACCCCAAAATGACAATTTTGTCATTAATTACACAGCCCCATGGCGTTCCAAACCCGTAAAAGCTTCATTCATCTTCGGAACCCAATTTAAGATATTTTGGCTGAAAACCAGGAGGCTTGTGTCTGTCCCATTGACTGCCAAGTAAATTACACTGCCAAGGTTCAACAACTATGAAAGACATCATCAGAAGACTCCATCTGCCATAAAAACAGCTTTTTCCTTACTAGTGATTGTTCTAGACGTACTGTATGAACAGACAAGATCAAACACTTGAGCGAATTTCACCATGCAGTTGGCTGTTAAACAGGAAAAAATAATATAGGGAGGGAAAACTCTTCTTTGTGTGACCTCAGGACCAGTCTGGCTCCAGACCGTCACTAAACTCTTGGCCCTGTATCCTAACTCCATTAATCTATGGTAAAATAATCCAATTCTGATGTCTCTAGTCTTTACTCTGGGGCCATTCTCCAATTGTCCTCCTTTAATGGCGTTTATGTCAAACCGAGCAGTCTAGAGCAAACGATTCATCCGCTGGAATGAGATTTGAGCTTTTAATGTCGGGCCTCATTGAGGTGGGACAGGACCCATGCAGAGACTGCCACAGTACTCTCCTCTAGAAGATCGTCGGAAATGACATGTGCTCCAGATAAGTGTATGTTTAAACAATGAGGTAGGAGAAGCCTACTTTGGCTGATTGTGCTGTTTTATGCTGAATTTAACTTTCGGCGAAGACAGAAATATTTCCTTTTTAGGACACTGTGTTTCAGGATTACTGTAATTTGGGTGTTTCACTCACCACACAACTCCAATCACAATGTGCATGTCTGTTTGTTTCATTTCTCATATTTATTGACGTCTGTAGTGTGGTGTCATTATCTCATGTCCTCTCACCACAGCGTCTGAAAGATGAGATCGCCGAAGTGACCAGTGAGATCGAGAACCTGGGTTCCACAGAGGAGAGGTGAGTTTCTGTCTCCTGTACGCACTTCATTTCCACTTTGAGAGTCATGCGTGAGCTCAATCTGACTAGCATCTTAGCATCTAACTACACGATCTACTATTCTATAAAATGAGGCGCTGTAGAGAATTTCCAGAGAACTGATTGAAGTGGAACTGATTCTAAATAAGAACCCAATTTCAATTCTAAATCCCATTTTGATTCCGCAAGACTTCTCCATTCTCTGCAGTACTGGTTTGACTTCTGGATCCATTACGGACAATGTCTGCATTAAATTGACATATAATCATGAAGCAGACACTTTTATCCAAATGAGGGCTATGGAAGCAGTAAAACCAACAAAAGAGCAACACGTGTTGTGACAAGTCCTGGATATTCTAACACTGTACACATAGTTATTATTTTTTAAATAAATAAATAAAATAAAAAGTTAATAGAAAAGAGATCGAATAGATAGAACTGTTGTTAGAGAGTCAAGTTATTTATTTTATAATGATTAAAAAGACAGTAAAAAAAAAAATAATAAGTAGAAAAAGGTTAGAGAATGCTAGTGTTAGTTTTTTTTTTTTTTTTCATCAATAAAAAGAAAACGAGTAGATAGAAAAGAGAGTTCTAGTGTCAGAGGGTCAAGTTTAGATGGAAGTGTATATCAAATAAACCTTATGACATAACAAAAGCATTAACCTCAGGAATTTCAAAATAAAAATCATTATTGCCCCTGCAGGAAAAATATGCAGAGGAACAAACAAGTGGCAATGGGCCGCAAGAAATTCAACATGGACCCCAAAAAGGTGATTAAGCAGACTATTAAAGCATATTCACTGCATGAATTCGGTCTTATTTTAGAGGCTAAACACCTTGAGTATATGTGTGTCTGTAGGGGATCCAGTTCCTCATTGAAAACGACCTTCTGAAGAACACCAGTGAAGACATCGCTCGCTTCCTCTACAAGGGTGAAGGTCTTAACAAGACCGCAATAGGAGACTACCTGGGAGAGAGGTGAGTGTGTGGTTATTACTGCATGGCCATTGGGTTCACACTGAGGCCTTCTAAATAGAAAATACAAAGACAGAAACCAGTAGTTAAAGTGATAATATTATTATTGTATTATACCAACAAGTGCATTTTGGAATAATGCTGCATATTTTGTTTCACTGAAATGCACGTTTGACCAATGCAAGTAATTTTTTTTTTAGGGATTAGGCTTCTAAGAAGTACAAGTAGCTGCAATCTTTCCATCTTTGTTTCTTTAAGATGCTGACATTAGTGAAATTTCACTGGCTAAAATGTCCATTGTGTCCGCTGTCAGTAGTGTAGTAATGCACACAAAGCTCTGTTCAGACACAAGTCAGCTTCATCCCAAACAGCATTCTGTTGGTCAAAAATCTGTGTGGGGAAATGTTTTCTCCCTACGCAAAATTACTAGACCGATTCCTATTGAAATACAATGCAAAATTTAGCTGTTCAGTGGTAAGTGTCTCAGAAGAGATGTCATTCCTTCGGGTTGGTGTTGCGTGTTTGCATTCTGTCATTAAATGCTAGCTAAATAAAATTTGAATAAATAAAATTTAGATTACCCATTGTTAGCGCTGGGCTATATGGCCAAAAAAATATCACAATAACATTTTTCATATCAGTCGATATCGATAATTATCATGATACATTATCTCCAAATTATCGTGACTTTTTATCTCACAATTCTGAGTTTTTTTCTCTGAATTATGAGTTCATATCTCGCAGTTCTGACTATATGACACTCTGTTGTGAGTTATAAAGTCAAAATCGTGAGATATTAAGTTGCAATTCTGACTTTTTTTCTCTCTGAATTACGAGTTATAAAGTCAGAATTGCGAGATATCAAAATTTATGAGAGAAAAAGCTCATAACTGCGACTTTATATCTCGCAATTTTGATTTTTATAACTCGCAATTTGCAATTACCTTGTTTTATCTTTTATTTAGTAGCGGAAACGAGTTTCAATAGATTTCATCTGAATGAGAGATGTAGAAACCAGTTAACTGTGTTTTTAACATATCTCAAAAGAGAAACAGTTTTGTGTTCCCTGGCTTTGATGGGGCAATGTCAATTTCCATTCATTAACAAAAAAAGTTACATCTGTAAATATTGTATCTGCTCTACTTTCATTCCAATTAACCATTGGTCATCTATAGTATCACACAATTAGATCATGAGAACCAAAGGTAAAACCATACACAGCGCCTCACTGTAAAGTGTGTAAAGTGTGACTATTATGGTTTCTGGTAACTGGTAGTTCATTCTAAATACATTTAGTGTAAATAAAAATGCACAAATGCTATAGCTTTATAACAACCATTTCTCCTTTAATACATTTAATACATGTCTACTTTAATCAAACTCCATATGGTTATTGTGTATTTTTGCCACAGTACCTTGGTGCAGTTAGTTTTACTACAGTAAATCCATGGAAAAGCCTTCTAATGGGATTGTTCAGGCCCAGTGTTTCTTGTGTTTGTTAGTGCGGTTGAGATCAACACCCATTCATCTGGCTGTGAACTAAATCACCAAGACATTTGCGTTTCTCTGGATCTCACAGTGCTGGTCACGAATAAACGCTTCTGCTGTTGAGAGGAGCTGATCATTGAAAAATATATTGTTTGTTTATGGCAGTGTTGTGTTAGAAACAGCAAAATGCATATTGCAGAATCATTTTGACTTTAAAACTTGTAAGTAGAATTTGATTGGTTCTACACCTTTAAATGCACTAAGTAGTTTAGCCTAATATCTGCCAACTGGTCTTTGTGCTAAATTCTCTGCTCTGCTTTATAAATCTCATCTGCATCTGTCTTTGCCCTTTTATCCTGACTCTCATTACACTCTTCATTTTTAAGGGATGTTGACTCAAACTGGACTAAATGTGTTATTCTAGTCCACTGGGCAGCACCTAGTCACTTTGGTTACATCTGTGAAATAACCCTTTCCTCTCTCTCTCTCTCTCTCTCTCTCTCTCTCTCCCTCATCTTGGATTTCATTCCCTCCACTTCCTTGTTTTCTCTTCTGCTTCAGTCTGGGTGTGGTCAGGAACCCAAGAGCACTGCTCTGTAAGGGGACGGCAGATGAGATTGTGTCTCTGCTTTGGTAGCGAGGGGGTCCGCAGTGCTTTGTTTCATGAGTGCACGGTCACCAGATCACTGGGGAAGGGTGTAGAGAGGACACGATCGCCATCAGCCCCTTGAGGGATATCACATCCTCCGCTCGTAGAGGTTAAATGACAAGGTTTTGAAAAATGGTGCAGTGCTGAATGATCTCACATCCACTTAGTCTCGAATAACTCTTGTGCAAGAGACTGAACGGTGAATTCGGAGCCACAGATCATTTCATTTTAAAGCATAAGACCAATTGGCCTAGCCTCATAGCATGTGAAAGAGCAGCCAGCACGTTATTCAAAATATCTCCTTTTGTGTTGCATTGAATAAAGTAAGTCATGGAGGTTTTGAACTGTTGTTTAAAGGGATAGTTCACCCAAAAATGGAAATTCTGTCCTTTATTTGTCCTCATTACAAACCCGTAAGACCTCTGTTTATTTCTGAAAAACAAATGAAGATGTATATGAAACCTGACTGATTTCTATCGCTTCACTGGAAGTCAGTTACACTAAAAAGCTTCAAAAAGTTCATAAGGACATTTTTAAAAGTAACCCATATGAATCAAGCAGTGCAATGCAAATATCTTGAAAAGAGACATTTAATTTAATAATAATCTTAAATTGTCAATCATTTAGAAATATTTATGGTCACTTTGTATTTTAAGGTCCGATTCTTGGTATTAACAATCCATTGACTATGACTTTTGCCTAAAAAAACTCATAATTTGCTGTTTATTCATAGTTAGCGAGGTAGTTGTTAAGTTTAGGTGTGATGAAGGATTAGGGATGTAGACTATGATCATGCAGAATGTTCTTTATTATTAAGTACTAATAAACAGCCAATATGTTAACGATAAGCAACTAGTTAATAGTGAGAATTGTTCCCTATAGGGAAGTGTTACCGTATTTATCAATGCACATACACAGAGCACATAAATATATGGTAAACTTAAGAATGGGTCTGAAGCGACATGAGTTTGGGCTTTTTTTTTTCAGCTGGAGTAAGTGTGATAAATAAGTTGCTTTGGACGAAAGCTAAATGTTATCTACTACTTGCTCTCATATTCGAATTGTTCAACAGGGATGACCTCAATCTCCAAGTCCTTCATGCTTTTGTGGAGCTGCATGAGTTCACAGATTTGAACCTGGTTCAGGCTCTCAGGTAAAACTGACTGTAGAAGTAGCTGTCGTTTGAAATATTTAATGCATCTGGAAAAAATGCTAGCATATGATTTCTGTAATTACTGTGATTCTTATGCAGTTTAAACTCATCGGTCAGTGGATTGATCTCGACACATCTCACTGTTTTAAACCTCATTATGATGTTTGCTGCTCTACACAGGCAGTTTCTCTGGAGCTTCAGGCTTCCTGGTGAGGCCCAGAAGATCGACCGAATGATGGAGGCGTTTGCGTCCCGCTACTGCCAGTGCAACCCCGGCGTCTTTCAGTCCACAGGTGGGGCCCTTTCCGTTTAGTCTGTGTTTAGAGCATTATTTCACAGTAATGCTCACAAATTGAGAGCTTGAGGTGTTGAATTCTACAAATGCATTCTTCTCTAAATAAATGCCATTTACCAGTAGTAGTCTATATTTCCAACAGAAAAGGAAACTCCTTTATGTTGTAAATGCTAGTAATATTGTGAAATCCCTCACACATATATTTACAGCCGAGTTCTCTCATTGGTCTCTTTGCTGTAAATGTATAGAGATGTTTATGTCTTGATCGCCCTCAGTAACTTTTCAATCATGCTATCATTAGCATTCATGCTAGTTACAGTATAAGCGTGGAATAGTTAAATAGCTTCATATTCAGTGCTGGAAAATACTATCAGATGCTGAATGTTTTGTTTTTTTTCGCAGACACATGCTACATTTTGTCGTTCGCCATCATCATGTTAAACACCAGTCTTCACAACCCAAACGTGAAGGACAAGCCCTCAGTAGAGCGTTTCATCTCCATGAACAGAGGCATTAATGATGGAGGAGACCTGCCAGAAGATCTGCTACGGGTCCGTCTCCACATAATTATATTGTTGTAGGCTTCTCTCCGAGTGACGTTCATTTCATATTTCGCTTTGACTCCTGCAGAATCTGTATGACAGCATCAAGAACGAGCCCTTCAAAATCCCTGAGGATGACGGCAATGACTTGACGCACACTTTCTTCAACCCGGACCGAGAGGGCTGGCTGCTCAAACTGGGTGAGTGGGTCTGGAGTCCAGATATGTATTGATTTTTGTGATCCTAGTGCAAGATATATTTAGCTTTGAATAAGAGATGTCCTGCTCAGACACATGGACTGAGTGTGAGATTTACACACACTTCCTGAAAGCACATCCATGCATCAGATTATCACATCCTTTTACAATTAGACCTAATTCAGTTGGATGTTCTTGTCTTGAAAGGTGCAAGAGAAACTGCTCCTTCAGATGGGCAGCCTGCATATGTAATGTTTTAGAAAACTATTCATAATCTAATAACCTGATTGAATCATAATTGTAAATTAGTTACCCTTTGCTAATCAGCAGTCTTTCCATAAACAGTTTTTAGTTATAAGAAAAGACAACTGGTTGTTATTTGAATGAATTATGCTCATTAAAGGTGCATCCATTAATATAACACACCTATGAGTGCACCTTATATATGTATTTAATATTCATGATATGTATATTATATATAATGTGTATTAATGATTAAACAACAGAAGACTAGGAGAAATTCACTCACTGCTCTTGACTGTATATTTATCATAGATTTAATAAGAATCAATGTATATTTAAGTAATGTAGAAAAGACTGTTTTAAAAACAACAACAACATTTGATTACTTTAATCCTTTTTCGGTTTATTTCCCTGAAACCGCACCTAGAGACATTTTCCCTCTTTGTGGATGTGGAAAGGAAAGCTGTGTTAAATTGTGTGAATTATTATTATTATTATTTGTACATGTATCCCCTGTTTTATTTTGGACTGGTTTTCCGTAATTTACATCAGCAAGAAATGCACAAGTTCTTCTTTTGATCAGAGAGGCAGCGTGTGGGGAGTATGATTTCCGATTTAATTTAATTTTTTTGTTTCCTTTTCTTCCTCGTTTGTTTGTTTGTTCCCATGATTTTGGCTGTTGTCTTTCCCTCAGGAGGTATGTACACCTGTTCTTCCCAAACAATCGCTCATCTCTCCGCTCTCAGGTGCTTTTGGTGGTCAGCCTTGCTTCCTGTCCCCTCTTTCTGTTATTAGCCACCATAGGTTTATTTTTGTTCCCATGGGGTTCGTCTTTCTATGAGTTGACTCTAGTTTTTACATGTTCCTTCATTTGTTTGTTTGTCTGATCGCTCGTTTTATTCATCGAATCAGCGAGTCGTGTCTGCGTGGTGACGGGTGCTTGGTTCTTGATTTTGTGACCACCAGCGTATTGAAGAGCACCTCTCTCTGTTTGCTGTGGTGTTCGAAATGTTCTCTCTCTCTCTCTGTCATTTCCACTTTGGGAGCTGCAGTATTTTCTGCTTCCTCTCAGTCTGAACAGAGCCCAACAAACACTGATGAAAGCAGCAACTAAAGCAGATTAAAGGCATAGTTCACCCAAAAATGAAAATTCTGTCATCGTTTCCTCGCCCTCGTGTTGTCCCAAGCTCATGTGAGGAGTACAGCATCCGTCCCCATTCAGAGTTGGTAGACTGATAATTTAGTAGGCAATCTAATTTGTTAACATTAGAGGTTTTGGCATATCGTCTCTTTTGTGGTCGCTTTCCTGTGTATCAGTTAAGTGTATTAGATCCGTGCATCGTGTCTTAAAGTGACAGCAGCCCAACACACCTGCTACTGTCTAATGATAAAGAAACAACAAAAGACAAGGAGAAATTCACTCACTGCTCTTGACTGAATAATATTTATAGATTTAATAAGAATCAATGGATATTTAAGTAATGTAGAAAAGACTATGCTTTGAAAGCAGACATTTGATTACTTTTTTACGTTATATTTCCTATTGCTGATAGATGGACCTGAAAAAGGTAGACTAGTCTAAAATTGGTTTTCTTTGTTCATGTTTTCTTACTGACAGTAATGTCTTTAGTAAGATTTTACTTGCATCATTTAGACTATTATCAGTTTTTGCAGTGAGTTGTCGAGTATTGTGAAATTCGTCATTGTCATAACCTTGTTTAAGCAAAAAAAAAAACTATTTTTGGGATATATTTTGTCATCATGAAATAAAGTAGTTCATATCGTGATGTAAGAATCTTGGAATCTTGGACATTCTTCTAAACATCTTCTTTTACGTTCTGTTGAAGAAGAACTCGTATGGGTTTGAGACAAAATGATGACAGAATGTTTTATTTCTCTCTGAACTGTTCCTTCTTAAATGATATTCAGTCATATCACAGGACGTGGTGTTTGATCTGATCAGACTGAGTCAGAAAACTGCATCTGGACCAAAGACTGCTGTTCTTCATGCTGTATGTAAAGTATAGGTGTGTGTGTGTGCTGCTGGACTGCAGCGCTGAGGAAATTGTGTGTGTGTGTGTGTGTGTGTGTGTGTGTTTGGTCAGATCGGACTCACCACTAAGGATGCTGGGTGAGGGTGGGTTTCATGAATCAGACATCACTGAATCCAAAATAAAACCATATCTGAAGTGTTCTGGTTCTGATCAGCACATACGTATAATACATATTTCTAAAATAAATGTACAGATTGAGCCGTTTGTTGTGACATCAGAGCTCTGAACGCCCATCCATCCATCACCCAGCCTCCTCTGCAGCCCAGCACGGCCTCTTCACACCCCCCTCCACAAATCTCTGAGAGACATTTCTGGACGGGCGCACCTGGTGATCATTAATCTCAGCCGATAACTCAATCAGCCAATCAGCTTGCTCAGAAACTTCTCACCTGTCTGTTTGGTTTGTCGCTCACTCCAGGATTCACATACAACAGCAGGAGGATCTTTTCCTGTTCAGCAGAAATGCCTGAAATGCTTTCGGGTGATTGACATGCCCTGCTTGTGTGCAGTGCTGTGTGACATAGAAAACTCATTTATTTTTTGACAGTTTTTATGTTTTCAGTCTGCTCCAGTCTTCAGTGTCCCATGATCCTTCAGAAAAACAGCACTGTATTCTGATTTGTTGCTCCGTTATTATTGATTATTATTGCTGCTAATATTAAATTGTAATATTTCACAATGATCCTGTATTTTTATTTATTTTTTAAGTCAAATAAATGCAGTCTTGTTGAACATGAGACTTCTTTTAAAACCATGAAAAAACGTAATTAAGTTTTGACTTGTAACACAATATAATAATTTAAACCTACAAGCCTTTATTTGTTTGAAGAACTTAAGAAATGTGTTCATACTTTATAGCAGAGCTTTATTTTCATAAAATAAATAAATAAAACTCTTAGGACAGTATTTGTAGCATGATGTCGGATGTTGAGTAACAGTAAAACGGGAGTGTTTTTATATTCATGATTATATCAAATATATATATATATATTAATATATATATATACTGCCTTGAACTTCAACTACCCTGATGCACAGTGAAAGTGGTTTTGGTTTCTTCAGTTTGATGTCAGTGATCAGGTTTCCCTGCAGAGGAAACCAGGGTGGCACAGGGGTCAGAGGTCATCCTCGGTGTTTACCTTGCAGTCCCTATAGAGAGGGACATGGGAGGTTAACTGGGAGGTTAATGGTGTTATATATTGATCAAATAGGGTGCTGCGGTGATGTATTTTTGTAGACCAGCCCAGTGGTTTGGATCATCCTGGTTGACTTGACAAAAACCTTATTATGGCTTTTGGGTTATTGCAGAAAAAAAGCTCTGTGACCAGCAAAAGTTTATGTTTCTTATACTTTTTGCTCATTGATCATAATCTTCACAAATGAACAACATTTCAAAGCTTAAATACAATTGGCATAAGCATAAAAGCCTAGCGTAAGCTATAGGCACAAAAAAAAAAACTGTATTCATGGGTCCATTACTGAAACATTTCATGACTTCAAATAAAATGTAAAAATATCTTAACTCACAGACCTTATTTGATATCATTCCTGGGTTTTGTTCTACAAAAATGTCATTCCTGCTGCAATCTTGACTCTTATTCTGGTCTTTATTCTGTTTTTATTTATTTTTTTTACTGTAAAAAAAAAATAAACATCAGCTGGTTTCAGCTATTATCATTCAAGTCAACATTTAATGAATATTTAGACATTTTCGCCACTTATATTAGTAAGAATATACAGAATAATATTGAGATGATTGTAGAGAAGACAAGTTGAAGAAAGGACAACCTCTCTGTATGTCTGAAGAGCAAACATCAGCTGGATATAGAGAGTATTGCTCTGTTTAAACACATCTTACCTTTGGCTGCTAGGAGATAAACTATGGAAGCCCGTTTGTGCCACTAAATAAAATATGAAAGGCAATTGCGACTTTATATCTCACAATTGACTTTTTTGTGAGTTCATATCTTACAATTCTTGAGGAATAGAAAGCCAGAATTTGTGAGATATAAACAATATCAATTGTGAGAAAATAACTGAGAATTGTGACTTTATAACTCTTAATTGCGAGCTCATATCTCGCAAATTCTGACTATAACTCGTAATTGTGTGTCATATAGTCAGAATTGCACGATAAGAACTCGCAATTGCAAAAAAAAAAAAAATTAAGAATTGTGAGCTTATATCTTGCAATTCTGACTATATAACACAACTTTGACGTTATAACTCGCAATTGCAAGTTTATATCTCTCAATTCTGGCTTTACAACTCACAATTTTAACTTTATAATTTTCAATTTTGAATTTAAAGTCCAAATTGCGAGATATAAAATCGCAATTCTAAAAAAAAAAATAAAAAAAAAAAATCAGAATTGTGAGATAAAAAGATGCAATTACCTTGTTTTATTTGTTGTTGAGCGTTGTAAACGTGCTTCCATAGTGAGCAGTATTGTAGAGTGTGGTTAAGAGGAATGTCAGCTGTGAAGGTGGATTGATGGAGTGTGTTGGAGCATGCTGTGGTGCTGCTGAGGAATGCTGTCATGGAGTCAGTGTAGAAGAGCTCTCATCGTCTGTTCATCTGTCTGTCTGCTCTTCTGCTGCTCAAGTCTTCAGCTGCTCGGATCTGCCAGCTCATGCTCTCAAACTAACATTCCTCTTCTGATCCTCAGGAGGACGTGTCAAAACCTGGAAAAGACGGTGGTTCATTCTCACAGATAACTGCCTTTACTACTTTGAGTACACTACTGTAAGTACTGGAGAAACATCACGGCATGCTGCAGGGCGGGATCTAGGCCTTTTTCTTTGTTTGTCTAACAAAATGTCGTATGACAATGTTATTTTATTTTTGGATGGTTTTCGCATATTTATTTATCATGTTAATTTTGGTCCATGTCTAACACGCTATGCATTTCTTACTTCTCATCTAATTTATGCAAACTGAGCTATATGCTATAAAGTAATTATAGACTATAACTGATTATTAGTCTGTAGTCTAGTCTGTTGACACTTTCCATTAACAGCTTGATTTTCAGTAAAATAAGATTATAAGTAGTAAACTTTTGTTGATTTGAATGGATTTTTCATTTGTATGTGGCCTTATATAGATTGTTACATTAAAAAGCATTTTTATCAGCTTTTTTTCTTTATATAATTTGTTAAACTAGAGAATGTACATCATAATGCTTCTCAGTCACTGTAAAGTGTATGGCCTCATTTGAAGGCTATCATAATACATTTGATTCGAGGACGCAATAGTTGCGATGGAAACTCATTTGACTCTGTTCATGAAGGATAAAGAACCACGAGGCATCATCCCCCTGGAAAACCTCAGCATCCGTGAAGTGGAGGACAAGAAGCCGGTAAGTGTTGAAACCGCAGAGACGGGGCTTTTCCTGATTATCTGGGCACAGTTAACACGGATCTGTGATTGTGTGCTTCTCAGAACTGCTTTGAGCTCTTCATCCCTGACAATAAGGACCAGGTGATCAAGGCCTGCAAGACGGAGGCGGACGGACGGGTGGTTGAAGGAAACCACACCTTCTACCGCATCTCTGCTCCCACCATCGAGGAGAAGGACGAATGGATGAACAGCATAAAGTGAGTGCTACTCCTCCAAATACTGATGTGTGTGCTTGATTAAAGGGATATTCTGCTTTAAATTCTGCTTATTTATGGTATTGTTTTCTCCAAACTCTTGCTTTATTCTGACTTGATGAAATAAGTCAATATTTAATGTACATTTAAGTTGAAAAATGTAGATGTATACACAGAAAGTGCAGATAGCCTGGTTGGGATAGACACTTTTTGACGAGATTAACCCGAGTTCGAATCCCCCTTTTGTCACTCTTCTCCCATAATTCTCTCTCTTTTCCTTCACATATCAGAACTGGAAAGGCATTTGTTTTCAAGGAAATATTTGAAAAGTGGAAATTAAGTGCCTCGTGGTTGTTTTGTCTTAAATCGCTGGGGTACATTTTTAGCACTTTTCCAAATTATAGATTTTTATTTCATGCCAAAAAATCATTGTGTTCCATTAAGAAGATATTTTGGAAATGTCCTACCATAAATAAAACATATCTTAATTTTTGATTAGTAATATGCATCGCTAAGAACTTTATTTGGACAACTTTAAAGGCAATTTTCTCTGTATTTTTAATTATTATTATTTTATTCCACCCTCAGATTACAGATTTTCGAATAGTTGTATCTCATCCAAATATTGTCCGATCCTTACAAACCACACATCAAAGCCTCTTTATTCAGCTTTCAAGTGATGTTTTAATCTCAATTTTTGTGGTCCAGGGTTACATATAATTATGTTTCAATTGCATGCCATTTTATAAAGTACTACCATTCTGAACTGGAAATATGTGCTGGTTTTGCACTATAAATAGCATCTGATTCCTCCTGGTCTCTAGGGCGGCCATCAGTAGAGATCCCTTCTACGAGATGCTGGCAGCGAGGAAGAAGAAGGTCTCCTCTATGAAGAGACACTAGAGCTGCTCAGGACGCTGTCGGTACAGATTCAGGGCTGCTGGGACAACCAAACCTGACTGGAGCAGCGAGGGCAAACCTTGCTAGACTTTGCACCTCTTTTTAAAAGTCTTCTTGCTCAGCTCAAGTACGCGTGTGTGTGTGTGTGTGTGTTGGAAGGAAGTCAGTGCTTTTTTACTTGCTGCTGCTGCTTCCTTGAAACCCCCAAAGAGAACATTTTTCCTCACGCTTAACCAAAACACGCTCTTCCTCGCTCTGTCCTCTCTCTGTACCTCTCGTCTCTTGCACACACACACACACACACACACACACTCTTGCATCTTCTGAAATCAGCAGGTCTGACAGAATGTGGAAAACCAAACGGACGCTCCTACACGCATCGGAAAAAGGAAGATTTCCTTCATGCTGATCATATGTACAGGCTATTTTCTTCTTGCACAAGCATTTTAGTCCTCAGAGGTTTATTTGAGTGTATAATTGTAAAAAAAACACATTTTCCAAGAGACTTCTATCATTTGCAAGGGAATTCCAAGTTTGTAGGGAGATTGGGATATCACCCGAGATTTGTTAACAGATTGATTTGGAAGCGTCTCTTTATTTTTGCAGCGTGTCGTTCTGCACACGTAAGCTGAAAGACTGGATGGTGGCCAGCTGAGGATTATGGGATATCATGCATTGGTACTACCTCTCAGACAGACAGGACGGTTATTAGCAGATGGGTTTTAGTTTACGTGAGGTCATCATCGAGTGTGTGGACCTTCAAATAAAACGCTTTTAATAAAATGAATAAATGTGCCTACACACGTCAGAAGTCCTCCGGATGCTCCAGTGCCTGCTCGCGTTTCTGCTTCCTTTCCCGGGTTTCCATCGGTCTTGCAGTTATTCTTCAAGCAACATGTTAAATCTAAGCAGTATTGGTTTAATTTATCAAAGATGTACATACTTTAGTGTATAGAGAATATCGGTTTGCATTTGATAAGTGTGTGTACTGTATGTAGCAGTATTGTACTAGTCGAGTGCCATTTTCTTCCTTTTTTTTATGTTCTGGAGGTCGATACCAATGTAGTGGTAGCCAGATCAAGCTGAAATAAAGACATTATAGCAGCTGTGGTTGTGTCTTGTGTTTTGACTTGAGAACGGCTGTTTGTATCTCAGAAGAATGAGTGGCGAAAGCTAAAAACACACAAGAAGAAAAGAAAGAGAGGAATAAATACAATCCATATACAATGTCTGATGAATACCAGCAGATGGCAGCATGACGACACTTTTGCTACATTTCCTGCTAATTCAGAGTTAAAAAGATGTGGCTCTGTGTAAACACATCCTTTGTTTAGTTGAAATGGAAATATATTCTGCAATAATGCACTGTATGGAAGTCCATTGGGCATTGTAGCAGGTTAAATATTAAAATACATATATTTATTAGCTCTTCGATCACTTAGGATCTGCTATAGAGTTGGTTAATTGTGTAAAAAATGTTCCCTAAACATTAGAGGTGTTAATGTGTAATTAATTGCATACTAACAACATCCGGGAAACATTATGCTTATTTTCCATCATGTACATTTTGAAAAGTTCACTAGCATACCAGAAAATCATGTGTAAAGAACTGAAACACCTCCTGTATTAATGATGTGTGACACATAACTCAAACATTATAGTCATCTCAGCAAGGAACCACTTCTATCTCAAACAACACGTTTTGTGTGGACGAACAGCTCTCAATTCTGCTTCAAAACCCTCCAGATGTCCTGCAAAACTGTTTGATGCAGAGGATGGATTATTTTCATTGGTAAATCATGTCACAGATGTGTTTACGGAGAATAAATGCAATCACACCGCTGCATGAGGAATAACAGCAAACGCTGGGTAGTGATACATTAACCAAAAAATATCAAACTTCATATGAAAAAAAAAAGCCACAAGATCTTGGGGAAGGGTTGCTGTAACACATTTATTTGTCCTCTATTACTTTCTTACCGCATCACTATCTAAACAATTGTAACACGCTTTACAGAAAACTGTCATATATATATTTAAAGACTTTTATAGACTCCTTATCAGTACTCCAAGCGTTGACATTTCCTCATGACACCCTCTTATTGTAAATCTGCACACTCTTGTCTCCGGAGGAACAGAGG
Source organism: Carassius auratus (assembly GCF_003368295.1). Taxonomy (NCBI): domain Eukaryota; kingdom Metazoa; phylum Chordata; class Actinopteri; order Cypriniformes; family Cyprinidae; genus Carassius; species Carassius auratus. Next base: position 27,790,414 of record NC_039245.1, read on the forward strand.
GGTGTTTGATGTGCTTTATAGAAATTTGACATTTTTCAGAAACAGAAGGAATACAGAACAGCTCTGTCTCTCTCTCTCTGTGTGTGTGTGTTGTTTTGGTAAATTTACTCTTTGTTGTCAACAGAGCACAGTGTGTCTTCAGTAAAAGGCTTTTTATTTTCTATAAACCCGAGAAACGATGTGCTAGAACAGTTTGGTTGTGTAACTGTATCTGCCGTTCAGTATTCAGTGTTGTAGTGTCAGGAAGCATCTGTGCGGCACACTGACCTCCGGAGAAATAAAGACACAAGAACTGTTTAACTGCAACAAAACTGTGATTCTCCTGCAGTGAAGATGCGATGATCACTACGGCAGAAATGTGTAGCAGGTGTTTCCTCCGAGAAGCCAAGGAAAGCTGTGCTGTCAAGAAAGAAATGAATCATATGAAATATGAGCTGAAATAATGTGTAATGTCTTTATTTAAATGGTGCTGTTATTGTCTGATCGCGCCGGTTTATCTTATTTATTGGTTTATCTAAGCAGCAGTGCACTTCCAGACTGCAGCAAAGTCAGATTGTGCAGAGGACTCATCTGCTCCCTGTGCTCAAACTCAGTTAACAGACAGCGTCTCTAATGGAGGGTGGTTATAACAAGGACATGCGGTATATCCTGCCCACTTTAAGACACACCACTGCTCCCCCAGCTCAGGGTGAGGGTTCCCTTGTTCTGCAATGGGAAACTGAGCATACTGGAAATGCCGAGCGGTCAATGCCTGCTTGGCAAACTAGCATGAGTTTCATCTCTCATGCTGGAGTGGGGACAGATCAGCTCATGGGATCTCTTTTCCCCTCTCCTAAATAGATCCATGTGTGAACTCACAGGATGCCAATTAACTACAGTCTGTTTCCCAGAAGAGAGGAGCTCGTCCCGCTCTCGCTCGCACACACTCCTGCCTGATGCAGCAGCGCTGGATCACACACACCAGCACAGCCTGCATGCTGTCGAGCTGTTATTGTAGGTTGAAATCACAAGAGAGCAGTGTTTCATTCAACACTGGAGGCTTTGTGGGAATAACAATGAGAGGGAGATTCTTGGAATCCCGTTGCAAATCCAAGAGTGAGTTCAGAGGGAGAGCTAGCAGTTAGCATTCCCAAACAAAATATAAATATATGCCATGTCAACAAGACATTTTAATATTTTTTGGGGTTAACCAGGCAAACCTTGACCACCGGCTTCACAGAAGGAAAAGGTTTAATGTTAAAGTTCTTCAGCATCTTTTTTCCTTATTTCAGCCCCAGGTTATTTTAAACACACCTGTACTTTGTTTTTATTTTTATGATAAGAAATGACTCGACGGTAAAAATGGTTGACCTACATTAACTATGGCTTAAATACACTTAACCTACAAACCTACATACAACCGCAAGTTAATGGAGAACTGTAAAAACCAATAAATCCAACATATAATATATCACTATATTACCGTAGACAACTGAGCAAAATGTTTGATGACTTTTGGAAAGTCAATAAAAAATACAACACTGTAAAAAAAAAAAAAAAAAAAAAATGTGATAGAGAAAAAGGCAACGAAGAAGTCTTTTTTTAAACAAAAGTCAAAACTCCTGTTATAATGTAGATTTCTGAGGGTGCAATCTTGTCATAAATTAATCTATTACTTTTCCTACATCATTTTTAACAAAAAACAAGTCAAGTCAAGTCACCTTTATTTATATAGTGCTTTAAACTAAATACATTGCGTCAAAGCAACTGAACAACATTCATTAGGAAAACAGTGTCTCAATAATGCAAAATGACAGTTAAAGACAGTTCATCATTGAATTCAGTGATGTCATCTCTGTTCAGTTTAAATAGTGTCTGTGCATCACCAAAAACATTGGTAAAATAAACATTTGGGAGTCTTAGACCTTTCCAACAATATATAGTTTGTCAAGATTAGATTAGATTTAATTGCAATATAGTGAAGTAAATGTAGGCGCCTGTATACGGGACAGGGTGACAGTTAAAGGGTTAAAATTCAACATTAGAATTAGTAACGAAAAAAAAAAAAAAAAAAGTTCATGTTCATTCAAAAAAGTGTTCATGCTTGACTTAAAATTCGTGATCACTTAAAGATCCAACCTAAAGTTGTTAAAAAACTGAAATATTCCTTTAAGACTTAAACTGAGCTACTACCTTTCCTCTCAGCTCTGTCTGCAACCGGCTGAACAGATTGTTTTCAGTTGGCATTGTTGGAACAGATTGTTCTTTCTGTAGAAACCGTGTGACTGAGAGGCTTGGCGTGCTTCCTGTTGGCCGGAACTCTCTTTCAGATGAAGGGATCAATGAGGAAGTGGCATGAGACAACAGGCCTCAGCCTGCTTCAGCTCTCTGGTATTTGGGATCAAAAGATATTCATAAGAATCAAGGAGCTGCGCTTGTACTTAAGGTGCACAGAGAGGCAGGGGAATCTGTTCCCCGTGAGCACAGGCTGAAGAGGGCAACTGTTAAATGTCTTCTTGTTGAACACTGCTCTACTGTTGTCCCTGGGCTGAAAAAAAGAGGCATGGAGACAGCAGCCAGAAACCATGAAATGTGAAGAAGATCAGAGAGAGAGAGAGAGTCCAGGCAGGGAACAGTCGCTCCTCTGAGAAGCAGCAGAGAGTTTCGGACCACCATGGTCTGCCATAAACCGAGTGAACTGCCACGCGTCTACTCTCTGTCTCATTCAAAAGCTCCTCACAATTGGGTGTTTGGCATTAGCATGTTGCTAAGCTAACTATATAGCAAACTGAGGCAGTATGATTGTTTATTACTGCGCAGCTCTCTATGTGAAGTTAGATGTATATGTATGTAAGTGTATTGTAGTTATAGAAGTACACACACACACACACACATACACACACACGTTTGTTTTTGTGTAACGTGTGTTCATCCCATAGGTGTAATGGTTTTTATACTGTACAAAATGTATATTCTATGGCCCTACACCAACCCTACACCTAAACCTAACCCTCAGAGGAAACTTTGTGCATTTTTACTTTCTCAAAAAAACTCATTCTGTATGATTTATGAGCGTTTTGAAAAATGGGGACATGGGTTATGTCCTCATAAGTCCCCCCCCCCCCCCCCCGTAATACCTGTGTCATACCCATCTCATTATACAGAGTTGTGTCCTGATATGTCACAAAAACATGCCCACACACACACACACACACACACACAGGTTTTTATACTGTACAAACTGTATTTTCTATCCCCTTACCCTAACCCTACATCTAAACATCTAAACCCCTCACACAAAACTCTCAGATTTAAAAATAACACCAACAAAAATCTCAGGTTCTTATATGATTTATTTTTTTTTTCTCATGGGGAACAAAAACTATCCCCACAAGGTCGAAATTTACTGGTATTACTATCCTTGTCGAGACATTTTGTCCCCATAATGTAGGGAATAACAGGACCACACACACACACACACACACACACACACATGCAGTCAATACATTAAATTAGGTTAAAGCCATTATATACACACATTTTTAATGTTTTATAGTACATACACAATGTTTCATATTTAATGTTTTATACATATATATATATATATATATATATATATATATATATATATATATATATATATATATATATATATATATATATATATATATATATATATATATATATATATATATAATCATCTTATGATTTGACATGTCCTCTTCAATGTTTATGGTTTATGCACATTAATGTATTTACAATGAGCCTGGGTTGACAGAAGGGGTTATTTCAACTTGACAGAAATACCACTGTTGGCATACTATTAAGCATAAATTATTATTGCTGATATTTTCCTTTATTTTCTTTTTTCTATACTAGACTTTAAAATAACAATATGTTAATATGTTTGTTAATAATTTGATAAACAAATTTCTTAAATTTAAAACATTCTTTTTTTCCAAAGGAAACCCACTTCCTCTTTTTCCAAAAGGAAATGAGGAAAATAATAAAGTGTTGTCTACACTGTACTTCCTGACAGTAAAGACCAGCATTAGCATGTCCAAACATTACTGTACATGGATTAACACATAGTGTGGATTCATCACACACTTACTGGAGCTCTTGTGTAAGTGTGCTTTCTTTCCCAGCCCAGGCTTTTGCCACAGTCTTCTTTTACATCCATAACCCTGCACGTCTGAAGCATCCTCAGAAATCACATGGCTTTAATGAACCAGTGAAGCTCACGTCCTCACCACCATATCATAGCAAAGGTTTTCCCCCGATGTGAATCATGATGAAACACAGATGGCATACAGGAAACATCGCTACGATCTTATCAAGATGCATTTCAAGTTCCCTTGTATTAGATTTTACTAATCTTGATCCTAAGGCTAAGCTTCTGATGATAATACACAATGTGCACTAGGCTCGTGAGAGCAGTCACTGCTGGGAATTCTTATCCCTACACTTCTAAAACAAGGAAATTAGTGACTTTATTTGATCCATGTTACAGTACATATGCCATGACATCACATACCGTTTCCTTAAATGTTATATTCACTTTGTGTATCTTTGAATATGGAAACAGCTTCCCAAAATGTGATTACAGAGTACACAAAGATGGAAAGAGGAGTGAACGACTACAGTATTCCCGAAGGAAGTAAACCAGAGACACTGCAGCTTGATTGTAGAAACATTGAAACATTGCTTTACTCTGCTTTGAAATAATTTAATGGATAGTTTACAAATTGCACAGCAATAACACCTCCATGTGGTTGTGAAACTGCAGATGGGGAAACCTGGAAGCAGAACAGAAAATACAGAAGATTTCCAGAATTCAGTTTGATGAATCAGAAAGAGGATATTTATTCCTTAACGCGAAATTCCTAGTAATGACCCAACCATTTCACACAAATCCAGCAGATGTGTCATTCCAACCTGTTATTCAACTCCTTTATTCGGCAGTTGTCTGAGTGTTTTTACAAGATGAACTAATTAAAGGGACAGCCCTCTAAGGCCTTGTTTAAATATAATAAAAACTCTTCCTGGATCTTATATCGATTATCAGCATTACATGTTTGCTCTGAGCAAATGCTATCTGGCAAGTGCACTGACATTATTGACATATATTAAGGAGTTAGTCACTTGTTCTGCGCTGAGCTGCCATACACATGTGTCAACAGAGGACACAGCCAAGCAAAACAGATAGTTTGTTGAAGGCATTTGTATGTGCATGGTTATCAGGAAAACTAAAACCCGGAAAACCATTTACGGAGATGATACAGCTGATAACGATAATGTGTTTCTGTTGTATTCAGCAATGCTGTTAGATAAGAACAGAGGAATCCTTTTTTCATTGCTTTTCACGGGAAACTGTTTGCTTGAGAAAGCTGGGGGAAAGTCCAGGCAAGTTTTCGATGGAAAGCTGACCAGAAGTCAGTATCACAACCCGGCTCTATTCTGTCCTGTTTCTAACAAGCCCAGATGACCGTTTCTGTTCCTTTTTCTCAGCCAGTCAGACTACCCGTATTTTCATGATAATTTAGCTTACATTTCTGCCTGAAGACATCATGACAAACAAAGTCAGCATTTTCACTCAAATAACCTTCACGGATCACATGCCATTCCATATCGCTTTCTCTCGACTATTGACTTTATAAAACAGATTAGTCAAGATGACTTATTTTATTATTTTTGGGGGTAATGAGTACTTATATGAAAATCCTATCAATTTATTTTTGGGAATTATTTAAATAAATTTTCTTGAAAAATACAATGGATTTAATACAACAGAAACTGATCTTTCAAAAAAAAAAAAAAAAAAAAAAAACATTAATGTTTCATTTTTTTTGTATTTATTTATTTATTTATTTTAAATTGATACAAATTATGCACAGAAGCAGACTGCATAAGCACATATGTGTACTGTTGTGTATAGGTCATAATATACACCTCTTGTATACACATATACAAGTCTTCTGATTCTTGCTTATTCCTGTTTTTATATTTCCTGTTTAATTTTTACTTCAATATTATGCAAGTAGCCAGTGATCCTGGAAACCACAACAAATTCCCTGTGTTTGAGCACACTTTGCAAATAAAGCTCACCCTAAATCAGATTTTAACGTCTGTGTGGTTTAAAATACACAGTTTTCATTTGAACTGATGCTGGTTTATAAATAAAAATAAATACTTCGTACTACTTCTGTTGCTCGGTTTACTGTTAAAACTGCTAATAAAAGTTTAGCATGCATTAGCCAGTAGCATTGTCGCCTTCTAGTGGAGTGATCTGTGTATTATTATAAAGTCTGATCAGTTGTGTCAGAGCTGACGAGTCGAGTTTTATTCAGATTAGTCATGTTTCTGGGTACAAACTTGTCAAATACCATACGCCTGGTTTAAACTATATCAGTTAAACAGACGACAGTTGCTAGGCGCTGATATCTGCTCAACAACAATAGGGAGGTGTGTTAGGGAATACGTTTACAGTAAGGCGGCGATCTGGAAGAGCAGCGAGGGGGAGGGGAGAGCATTGGGTGTACCAGGAATAGTATTACTGACAACCTACCCTTACTGGAACCCTAGAGAGGGCGGAGCTAAACTAGAACACGACTGGGACGCCGCTACAAATAACAGAGGACTGCAGCACGAGCGAGTCAAGGAACACTAACTCCTCTCAACAGCACAGCCAGAGTACAGACTTACTACTTCGGATTTGTACAAAAACTACTCTTCTGCCAAAAGAGACTCAAAGGTGAGAGAGACTTTCAGAAAGCTTTTGATCATTTCAATACAATTAGAGTACTTATAAAGTGCTTTAGCTTGTCTTTAAGATCATTATTGATAGCCTTTATATATATATATGAGTAACAAGTTATGCCAACAAATCATACTTTAAATTCTTAAAATGTGAATGAAATGCTAGAATAAGGAATCTTCAGCCTACTACATCAGTCTGCATAGATTAGATAGAAAAGCTTCTGCTTAATAACTGGCTTTTTTTAAGCCTCTATACTTTAAACCACATGCACATTTTCTGTGGTGCTAATCTAAGATCTTGTTTCTCTGTAGGCTCCTGTTGCCAGCTTTAAGAGGCTCACAGTTTCCTCGTAATCACCCGAGCTGCACACTGCACGGTTTTCCCGGCAGCTCAAGGTCCGCGCGTAGAGCCATGGTAACCCACAGCAAGTTCGACAACGCAATGAGCAGCAGCCTGTTTGACGCCAACATGCGGCTGCCGTCTCACCGTTACAAAACCTTCAGCTCAAAGCTACAGTACCAGATGGTGCAGCACGCCATCAGGATGCTCCAGGAGAGCGGCTTCTACTGGGGCTCCATCAGCGGCAAAGAGGCCAACCACTTGTTGAACTCGGAGCCTAGCGGGACCTTTCTGGTCCGAGACAGCTCAGACAACCGGCACTTCTTCACGCTCAGCGTCAAGACCGAGTCGGGCACCAAGAACCTGCGGGTGCAGTGCGACAACAAGTCCTTCTTCCTTCAGACAGACTCCAAGAGCTTGCACTCCGTGCCCCGCTTCGACTGCATGCTGAAGCTCGTCCACCACTACATGCCCTCTTCTAGAAGCCCTCTGTCCATCGGGAACTCTAGGAATGCTTACTACATCTACACAGGGGGCGAGAAGATCCCCCTGGAGCTGTTGAGACCCCTTCCTTGCACAATGTCCTCCTTACAGCACCTATGCAGGAAGACCGTCAATGGACATATAGACGTTTCAAGCAAAAGAGAGCAGCTGCCTCAACAGCTGAAAGACTTCTTACAAGAGTATGACGCTCCTATTTAAAGAGGATATAGCTTGATGGGCTTTAAAGTTCACACGCTTTTTTGGAGCTTGTTGCACCAAGAAGTATTGAGCTGTTCATGAGTACATGGAGTTAGCCGTGTGTGGTCATGAGTAGCATCACTGATGCATTCTTATGTGACTGAAATTGAAGCACCGTTCTTGCCGTAACAGTCTCAATGAATGGAGGGTCTGTGCTGTTTTCTGTACCAGTGCCAGTATCGTGGGAACCAATCACTGCCTCTGTACTGCCCCGAATCTGTGAGCGCCGCCAAGCAGAGAGACAGCAAGCCATTTAACAGAAATCAGCCGCCGCCTTCTTCCAAGTAAATATTTGTGCCTTTCACGGGAAGAAGGAAGAAGTGAGTAACAGCATTGTGAAATGTCGTTGAGAAATGCCTTCTGGAGTCCTCAGTCACGCCAAGGACTGGACACAGATTACAGTGGACACATGTGGACATTCTGCTTGTACTTGAAAAAGAGACACTTTGGAACAAAATGTCTGTGTTTTTTAGATGTGTTTGGTGGTTCGCAGATTAAACCAGACTGCTTGTTATTGAATGTATTAACACACATGTGTGTTTGGTGTCTACAGATCACCCATGTTTCACCTTGTCACACATGACACTGTTTACATTTATGAAGATACATTTAGATTTTGTAAAGACATCTCAGCCATGTTTTGATGTTACATATTTATATTTATATACATATATGCACAAAAAGACATTTCAATAATTTATTAAAGAGCACTATTTTTGTAAAAACGAACTCCTTGTCTTGGGTTTTTCATTTCTCAAGTGTTTTACCTCTGTAAATGTCTGAAATAGTCCAAAATGTGTATGAATCAGAGTTGCCGGCGCCTGTGATTCAGATTCCCGGAGCGCCTCGCCTGGAAGGGTTCAAGTTGATTCAGAGACATTGACTTTAGTGAGCGGGAATGATTACAGTTAGTTTTTAAGAGAACAGCCTTGGATGACTAAAGTGAGTTAATATCTCACAGCATGACATGCAGGAATGGATGCATAAGACAAGAACAATATATGGTCAGATTCTGTTCACATTTTAAACCCAGAAAGTTTACAAAACACATTTAATATAGTACTCCTAGACAAAGTCTCAAACACAGCTATGAGTCCTTCATTATTACCACTTTTAAAACTATGATAACTCAAATGGAAGTCTGTTTTCTTAATCAAGTTCATTAGCTGCACACTTGTAGACTGCTTTTCCTTCACATTTCTAAAAAAAGAAATAAAAAATCGAATAAATACTAAATAATTTTAATTAAAATAATTTTAATTTACAAAGACAGATTATGTTAAATGGAAATTCATTGAAACGGAAGCCATCAAACACATTAAAGCAGTAAATGTTCAGTCATTTGACTGGTGTGTAAGAGTAGCAACAGCTGATCTCTCTCTCTCTCTAAACGAGCGTAACTTTACTTGGTAGAGACTGTGATAAAGAAGAAGAGTTGTGATTGCTGTAACTCTTTTGAAGTCAGTCTTCTGGGAAACCAATCAGGTTTCTGAAGTCACGCTGTGTTGTGGCGTACCCAGAGGACTGGAATGTACTGTACTTACACAGCTGGGGAGTGTGTGTGTGTGTGTGTGTGTGTGTGTGTGTGTCAGGGTTTGACTGAGAATGTGTGATAGAGAGTGATTGTATTTATATGAGCGAGAGAATGTGCATGTGACAGCTGGTACACCGTCAGAATCAATATGTCGTCACAATGGGGAAAAAACTCAGATCTTGATAAAGTTACTTTTTAGCGTTCTGCTTCTCTTGACGTGGCAGTCAAAAATTACTGATTTTTAATTTTTTTTTTTTTTACTTCTGTTAAATGATTGTATTAGTTCTATAATTAATATTTACTCCCCTATATGGTATTTTTTGGGTAAATTATATTTATGCAGTAGTTATAACCTGTTTATTACCTCTTAACCACCTTTACACTATAGACCTGAAAATAATATTTTCAAATGATTTTTACATGAACTATATTTTCCAAACACAGAAATCAAAGCCATACACCGAAACACGTTGTGTTCCAAATATGAGCTTTCAGTAAGATTTTGTTGGATGCGGGACCAAACGAGATGATTTCCCATATGTTTCCATTGCTCTTTTAGAAGTGTGAATTTGTTTTCAGGACCATTTAATCTTTTCGAATCATGTCCGTGATTTCTTTATTTGTTCGTATGTTAGCGCATGTTCACATAGAAAGTGCCAAAAACATTTTCATATGAAGTAAAACAAATAATTAAAAATAACCGAAGAGCACCAGAGGTTAAACTGCTCTTTAGTAAACACTTTTTCACTGAACACCACGCTTTATTAAATTAATATATAGTGGCCCATGTGTTTTCAAGCTCAAACCTGAGTTTAGCTTACATGCAGCACCAAATACATTAGCAATGTTGTTTGAAACGCTATTCATTTCACATGCTTTCAACCCTTCAACAAATGCAAATGCTTTGAGGTCAGGACAATGGATTTAGCGAAGAAAACGTGTAGATTTGAAATGAGTTTTGATCGTGCGGGAAAAACATTTTCACCACAGAGATATTCTGTGCTTCTGCCAAACAGACACATGGCGTACCTAAAACCTTCGGCTTTTTCTTCTTCCTGCTACCCTGACGTTTACAGTAAAACGAGAGAGAGAGATAAAAAAACATGCCTCTCTTACAACTATGAGACTCCTAACCAGGAAACAGTTTCGTAGCAGCCACACCAAAGCGTGCAACTCCACTGTCTGCGTTTACCAGAACTCAGAGATAGTCTGTCGTTCAGCTGCAAATCCTTTCAGTCCTGTCAGTATGTGTGTGCTGCACCCTTGCTGCATTAATAATATGTTGCATGAAAAAAAGAGCGCTTGAGGTGTGTTAAGATCTTTAACCCTGTGTGTGAGCAAGACTGAGTGCTAAAACACAAAAGCTCCTTTCATCAGTTCTAACGAGGTAAACATCACATTTGGGTTCTTAGCCAGCTGCCAGACCTTTCCAGTGTACTCCGTGATCAAATGTGAATTTCTCTAGTAGCCGATCGAGAGATCATGTGATTCCACAGAACTTCTTTGTAATTGCGCAACCCAGCGAGCTGTAATAGTTGTGAGCTGTCACAAATAGCTCTTGCTCAGTCTTTTACACTTTTAGATGGCGTGTGCCACCCTGCTTTAGTCTCGGCTGAGCTTGAACATGTGCCACCTTGAAGGGCTTCTTTTCTTAAGAAATAAGGAAGTTGTAGATCTACAGTAAAAACAAAGACACAATAACGAAGTAGAGACCATCTAGCAAGAGAAGAGTGCTTACAGAATGCATAAAGTTATTTCACCACAGCTTTTTGGAAGTATGATGTGATAATGATTCATTGACACTACTGAGATCAGATATTAAGGAATTTACCAAAAACCACCCCGAAAAAAACTAAAACAATTTGGTGTAATATTCATATTCATATGAATTATTTTTGTTATCAGTTTCCAACCTGACTTGATGTTGAACAGATGTCATAACTTCCCAGAACACTTATCTTAGATGTCTATGAAAATAAAGTGACGCCTTTTATGGACTCATCGTTCATGACATGAAAATCTGTAGTAAAATGAACGACGTCGCTCGTGTTCAGAGGGACTGCCCCTTACAAACATCTCATTGTCATTCTTCTCATTTGCAGCTGGCTGCACTTTTCCAGTATGACGAAAGGGAAATGATGTAATCTCTATGCAGGGAAGATGCTTTCGTGAGAGTGGTTTCATCAACGTTTCAAAAGCCTTTGGCTCTCTGTGTTTAAACCAAGTGCCCAGAAGTGTATGATTTAAAGCATGCTGTTCCAAACAGACTCCGGATCTGAAACAAATGCGTGTTTTGGCGTGCATCTGTGACACAGCACAGTCCGTGGATCTGAACAGAGTAAATCTCACTCCCACTCATACAAGTGCAATAGACACAGATATAACACACCTACATAGACATCAAGCTCATTGTCCTCGCATGTCTTTTATGATGACTCGAAGCTCTCAGTGACAATATCGAATTGTGAGTTTCTTTTTCATGCGTGTACAAGGTGACATTCAATTTAATGTTTCAACTATTACATTTACAAACTAATAAAAATACAGATGTGTCCCAATTCACACACATAAGCATCATTCAATTCCATTTTGCAGTACAAATAGTTCAAGTGGTGTTTTCACACGTAAATAATATCCAAATTATGCAATCTTGGCAGTGCTGGTTAGATTACTTACAAATTGTAGTCCGTTACTGATCATAGACTACATGATGAAAAACAACTAGATTCTGGATATTACTTGATATTTAAAGTAAATATTGGATTTTAACGGTTGAAAGGTTTGGGAATCCGTGCATTATATGAACAAACTTCAATAAACATGAAAACACAGGTTTGAAATATATTTTTGCCCAGCCTTCGAGAATCAACAGAACGCCAATACATATGATAACAACACAACCACACATCACCAGTGTTTAAGTTAAGTAGTAAATCGCATAATTATTTGTTTCGTATGCTTAGGTTTTGTGGTTTTCTGTTCATACATATGAATAGAAAACCAAATGCGTATAACTAGCAGCCCGTAGAAGTCGCTAATGAGGCATCTATGTATACTGTACTGTATATATATATATCGCAAACCTCAGCAACCCAAACCATTTGGCACAAGTTACATGCCAAAGTTTTTTTGTTTTTTTTTTGTCATTGCATTCCCTATTAAGTAAACGGATCTTTCCCAAAGAGGGCTTCTGTGAAATGAGCCAAATACTCTCATACAGGAAGTTACTAATCATGATAATAGCTATCTTGAATGTCATTAAAATGAGTATTGCAACATCTTGAAGTGCAACAAAGTTCATGGAAGCACTGAAAGCCGACGACATCATCCGCACCCTGACCTGGAGTTTTATTACATGAAATAAGGAACAATTTGCATAACTTATAAAACAGTGGGAAAATGATTAAAACCTCAGAAGAGGTAGATAAGCATGTTGCATTTTAATAAGCAAGATAAGATGTCCCATATTTTATCAGTTAAAAGTTTCCAGGGAACTTTCAGATCTGCTCTGAGATTTTGTGTACTTAACACAGCAAATTATACTGAAAACATCTCAGCGGTGTTTTCCCTCAGAAGGCCTTGTAAATGTCTTCCCTGATTCAGATGAAATTCGCTGGGAATGAGGGTAAACATAGCAGACAGACCAGTCTGAACGCCTGCGGTGCTTTAGTTCTTCTTTAGAGCTCTGCTGTTTTGGTCTGAAGCGGAGATAAAGAGCTGTCAGGAATCCCCGACGCTCCAGTGAAACTGCCACAATACAGTCCTTCCTCATCTGACACAACACTTCAGCTAATAATAGCTTCGGGCAGGCAACTGCATCAGCTGGTGTGGATGGAAGGTGTTCACAGAGTAGTATAATAGTTTAGCTTTCTCACAGAAACATGCAGTTAAAGTGAAGTGCGTGCACAGACAGGACAGAATTAGCAGCGAGGACATTCAGTACTATAAGAGACCTAAGTCATGCATTGCTATTACGTAATGAGCAGACACAACACACAACTGTGTTTCATGTATTACCAAAGCTTGTGATTGTTTAATTGTAAAAACACCTTCCTTATTTATTTCACATTATTTAATGGCATTTAAGACTGCTGTTTGCATTGTCTTTTAACCGGCTGGTGTTTTGATGATTTTAGTGGATATATGAAGTATGAAATATGAAGTTCACACAGGTGTCCTAGCAGAGGAACCACAGATATACAGAATCATATTAACCATCAACATCTATGGTTTGACAGCTAATACTGTAAATGTCACATTATTGTTCAGTCATTTTTAACCTAGAAAACACTTTGTGCATCCTTCTTTAAAATGTCAGTTCACTATCTTGGCATCTACTGCAATGCCGTTTTTATTTATTATTTTTTACACATTCAAAAGCCTTTTGGGCATCCTGTTGGCATATCATATATCACCCTAATCAGGCAGTATTAGATCCAAAAGAAAGAGAACCAAATCAGAAGATTTCAGTTAAACCACGATGGATGATTTTGCTCGGAGCGACTGGAGTTTCCGTTTATTTTAGTTCCACAGAAAAGGCCAAACGCTCATATGTGCGCATGTGACGCCACACTGGTGAAACCTGAAGAAACAAAGAAAAGGTCCAAATATTTCATGGCCTTTGTGTCATTTTCTGAACAGGCACTCAGGGCAGTTTCTGCTTACCGTAAAAACAAAGAGGTTAAAGTAGAAACTGAAAAAGGAAAGAGGACAGAGTAAAAAAGCTGATTCATAGTGATTGTCAAAGATCAAAGATTTATTATATATCCTATCTTATGTATGATAATACAGCTGCCATGCTTCTCATGTAAAGGGTGCATTGTGTGAGAACTATTACATAATGTTATTTATGGTGACTCTATCTACATAGCTTATTAAAACATGGAATAATTAAACAGCCTTTCAGCTCTTCCCGAAATATGCATTAATATTTGATTTCGCACCATAAAAAGCTGTGCTTCAAATACGACCTTACTGAAGTCAAACAAAACCGCTGAAAGCATAAAACTTCTACAAATAAAAGACATCACATGTGCCTTTATGAGCGTTTTATACACTATAACCATTCCTCTCCATTGCACTACTTCTCAAATGTCAATGGTTTCACTGTATATGTTATTTAATAAAGCTTCTCAAAGGTCTGTCTAATATAAAACTCCCAGACAGTGATGCAGAACATGAATCAAACTGGATCTTCATCATTCACAAGTTTCCTTTTTTATTTAGCTACGTGGAACAACTGACTGTGATCAAAAAAATAAAAAATAAATTATATATATATATATATATATATATATATATATATATATATATATATATATATATATATATATATATATATATATATATATATATATATATATATATATTTTTTTTTTTTTTTTTTTTTTTTACTTTTTTTTTTTTGGTTGCTGCTACATAGTTTAGATTGTCTCTGCTTCTGAAGTCCTAAACCTTTTAGGTGTTAAAGTGTTTTAGTTCCCCCCCCCCCACCCCCACTTTTCATGTACATATTTTCTCTAAAATACCGCTAACACTTTAGAATACTGTTTCTTACTTACTACATAACTAATAAGGAATTATTGAAGAACTAACAGGTGATTATTCATTAACACTTAACTCACTACTGTTAACTACTAAGAAAGATGTGTTAATTAATCAGTATTTAATATAATTTTATGATTATGTTAAGTAACAGTTAGCTAATCAATAACTAATGTATTCTGAGGAGGCACACATACAGTACTGTATATAAAATATAAAAACTAAGGTAAGTTATCGCAAGGCACTGGAGTCATGTTGGGGTTCCTATTGGAAGCTGATTTCTTACAAAACACACTCACAAAACAATTTACTACACCTCTATTTAATGTATAGCATTTATTAAGATTGCATTTTCATACTACTACTACTACTGCTAATAACATTTATATGAAAGGGTCACAATTTAATGTAATTGTGTAAAACTGTTCATTAGTAGTTACTTCATAGTTATTTTTCTTGAACCCTAACTAGTAGATAATTAATAGTAGTTCTTCAGGAGGTATAACAGAATATATTAGTTACTGATTAGCTAACTGTTTCTTAACACAATCATAAAATTATATTAAATACTGATTAGTTAACACATCTTTCTTAGTGGTTAACAGTAGTGAGTTAAGTGTTAATGAATAATCACCTGTTAGTTCTTCAATAATTCCTTATTAGTTATGTAGTAAGTAAGAAACAGTATTCTAAAGTGTTACCAAAATACCTAATAATAGCTCTGATCCAGAGTCAGTCTCCAGACAGCAGAATGCCACAAAACAAAACAGAAAAGAGCAAGTGAAGGAAAGAGAGCAACAGGCCTGGAAAAGACAAGTAATAACCTGGAACTACTCCCAGAGAGAGGGAAGGAAAAAAAGAACTAATAATAACAGACTGCAACCATGGTGACCATTCCAGATTACAGCCAGAGACTCTGTCGTCAGCGGAAACCTCAGCACAAACAGAACACACACAGCCTGTGGTGCGTCCATGGAAACGGCTGCCCACTTGAAAAAAAAAAACACTGATATTGTTGTACTGTTGCTGCTGTCACAGAGACCACATATAAAAGAGGAAACTTAAAAAAAATATGTTTCCAAAAAATAAAAATAAAAATGATTAAAAGCCAGGCCAGAAATAAGTCAGCGCGAAGTCTTTGACCTTTGTGTGAAAGCTTTTATCACTTGTAATCTTAGCAAGTTAGAAAAACTACTCTACCATGTCATTCCAAACCCTAAGGCTCATTTCTGATTAATATTCAGACAGATCCCCCCCGCAGTATAACAACAGCTAATAGTGCCTACAACTAGACAATACAGCACTACAAAAGTAGCCCGTACACAAACTATGAAATATTCCAAGTAATTTGCAAGTAGGTACTGTATGGAAATGAACTGTGAGACGATTCTGCAGAAATTCCTTTGTGCTCCTTGGAATAATAGAAGGATGAAAGGTGATTAAAGACTGAATACACTGAACAGACGAAAGAGCCAGAGTGTAATGGAAAGGTTAAAGGTTTTTAACAGAACAACGGATGTCAGTAAGAACCCTTATTTTTAAGTGTACCAGACTTTTAAGTTGTTCAGGACACAGCAAATTCTTGCAGAAACACGTGCCTTGTTAACAGGAGACGCATGACAAATGTAAACAACATGTGTTATAAAATGGCACAAAATATCATACATACTGTATTTGATATCCCCAGGCTGCATGAAATCATCTATGACAAAGTGGTTTCCCATGAAATCTGTCAACTGAAATCTGCAGAATGGCTAGCGTCAGCTTGTCCAAAAATCTGGGCAAAGGCTGTGTAGTGTATTCCAGTCTTAGGCAATAAAAGAGTGTTCAATTTGAGATTTTAAATGAACCAAAAGTTGGCTTACACTTAAGCAGATCTGCATCTGTAACCAATACAAAATACAAGATGTAAGCTGTTTACGATATGTTCTCTTGTAACAGTGGAAGACTCTGAGCGTCAGACAATAATAAAAAAGTGGGGAAGGCGCTGGCTTTCATAGCATGTGAAGATATTGTGTCACTGCAGTGTGATGCTGAACAATCAGCCATGCATTAGAACTGGAAGAGGGTAATGGTAAAAAGAGACACTGTAAAGAAGGAAAACTGTACTTTTTAACACTTACAATTGATTAACTGGCATTATATTGTCTATGTTCTGTTCTGTTTCAGGCTGTGTGAGCGGAAGTTATTGTGAACAATGACCCTGATCATTTTAGTCTGATCTTAATGGTTAGAGGTTAAGAAAAAGGGTTGGGAAAAATAAACTGACTTTGGTGTAAACAAATTTGGACTAACTTTAGCCTACTGCTGACCTCAGGGAAAATTAATACATAATAAAAACAATGAGCCCATTCATGCATAAAAGTAATTACCCCAACTAAAGTTCACTGCAATGTCAGAAACATTCTTTATGCAAGTACAAAAACACATTATGAACCGCGTTCTGATTTGAATTGCACTTTGAATGCAAATAAAATTTTGTTTGTGTATAGCCACTGTACAGAAAAACATAGAAGTTTTAACTCATATATTTCTTGCATATGTTAAAAAGGAATTACACAGAAAAAAATAAATACTGCAAAGCAAAATTACAACAATAGATTCATAATAAAACATTTTATTTTTGAAAGAATTATTGCACAGAAATTACCAGTAAATCAGATATCGGGTTTCCCAATCAACGTTTCCCAATCAGCAGAAGATGAGCAGTTTGATGTCATTATTTGTCGATTTCTCAATGCGTTGATTTGTAGATAATTGAGAAACAAGTCTGTTACTGTGAAATGCAAACTCCAGGTACCTCAGTTTCAAAAATGTGTACTCTTAGCATCTCATAACACCCAACTTGTCTCACACTTTAGTTTTGTTAAAGGGGTCATCGAATGCTCATTTTCTTGACTTGACTTGACTCTTAATGAAAAGTATGTAACGTTTGGTTAAAATTTCTCTATGGTATTGTAAAAAACACCTTTTTTACCCCGTCAAAAACAGTGCACACGGTTATGTTGCATTTTCCTTTAAATGTTAATGTGCTCTGCTGACCCCTCCCCCCTCTTCAGAGCGGCTCTCTGAGGGACTGTTTGCTTTAGCCGCTTTGATCTGGAACTTGCTAATTTGAGCACATTATTAGGAGAGGCGATTTGCTAAGATTCGTTAGGCTTCTGTAGGTGAAGCTGGATTCCGAATGATTCACGCAAACTCATTTAAGTAGATCAGGGATGCATTGCCTTCAGAAACAAATGTAATTAGATGTCGGAAGTAAATGATGACTGCTATGTTCATTATTAAATCCAACAACAGAGCACCTCAATCGCTTAGTCATTCTTGTCTACATCTGCTCCGGCGGCGAAACAATGGCGGACTGATGAAAGCTCACTCAGAGCAGGTCTAAGATAAGACGCCTGTCCAGTCTGTGTTGAGTCGCCTCTGTAAATCAAACTATCGTGGAAGAGGGCCTGTTTTTGTGAAGTCACACAGACAGGCAACTGAGATCAGCTCGATTTGAGAAAGGGGTAAAGATTTGAGCAGATTAAAAAAAAATATATATATATATATATATATTGGGTGATTTTTTTGTCATTTTAGGGTGGTTGTGTACACACACTGCCAGCCCACATTTCAATTCAAACAACTTGTAAAAGTGTATGTAGCATCATATGATTTCTTTAAATGAATAAAAAACTGTCTGGCTCTAATTTGAAAGACCACAGGAAGCCCTGGCCCTCATGTTTATCTTTTTTGAATGCAACATAATTGTTGTCACAAGAACAGCCCATGGGTTTCATACATCAGCTGTTGTGTCAGCAGCCAGACACTTCCTCTTTCTCAGAAATGATGTGCATGTTGCATGCTAACTGGCCTTTGCGCCACAGAGGTGGACACACTTACACGCTGCCTTTCTCAGCCCTTGGTGTTGCCTTCCTTCCTAATCCAAAGGTCAGCTGTTTGAGATGCATATATGCATATATATATATATATATATATATATGCATATATTACATATATATGCACACTTCACTACAAGCTACTCACTTATATTTCCAAAAGCTCAATGTTGTGGTCATGAATTACAAGTAACACAAGTTATGTAAAATGATTACTTTTCCCAAGCAACCAGTAAAGTAGTGCATTACTTTAAATTTACAACAATATATCTAAGTAACTTTTTTCAAATAAATAACGTAAGTTACTCTGTTTTCCCAATTATTCACTGACACCTCTCCCCTACTGAGCAATCAGGAATGAAGTGAAGAAGCAAAGGCACTTCCTTCAGACTGAGGCCTATTCATTTCACTTTTGGTGTAAAAGGGCCTTTAAAGTTGACAAAAATATTACTTTTGGGTTTTTTATTGTCAAAAGTAAATAAGCAAGCCCAGCCTGGTTGGCAAAAAATAATGTAAAAGAAACATAATGCATTACTTTCTATAAAACGTAACTAAGTAATGCAATTGGTTACTTTTTCATGGAGAAACGCAATATTAGAATGCATTACTTTTAAAAGTAACTTTCTCCAACAACTGCCATTTGAGTGAATGAACCTGGGGAGTCTTATTTATTCTGAGTGTGTTCAAGTGAACAGTTTTGGGCTTAACTAGTTCATAATTTGGGGATAAATGTGTGACCAAAATATAACAAACTGCCCCCCCCCCCCCCCTTCTTTTTTGACATCCAGACACATTGGTCACATAGGTCATTCTTAGCTTTTTTCCCTTTTTTTCTAATAAAAGTATAGTATGTTCTCATTTAGATGAGCTAGATAAACAGTTACTGTAATCTACTTTATCTAATCAGAAATACTCAATGTTTTCCATCATTGCTTGAATTATGGTAAAGTCCTTTCACACTCATCAGTGCTTTACAGTAACCAAATGTTAAAATTTCCTCTAATGGAAACCCTGATCAGAGGCATATCTTGAGTGGTCTTGTCCCCTCTTTAATGGTTTCACATTCTCTTTGACTCAATCTGCAGAACAAAAAAAAAAGACCCTCAACGCACACTGTACTACAAACCTCACACACTCTCGGTCTTCATCACTTCCATTACTGTGGCCAGGTTTCTTTCCATTTCATGTGTGAGTATGTGCATTTCCACTACTGCAGGTCTTTCAGTGCCATTATGAGACTTCATCTACTTTAACGTCCTGCCAGTTTTCCAGGAATCAGAAACGAGCCAGGCAACAGGTTTTTACACATTTCTGTGGTTCAAAAGTTCAGCAGAGGAGAACAAGCTCAGATAACGTAAGATCTGTCAGCTGAGTGTAACGGTAAAGGATATAGAGCATTTTAACCCATATAGCCTGTGGCTATTAGGAGGGCATGTGAGGACGAGGGCATTAAATGAAAGAGCATGTCAGAGGAAGACAGTCATAATGGTGTGAAAAAGTACAGCTGTTAGAGACACCCAGAGGATATCTGTATTACTCAGAGGCTGCACTTTCATTACTCAGTAGACTCATAGCTCATGGAGTTCTTGGTTGTGTTTCATTTAAAAGGGAATGGTATCATTTTGATGTTAAACTACCTTCTCCTATACCAGATTCATTTAAAGGACAGTGTTGGCTAATTTCCCTGTTTTCAATATCATATTCAAAAAAAAAATTGAAGACAAAGCAATTGCTGACACAGAGTAAAGATACAGAGCTATAAGAATAACGAAGAGAGCATCACATAATCTGGTCTTTAATTAATGTGATAAGAAATGTTTTAGATCATACTGAAATCTGATCTGTCTGAGAGGAGACAATGTGAGATTACTGAGGTCTTTTTTAGGAGTAACATCTAAGAACAGGAGGCATTCTCCATTTGCTCTCTGTTGAAGAAAGGATGAAGATACAAAGAGAAGTTATTGTGATCATTTTTGTGGGTAGTCTCACGTTGGCCATGAGTGAGTGAGCAGTGTGAATGTAAGGTGTTGTAGCCACAATCTCGCTCTCTCTGCAATGATTCAAGGAAGTCTGAGAAATGTGACTCATTTGAGGTATCAGGAAGCCCATCCGATGATCACAATGTCTCGTTTGCTGAATGATCTTTAGTATGACCCACTCTGAACTCTTGCCACACGTTTTTGAGCTCGATCCACCAGTTGAGAAATACTGATTTAAACAATGCTCAGTTGGAACTACAGTGAACAAAGTGTGCCATGAAAATATTTCCTTCACCACTACACCACCACCAGCAGCCCTAACCATTGATACTAACTGGATATTTTTCAGACCATTCTCTGTAGTAAACAGTAGAGATGTTTGTGTGTGAAACTCCTAGCAGATCAAAAGTTTCTGAAACACTCAGACCAGTCTGGCTGGCACCAACAAGCATGCCATGTTTAAAGTCAATTAAATCACCGTTCTTCCCCATTTTGATGCTTGGTTTGAACTTCAGCAGATCATCTTGACCATGCCTACATTCCTAAATGCTGCCATGTGATTGGCTGATGAGATATGTGAGTTAACAAGCAGTTAAACAGCTGTACCTAATAAAGAGGTTGGTGAGTTGCATGTACAGTATATATAAAAAATGAAAACAAGATAAAACAATGTAGAATAATATAGAAATGGGGCACTGTACACCTACACAAATACACCTTGATCCATCTCACGTCTACTCAAAAGGAACCCCAGGGTCTTTCAGGAGTGGTGATGTATCTGTGAGTTTATGAGTGTTCAGTAAGTGCCCAGGCCTCTGTGTATGTCATTTCCTGTCAGAGTGGTGAGTAGCCAGGATGTCTTGACTCATGGTTATGTATAGTAGCACTGAAGTCTCACTCAGTCCACTAATGACGAAAGACCTTGTGTAAACATGAAACTTTCCTTCCTTCAGTACATACAGAACACATGCATAACTTGCATGCACAACACTTCAGTAGATTTACAGTGGATAAAAGGGGTTTGTTATAAGACCAGGCAGCCTTTTTCAAATCTTCTATTGTCCATATTATGTGAACTCATGCAAACTGTAGCTTTGGTTTCCTGTTCTTTGCTGACAGGAGTGGCACCCGTTGTGGTCTTCTGATGCTGTTTCCCCACCTGCTTCAAGGTTTGACATGTTGTGTGTCAGAGATCTCTTTTTGGTTGTACCAAGTGGTTATTTGAGTTGGTGTTGCCTTCCTATCAGCTTAAACCAGTATGGCCATTCTCCTCTGACCTCAACAAGGGATACAGAATGTACAAAATGGCTCTTACTAATGTGATACTGCCTAAGTAATTAAATGAGATATATAGTATGTAGAATTTAAAGGGCTGGAGGAACACTTCCCATAAACCTGAAACAAATGAACTGAGAACAAAAGAAATGTGGCATTTGTCTCTGAATCATTTAGTTAAGGAGACATTGTGATCATCGGATGGGCTTCCTGATACCTCAAATGAGTCACATTTCTCAGACTTCCTTGAATCATTGCAGAGACAGCGTGATTGTGGCTACAACAAATTACATTCACAACTGGTCACTCACTTATGGCCAACGTGAGACTATCCATAAAAATGATCAAAATAACATACCTTTATATCTTCATTCTTTGTCATAAAAGGTGATGGGATTATTATTATACAAAGGGCAAATGGAGAATGCCTCCTGTTCTTAGATGTTTCTCCTAAAAAAGACCCCAGGAATCTTCTTAGTCTCCTCTCCTAAAAAAGTTGATGACCATGGGAAAATGTGGGTCCCATGGCCAAACCAGTTGAGAACCACTGGTTTAAATGCCACAGCCTACCTTAGTGTTGTTGCTGACCATGTCCATGATTTTTTTGGCCACAGGGCACCCATATTGTGATGGTACTTCCATCAGGATAATGCAGCATGTCACAAAGTCATGTCTCACAATGGTTTCTTGAACATGACAGTGAGTTCACTACTCAAGTCACTACTCAAGTCACCAGATCTCAATGGAGTACCTTTGGGACATGGTGGAATGGGATATTTGCATAATGGATGTGCAGACGACAATTATGCCGACAGTAACTGTGTAATCTATTATGGACAATGAATGAATGAATGAATGAATGAATGAATAAATAAACGAATCAATGAATGAATGAATGAATGAATCAACCAATCAATCAATCAATCAATATATACTCAACATACCCCAAAACAGGGCCCAATGTACTGCGTCATCATGAAGGAAACAAAGGTGTTTTCCCAGTCTTTTGAATTATGTATTGTATTATGTTTTAGGATCAAAGTAAATGTCAGTGGAGATCACAGAAAATGTCCTAGCAAAAAATTACCATTACCTACTCAATTTTTCTTCTTTTTTAAAAACTGTTGTTAATGAAATCCATTGTTGTTAATGAGGTGGTTGATTAATAACTAATAATTATTAATTGGTTTGAGGTTGAATGTCAGATTACTATAGCTCATTTGTATGGAATGCAAGATACACATTTTATTACAGTGTATCCCAATTCAGGATGCTCAACCCAACAGTGAAATGAAATGTCTTTTTCCACTGTGGTGCTGTGAAATCATGATAAGAATTTACATTACCTCATGACACAGGCGAGGGCGTTATAATGTAGGTAAACACTGGAGTGAGCACACAGTGGTGAATGATAACACTGCAGTATGTAGACAGGCAGAAGTTTCCAGACCAGCTATAAAAGACATTTACTGCCATAATATTATTTGAGTGATGTGTTGATATATGAAATAAGGTAGATAACATCACGTCACTACAAGCGTTCCACCAGCATGGCTAAACACTTGCTGTAGAAAAATGGCCAAATTCTAACATTAGCAGATCATTTTTGATAAAAACAGTAATATTCTGTAAAAATCAATGCATTCTGGGTATTATTTGACATTTTTGAAAAAGCAGCCTACAGGAATATACAGTGACTTTACAGAGCTATCACACCCTATATCGTCATTCACTATTCCCTACATTAGTTTACTGGACTAATGAATGAAAGGAAGTGAGTGAATACAGATACTGATGAACACATGATTATAACAAGCAGAATATTTCACATTGAGAGTGAAAACAGTTTAGTGTTATTTAAAATCATATTAATAAATTAATAATAATGTTTGTAATTACTGTTATGGAGGTTCAAAAAGCACATTTGTAATAAGAATAAATGGATGGGGTGATTTTGGCTGTGTTGTGAGGATGCCATAATTATAGTGAAGGCATCTGAATCTCTGATCTCATCCAGTGTTAATCTTTAATTACATGGGTGTTTTATTGACGACAATCTCTCTCAACGTGGAGAAGACGAAGGAGATTGTTGTTGACTTCAGGAAAGCACACACTCAGCACATTCCTCTGACCATCAACGGTGCGACTGTGGAGAGAGTGAGCAGCACCAAGTTCCTGGGTGTGCACATCACAGAGGACCTCTCCTGGACCGACAACACTGCAGCACTGGCCAAGAAATCACAACAGCGTCTCTACTTCCTCCGCAAACTGAGGAGAGCCAGAGCCCCACCCCCCATCATGTACACCTTCTACAGAGGCACCATCGAGAGCATCCTGACGAGCTGCATCAATGTGTAGTATGGCGCCTGCAACGTGTCCCTCTTCTGCCCCAGGCACCACTGAACTATTGAACTACCCCCCCCCCCCAGATCACACATCCTTCCACCCCCACCCCACAAAAAAAAATGAAAAAATACAATGACATGCACCAGTCACTTTGTGCAGCATTGGTCTGCTCACTCCCCATTCCGCATGGAACTGACATCACTTTTCTCCCTCATCAGTCAGTTAAACAAAATAACTGCTCTTGAGCCCTTTGTCACTTTGTCACTTTAATCAGAGAGAATAAGCTTTGTTTGCACTAAAAATCTTTTATCTGCACTGTTTGTTCACTTCACTGATTTGCATTCTATCTGCCATGTGCCTCTGCTTTATTTAACTTTATTTCTAATTTTAATACGTCTTTTTTACATTCCCTTATTGTATAGCTGTATCTTATATTTTATATTTGATCTAGATTTTTAGGCTCTACTGTTAGTGTTATCTGTATGCACTGGGGGTCTGAGAGTAACGCAGTTTCGATTCTCTGTATGTAGGTACTGTACATATGAAAGAATTGACAATAAAGCAGACTTGACTTGACTTGACTGCAATGAACCTCCCAGCATGCACTGCTAAATGGTCTTACCATTTTCTTTATTTGCATGTATTATTTTGCTGGTGTTTTTGTTATCTACATTAATTGCTACCATTGTTGAGATTCACATGCTGATGTCTTTGTGTTTATCAGTAATGCAGTTTTTTTTTTCATCATGTGTTGAAAAAAACCTCCATTATATCTGATTGCTGCTGTAACTTCATGTACTTTCACACTGGTGGTAATATGAACTGTAACTGTTAATAATATAGTACATTTGATAAGAGACTAGAGATCAGATCAGTGTTCTGTTTTTTATTCGTCTTCAGTGATTCTGCTTGTTAACAGCAGGTGTTCATCACTAATACTCATCAATCACTTACACACTTAAATATCTCACTGCAACCCTGTGTCAGTGTTACTTTTTCTCTTTGTAGTGTGGACGCTACAGGATTTTCCTGTGGGCTTGAAAGGGTTAAACATGTAAGATAATAAGACACACCCACAGCATTTATTTTAACGGTAATATACTATATATTCATTTTATGGCAAATGAACTGTAGAAAAACAGTAATACATTATCAACATTGTTGCCAGGAGTTTACTGTAAAATCAAGAATAAACAGCAATGCACTGTAAAACCTAACAGTGAAAAGTTATTTTAAATGCAACAAAAGGAGAGTAAATGCTGAAATTAAGTGTTATTATATATGTCTTTACATACAGTGTGAGAGATATTTTAGTGGTGAATGTTCTGTTGGGATTTAAAGAGTTTCTGTTGATTGATTTTTATGGGTCAGCATTGTGCTGAAGAGTAGAGTCTGTGCTTTAATCCAGGAGAAGACCAAGAAACACTGATAATATGATTCATGTTGCTTTAAGGCAGTAGCTGTGTAGTTGCTGATGAGCGAAAATCTCTTAGCTAATTCTGATCGCACATGCATGGGTGCTGTGATTAACCAGTTGTTATCTGTAAGAAATTAAATTAAATTTTGATATTTTAATGGTTGTGTTTCACTTTAAAAAATATTATTTCTACGTAAAAAAAAAAAAAAAAAAAAAAAAATTATTTAGTTTATAAACTTAATTGGCAGTTGGACAATTTAAGGAAGTCAGTTTCTAAAAATGAAATTAGTTAACACAAGTTTTAATTTAGTCCATGGTATCCTTATACAGCAAAATACTGTAAACTAGACTATAGTACATAACTGCACAATTAACAGTTAATTACTGGCAATACATTTTACCATTAATTTACAGTGCAAGGTTTTACATTGCAGGCCATGAGCGGTTTATAATTGTGTTAAACCGTGTTCAAACGCAAATTCAACTGAATTTTTTTCCACATTGTTTAGAACCATTCAGCTCAATAGGAGAGAAGTACTTTTTATAGGTCTGTGGTATCTTTGGGGGGAAATCAACCTACAAATGGCTTACACTTGTGTATAAATGATGAGTAGGTCTACACAAAGAATTTTGATTAAAAAAAAAATACACTTCACCTATAAAGAGTACAAAGAGTATCAAAGGGTTACATTCAGTGTAGTTTATATATATATATATATATATATATATATATATATATATATATATATATATATATATATATATATATATATATATACACTGTAATTTAAAAGCTGTTTTTTCAGCGTTCAGGTCTTATTGTAACACAGGAACATACATACAACCCACTCAATGCAACAGTTTCACCCACACTTTAGATGAACTTGTGGGTGTTGTACACAACCTAATTCTCAAAACAACATCAGTTATAGTTAGTCAAACCACAGCTACCCCCTTTACCTGGAAATATATTTTTATCACTTCTGCTATTGTGAGCTTCTCTGAAGACTTGTTCAAATAAAACCAAAAGTTTTCTCATAGATTGTACTGTCGGCTTGAAACTGAAGCAGTGACTTAAAAAAAAAAAAAAACGTCTCAACAAAATCAACTCTCAAACATCCACTTATTATATATGCAGTCAGGTGCACACAGCTCCATTCAAAAGAATGAAGATATGAACAGATCCATTCATTAATGTGTTCATATCAGTCCTTTTCCTGGAATCTGCTACAGATCATATATGCCCATTCAAATCCATTGTTCTGCATATCTGAAGATAAAGCCACTCTGTCACAGTAAGATGTGTATTTAAATCAGTTTGACTTATGGAGTTATGCATAGGACATTCATTGGTGCTCAGGAAAATACAGTATAACACTAATAAAATTGGCATTTTTTTTTTTTAACTAATTCAATTCATTAGATTTTTCATTCAGCATAGATGAAATTTAAAGTGGTTTTCTTTTAGATGTTTTTTGTGAGGACCAGCGCTCTGTGCCAAGCCTTAGCGCTATAGGCAGATGTAAGGGGGTTCTGGAGTGGGGGTTTTGGGGGGAAATTTACACAAGCCTTAAGATTTATCTTCTGCTTGTGACAGCAGAAGTGGATCAATTCAGAAAAAGAGGTGGCTTTTCTGCATTAGATATGCTTTTCAGTTTTTTTTTTTTCAATGTATTTTTTTAATTTCGATATATGTATATGTTATATTAATGTATTAAATGTAGAACATAAAAAGGTGTCTGTGGCTCATCTGCCAGCGAGTGACCCCAAAAGCATAAAAGTGAAGCTCCGGCAATGATCAGCACCCTACTGAACTAATAAAAACCACTTTAAACTGTAATCAGAGGTATCCAGTCCTGCTCCTAGAGGGCCAGTGGCCAATGGCCAATGCCCAAAATCACACACTCTTGAGTAGGTACTTTTTTAAATAAGTAATTGGATTGCGACCACGAACAAAGCATGTTCTATATAATTTGAATGTGTGTAGTATGAGTGGACATACTGGATAATGGTGGATAATCTGGACGTACTACATCCATCCTGTTGTCATTATCCAGATGGGATACCCAGGTGGTTGTGCTTATGCTATTGTAAAATGGCTATGAATCACATATATTGTAAATAAATGTAAAAAATAAGAAATGTATATTTCCATATATTTGTGTATGGTGCATTAGTAAAAATGTTATATTTATACACATGTAGTACCATATCACAGGTACATCTTTAGTTTAGAACATCTGCTGGATTAAACTTGTTAACCATGTGAATGCAGAGGTATCACTGTGCTGAAAAGAGCAGAGCCATTACTTTTAAATAAAGTATTGTCTTAGTAATTTGTTTGACCAGTCTTCAACCTAACTACAGGCTCTACTCTTCAGCCATGGCAATCAATATATAGCCATACACTGTCAATGCATATATTGCTGGATATTGAAATATATAAATACAAGTTCACCAATTATGGAAATGTATTACAGTATGTAATATGTCCCATTATATACTCTTTTTATGCTCCGTAGGGGAAAACTAAACTCAAGTGCATGTTAAGAAAACAGTATACAAATACTCAAAAGACTGGAAGTTGACGTGTAGTAGCAAACTTACATAAGCATGTCTAAAGTGGACTATAAAAATAAAGTGTTACCCATTACAGTTTACTAACACTTTGTGTTTTAATACTGAAAGCTGTGGTACATTCTATCAAGTTTTCCCACACTTGTAGTTCTGTTACATCTGAATATATTTCAAACTGTGTTAAGGTTTCAAGTTGCTTCATTCCCACACTGCAGAGCTGTTCCCAAGAACTGCACCATGGTAAGTAGTATGTAAACACTTCAACGGCAACAGCTACCACACTATCTAAAAGTATTTGATCAAATTAAAATGAACAGTTAACAGGAAGAACAGGAAAAAAAAAATTGTATTTAAATTAAATTCAAATTCTTAGGATGCCTGAAACCATTTGGCAAGTATAAGAGAAGTTGCATATAAAGAACGAGTCAGACACTGGTCGGAAACATTCACGCCTACTGGCAATATACAAACTGACACAGTTCTCATGCCGATGGCTGCAGGACAGGAGTCTAATTCATTGTGCTGTGCGGCTGTTAGACACATGTGATGTTCCACTTAATTAAACTCAGGCCTGGTGCTACCTATAGGCTGAGCAGGCAATTGCCAGGCTTTGAGGCGGGGCCTACATAAACCCTAACATTCCCTGTACCCTGGTCCACCAATCAAGACAGACAGCAAAATACTAGCCTCATTGTTCATTGGATATAACTGATTGAAGTGAATTGTCACTTACCTGCAAATAAACCAATTAATGTTGCCATTTTAAAGCGGGTCCCACTTTCTCACTGTCTGCTGTAACAAACAAATTTTTTGGGTGTTGTGAAGCAAAAGTTTAAATAGCTCCAAATGCAGGTGTGTGAGATGTCACCTATTTTGTAGTAACTGCAATTTTATATTGTAAATATTAAATGTGTTCTGTCGTTCAGCATAATATCTGGACAGATCATTTAGCCTAACGGTTTTTTAGGCTACCAATTCAAAGGAGCGCAAGCACTGTTGACACGCCCATACAATGAATGTCATCGCGTCAGGAGCTGACTTGCGAAATAGCTTCTAAAGTAAAAGCAAAGAAGTTTGTATTTAAGGTCAAAAAGCAAACACACTAGAACATATTTTGTTTAAAAAAAAATATAAAAAAAAATAAAACTCAAATGTGTGTATTTTCTAAATTGTGCTGATGATTACATTACTTATCTAACATAACACTTAATTTAAGTTTCAACCAACTAGAAATTAACTTATTTTCTGCTTAGTAGTGATCAACTCTTTCAATTCTTGGTTTGAGTATACAGTGCATATTTAAGGCCCTGTCCACATGAATGCGGGTATTTTCAAAACCACTGCGTTTTCTATCCGGTTTTGCCATTTGTATTTACAAATGCAGGACCAGGTCACTGAAACCAAACATTTTTGAAAACTCCTGCCTGGGTGAAGATTTTCAAAAACTCTATAGATACATGTAAATAGATTTTGGCTTGTGACATCAGAACATGCGCCATTATCTCCGCCTACTGGAAACTTTTTCAGGCTTCTGATTGGCCAACATGGCTTTACAGTTGAGATTATAGTGCCACCTGTTGGTTTGGTATGCTCTTGACAGTGTTTCATAGCATGGTTTTGCATTTTCAGGGGACTGAGATTTTTTTTTTTAAACGGAAGAAGGAAAAATGTCTCGGTCACGTATGTAACCATTGTTCCTTGAAGGAGGGAACAGAGACGTCACATCGGTGACCACCGAATTGGGATCTTACTTAGCGAGACTAATCCCCTTCGATCTCCCCTAAATGAGCCAATGC
This sequence comes from Carassius auratus, assembly GCF_003368295.1. Classification (NCBI taxonomy): domain Eukaryota; kingdom Metazoa; phylum Chordata; class Actinopteri; order Cypriniformes; family Cyprinidae; genus Carassius; species Carassius auratus. The sequence continues at coordinate 27,820,585 of NC_039245.1, forward strand.
ACATTGGCATGCGATGATTGTATCCAGAGGTGTGAGTATAATTAGGCAGCAAGTGCAATGCATTACAAGTCCCTTCTTCAGGGAAAGAGGGTTACAAATGTAACCGAGATGCTCCCTTTCAGTCGGTCACTACAAGTCACATCTGTGACTGATGGATTGGGATCCCTACCAAAATGCCACAGATGCTGCCCCTTCCAGTGTTTTGTGCACGCCCCTTTTTGGTGTAGTTCGGGGCCAGTCAATGCTGTCATAGCCAGTGGTGGACGAAGTACACAAATCAAGTACTTGAGTAAAAGTACAGATACGTATAGTAAAATATTACTACAGTAAAAGTAAAAGTACTCCTTTTTCAATCTTACTCAAGTGAAAGTACAAAAGTACTAAATTTTTGATGTACTTAAGTAAAAAAGTACTGAAAGATAGATGTTTGCAATTTTATATAGGCTACTTAATTTAATGTTATATTAGCACATATTTTTTTATAATCCTACTGCTCAAAATACCTGGGATTTTTTCCAAAATAACCCCTATATGGAGTCAAGATATATTTTTGTTGTTGATATGGACTACGCTGATGAGAGTAATGTTCACTGTGAAGCTTACACTGTGATGTACCTGAGATAAAACAGAGATGACCATCTTTCACCAGTAAGAACAAAGTAATTTAAAGTTTGTTTTACAGAACATCAAAGTTACAGTACAGACCAAAAGTTTGGACACACCTCCTCATTCAAAGAGTTTTTTTATTTTCATGACTATGAAAATTGTAGAGTCACACTGAAGGCATCAAGGGCTATTTGAGCAAGAAGGAGAGTGATGGGGTGCTGCTCCAGATGACCTGGCCTCCACAGTCACCAGACCTGAACCCAATCCAGATGGTTTAGGGATGAGCTGGACCGCAGACAGAAGGCAAAAGGGCCAACAAGTGCTAAGCATCTCTCGGGGAACTCCTTCAAGACTGTTGGAAGACCATTTCAGCTGACTACCTCTTGAAGCTCATCAAGAGAATGCCAAGAGTGTGCAAAGCAGTAATCAAAGCAAAAGGTGGCTACTTTGAAGAACCTACAATATGACATATTTTCAGTTGTTTCACACTTTTTTGTTATGTAATTCCATATATAGTTCCACATGTGTTAATTCATAGTTTTGATGCCTTCAGTGTGAATATACAATTTTCTTAGTCATGAAAATAAAGAAAACTCTTTGAGAAGAGAAGATGAGAAGGTGAGTCCAAACTTTTGGTCTGTACTGTAACTTTATATATATAGGTGGTTGAATAAAAATATTTGGACATTATTTATAAAAATTACCTCAACTTAGCACCAACAAGCTTGTTAGCTAGACAGTTAACATCAGCTAACAATATTTACTTATTTTCAGTACGGTTATGAATAAACATTCATGTCTGTCTACTCGTCTAGTTAATCCAAACAATATACATATGTATAACGTTACTGTTGATAAACAATATAAAAACAGACGTCACATAGGACATTTTAATAAAACTGTTAACATTATTGCAGCGGGGAATTTGAACGTGCATGAGTTATTGTATTTAATCTGTGTTATTTACATTTTTTTTTTTTTTTTTACCTAAAATTGCTGCACTCGAGCATTTCAGTGGGCTTAAATAGATCACTCTTTGCAACGGATTTAGTTCCCAAACAACTGAAAATTTTGACCTAAATATGATTTTCAGTTACAATAATTAATCCAATATTTCGACATTAATAACTTACTTTCAGCAACATCAGACTGCGCGCTCACAAGATCTCCCGGTTCTTACTTCAGTAGACTCGCACTAAACGGTTAATTTGAATCAGTGAGTGGTCGACTCCAGAACAGCTGCAATCGGATCATTCTAATTTCTAAACGAATCGTTTGGTGCGATTCGCGATCCGATTTAAAGGTTTATTTTGAAAAGACTCAGTTCGTTCATGATGAATCAGACACCGCTTCTGCGTGTCGGAGCACGTGATATATTATAGGGAGTAACGATATGTTTTATGAAATGTAGTGAAGAAAAAATTACGATTTTATGCTTTGGAATGTAGTGAAGTAAAAGTAAAAGTTACTCAAAATAAAATTACTCAAGTAAAGTACAGATACTTGAAAAATGTACTTAAGTACAGTAACGAGGTAAAGCTACTCCGTTACTGTCCACCACTGGTCATAGCGCTACTCACTCAGTGAGATTATATTACACTGGGAAAACATACCTTTTCCACTAGGAACAAAAACGTTGTGGAAGCCACAACCTTCCCAAAGGACGTTTCAGAAGCACTTACACATACACATACAACTGTTAAGGTGCATATTGTAGCCCTCTTAGAAATGGCAAAAGTCTGCCCAGTAAGACTATAGAATCTAGTGAACGTGTTGGTGGTCACCCATCCTGAAGCTCTGTCACTGAGGTCCCACAGCACTCAGGAAGATGCAACACTTTAAGTAGAGTGAGCTTGCAACCTGAGTTGGCAGGGCACACTTTGCACCTGATAAGCAAGGGTGATGGCATCCAATATCCACAATCTACAGACAAGACAAATCAAAGCTAGGGCTGGGTCTCTCTCCTCCAAGGGCAATGCTTGCAGGTTCACTACATGATCCATGAAAGGGGGAAATAGGAACTTTGGGCATGTAGCCTTGATGGAGGTCAATACTTTCAGGAGCAGAGATTTCACTCAAAGAAACTTTGAATGTGAATGGTACAAAGCAACCTCAGAAGCTTATGACTCCAGAGGAGGAGGTGGCGGGTGAGTTGCGACATGCAAGGGGAGCATAGAACACCTTGTCGGTGGATGTATGCAATGGTTGCAGTGTTGTCTTTGTAGACCAGCACATGCTTGCCTTGTAAGCGACCCTCTGAGACGATTCAAGGCAAGGTGTACTGCTAAAAAATCTAGGCAACTGCTAACAATGCGTGCCCATTGTACGCGGCCCCCCAGCTGGTGGTGGAAGCATCCGTGTAAACCACAACATGCCTGGAGACCTGTTCTAGGGACACTGCTGTCCATAGAAATGCAAGGTCTGACCATGGGGCGAAGGTTTGGCGACAGGCTGGTGTGATATAGACCAGGTAAGTGCTGCGTTGCCACGCCCACCTTGGGACACGGCCATGGAGCCAATATTGAGGTAGACTCATATGAATCAGCCCCAGTTGCGTGACTGCTGCTACAATATTTCAATAGGATTGCCCTCCTGCTCTTGAACATATTCAGGCAGTTCAACACCAACTGAGCACGTCCCTGCATAAGGAGTGCTATCTGTTTGACTGAATCCATCTCCTTACCAAGAAAAATGATCCTCTGCATTGAGGAGAGTTTACTCTTTTCCTAGTTGACCCAAAGGCCCAACCAGCTGAGGTGAGAGAGCACCAAGTTCCTGTGTTTTGCTCAACTGCTCCTGAGACTGAGCTAGTATGAGACAGGTGTCGAGGTAGTTGAGATTGTGAATGCCCTGCTCTCTCAGGGGAACAAGGGTTGCCTCTGCAACTTTCATAAAGACAAGGGGTGACAGGGACAGCCGGGAGGGCAGGATCTTGTATTGGTATGCTTGTCTTTTGAACGCGAACCCCAGCAATGGTCTGTGGTGTGGAAGGATTAACACATGAAAGTATGCACTGTTCATGTTGATTGCTGCAAACAGTCAGAGGAGTGTCTTCACAATAGTGAAGCAGATGCTGCTGGACTTGGGGGGATTCTGGGCAAACTGAATCACATAGCCAAGTCTGATGGCCTGCAGTAGCCAGTGAGACGGTTTTACTAGCCAGGCACCCAGACACCATTTAAGCTGAACCAGCAGGACCACTGACATACCCGCTATAACAGTCCCAGCTTCTTTGCGCTAGTTCAGCTATATAAAAAAGGGTAATCTTGTGTGCAATACTTAATTGAACTCAGTTGAGATAAGATCTAAAATAAACTTTTCCACCCACAAGTGCAATGTTACTTCCTTCATATAATTCAAAGTTTTACCCATTCCTTTTCCACCAAAACCCAATATATCACAAAACATACACTTGTTATACAGCAATCAATTCATTATTTCCAATCATGCTCTTATATATACATATAGGTGTATCGAAATGTCCAACACAGTCATCCGAGGTCCACAAGCCTCAGTAGTTAAAAAAAATGAAAAAGGTCAGTCTTATCTGTAGGGGCCAAGGTGGACCATGATGAAGTAAGAGGATGTCCAATGCTTAGTTGTTTGGTGAGTCGTTATTTCTCACTTCAACCGAATCACACAAGTGCTCCAGGAGTATAAGCAGAGTTTGTTTTGGTCCCATCATGTAACTACATCCACACCTGAGGAACATTAGCTACATCCCCAAACCAATCCTCTACAAGAAACACATCACACCATCAATTATTAAATAGATTCCCCATCTGTTCCCCCAAACATTTCACACAAACAATTTAACTTACGTCTAAGCAGGAAACAATCAGTTTCTCAAACAGGATTGGAAAGATAGTTAGCAAACAACCATATGGCAGCATCAGACAGACCTTAGCACTTACTCTGATGCTTCCTGTTTTATCCCATACCATGTGCCCTCTAGCATCCTCCTAGTGGCTAGGAAGAAAATAGCACCCACCAGTCCTAAAAGATCCTGTGACAGGCGGTGACTGTTACACCGTGGTGGGCGGAACGAAGAGGGGTCTGAGTGTGTGGTCACAAATCTCCATGCCCTCTTGGGACCCAGAGACAGAGAAAACTGCTCTCTTGTCGAGATTATTGGAAACCAGATTCTCCAACCAACCCTCTGCCAGGTTTGACAGGGCCAGGATGGGCGTGGCGGCCTGCCTACACCTAGCTCCATGGTGCCACCTGCTCAAGGCTGCTGCAGATGTGGCACAGGACCCAAGGGTGGATGCAGGAGGCTGCACTCAGCGACGAGCAGGCTGGGTGCTATGGCCGGCGTGTTGGATCGCCTCAGTCTGCTCCAATGCAGCGGAGAACTGCTGAGCAATGTTCTCAACTGCGTTGCAAAAGAGGCCAGTCTGGGACACAGGGAACTTGAGGAATCGAACTTGTCGGCATCCTTCATGTTGATCAGATACAGCCAGAGGTGACGCTCCTGGACCACAAGTGTGGACATTGCAAGACTCTGAGAACTCGAGGTGACATTCATCACTCAGAGCCCGAGGTCGGTTGTGGTCCAGAGCTCTTTCAGAACTGTCAGATTGTGACCAGCAGGTAAGGCAGAGGCAGCTTCTCCACAGGTCACATAAGCATTGCCGGTTTGCCAAGCCAGGTCAAGTCAAGTCAAGTCACCTTTATTTATATAGTGCTTTAAACAAAATACATTGCATCAAAGCAGCTGAACAACTTTTATTAGGAAAAGAGTGTGTCAATAAAGCAAAATGATAGTTAAAGGCAGTTCATCATTGAATTCAGTGATGTCATCTCTGTTCAGTTAAATAGTGCATCTGTGCATTTATTTGCAATCAAGTCAACTTTATCGCTGTAGATGAAGTGACCCCAACTAAGCAAGCCAGAGGCGACAGCGCCAAGGAACCGAAACTCCATCGGTGACAGAATGGAGAAAAAAACCTTGGGAGAAACCAGGCTCAGTTGGGGGGCCAGTTCTCCTCTGACCAGACGAAACCACTAGTTCAATTCCAGGCTGCAGCAAAGTCAGATTGTGCAGAAGAATCATCTGTTTCCTGTGGTCTTGTCCTGGTGGTCCTCTGAGACAAGGTCTTTACAGGGGATCTGTATCTGGGGCTCTAGTTGTCCTGGTCTCCATTGGATTAGTGGATGCGGTTTTATGACACATGATACATAATACTGAGAACAGCACAGGCCACCCCAAATAACAAATTGTCAAACCTTGAGGTCTTGGAACAAGCTGGAGGTCTCCACTCGAGCCCTAACCTCATGGCGGCCTGGGAAAGCATAACCATAATTTCCAGATCTAATTCAGGCACTGCTTCAGTCCAGAGGATTGCGGAGTGCAAGAAAAGCAATGGTCCCCCAAGGTTTGGTTCCCTGGCGGGTTTGTCATCACTGTTACCCTCAGACCCCCTGTGCTACTACCTGAATTAGCCCCTGCCTGAATGTCACCATGACGAGAACTAGATCGAGGCAGAGGCAACCCCTTTTGAGGTAACATAGCTTGGCCCGTAACTCATCCATGAATGCTACCTCAGTGTGCTTAATGCCCAGACACATGAGGCAGCAATCGTGACCATCCCCCGATGCCAGGTAACACCGCATGGGTGATACGTTTTCTGCAGCAAGTGCAACGCCATTTTTACAAAGACGTAACGTCGAGTTTGCTAGACCCAATGTCATCTTTAAAAAGACACACCTATGAATGCTCTTTTAGGGAAAAATCTTTTTTAGCGTGCTGAAGAACACTGGATAGATGGCCACCTGCAACACAAATAGGGGAAGTAGAACCTGGTGTGTGCAACCCACTCAACACAGAAAACCACCACGGCTGAAGCGCTGTACCGCAAACACCAAGAGCTCCAAAGAGTGCTCTGAACTCATTCAGCCTTCTTCTCTCAGTAGAGTAGTCATGAGCAAAACGATGTGATCGCTCGGCTTTCGAAGCGAAAAGCTGGTATGCGTTTCACCTGCTGCTTAATTATACTCGCACATTACTATTTTAATGGTTTTGAAAGAAGTCTCTTATTCTCATCAAACCTGCATTTATTTGATCAAAAATACAGAGAGAAGAAAACAGTAATATTTAGCAAGGTAGTGTTAAATTGATCAAAAGTGATAGTAAAGACTTATATTGCAGTAAATATACATTGATAATAAATTAACATGATTAGAATTAGAATGATTTCCGAAGGATCATGTGAAACTGAAGACTGGAGTAATGATGCTGAAAATTCATCTTTTCATCAAAGAAGAAGATTATATTTTAAAGCATAGTAAAATAGAAACATTTAAAGAAAAGAAAAAGAAAAATACAACATTTAAAATGAAATGTTGTGTAAATTAAAAAGTTTATAAATCATATTTGTTTCAAATGCTTTTTATTGGGGGTGGGGGGCCTCAAGAATGAATTTTGCAAAGGGCTTCCAAATGTCTAGAACTACAACACTGCATTTACTGAACCTTTTAATGCAAATTTAATACATTTAACTATAATTGTACTGTAGTGAGCTGCAGTTAGATTATGCAAAAGGCAGTTAGACTGCACTGAGCTGCAGCTGTATTGCAGTTATATTAAAGATGACCGATTTACTTCATACACTAATCTTTTTTTACAGCAGTTTATCTTTGAAAGGGTCATCTGGGCCTTTGTTACCCATTAGTTATTATAATTCTTCCACTGAAATTCCTGTTGGCACTGGTGTGTGATTCTCCCTAAGTGCAGGGAGAAGCCTTTAAACAAACACTAGTAAACACAAGTAAACAAAGGACACAATTGCACGTTGGACGGAAAAAAGCCCTGCCCTTCATTTACTGTAATGGCATGTCAGTGTTGACAGAGCTGTTTGCGCAGCTGTCACACACTCATCTCCTTGTCAAGAACATTGTCTAAATTACATAGTTTAAAAAAGTCATGCTGTCATGCTCTAGATTTGTGTGTTTACGTCAGTGGTTCTCAAATGGTTTTGCTTCAGGAATCAGATTTGACGACGTGTGGAATATATTGAGGATATAGATTTGCTATTCTAAGCTTTATGAGAAAGCCAAGCCCTCTATGCTGTCATGATAACCAGATGTTGTGTGGTGCAAGGCGTAGGCTAATAGGTTGTTGGGAAGAGGGGTAGTTAATTAACTTGAATACTGTACACTTTAAGTGAACCATTATGCATTAATCCCAAATAATCATTCAAAATAGTATTCCTTTAACATTAGTTAAAGATTCGTTTTGCATTTTAGTTTAGGATTATTGGTAATTGATTGGTTACTACAGCACTCCAGACAAGCTAAAATACACATAATATGAATGCCTATGTCAAGAAACACCTTGAATATTGCTGCACAGCACACTTAACTGCTTCATGCTTGTTTAGTAAGTGTGAAAGGCCTTATCGAGCTTTAAGCTTGTTTGAGATCTTACAGGTCTAAATATTTATCTTCAACTGGGCACATCTGGTAAAAGCCTTCCTTGTGCTCACACACCTGACTGACACATGAACTCAGTTTATCAGAACAGCATCTGAATGCCATTCTGTTGTTACATAAGATTCTGGTAAATTATCATATGACTGTGCTAACAGTGATGGTAAAAATGTTCCTGCTATTCCTGATCCCTAACAGTTAATGAACACACTCAAAGTCAGCCATCTCCATCGTTTACCAAAAAAGAAAAAAGAGACCCTTCCCTCTTCCGTTTGGTTTACACAGTTTTAACATAAACAAACTAATGAACATAACGCAGTGCATAGTTGTCACTTGAAACACGTAAGATTTCTACACTCAAAAAGGCTGTTGCATAGATTAATATGAACTATTTGCATCTATTTGATTTTATTTAAATAACAAAAATGCATTTTCCAAATTTTCCGCTAATAATGAATTCATAAATTATTTTAATATGTATTCATTTAAAAGTGTAGGTTAAAATATGGCTAGCTGTGGAACAAACAAAGTGCAATTAGTTCAAATGTATGAGACTGATATAAATGAAATTCATTGATGATAAATGTATAAACCTGGTTATTGTGTATTTAAAACAGATTTAGATTATTAGTACAGTTATAGAAACTAAACCTGTTTCTTGCTTGATTTTAATATCATTAATGCTAATGTCATTAAACTGAGATTTTTTTTTATTTTTTTTTATTGTTAACTTGTTTTGTTAAAGCAGTAATTTAGTAGTAATTCAAAAAATAAATAAAAAAATCTTTAAATGAAATGATTTTAGAGGATGTTTGGTTTCAAAACATTGACATCACCTATTGCAGTGCTGGCAGAATTACCCTGCAGCCTTGCAGTTTTCATTTGTTTTGAATGGGTTCATAATTCATTTCTGTGCATTGCAGCTGAGGCGACTGCTTCTGTTCCACTGATTCATTGGACATGAGAACTCCTACTGGCCTTCAGCACCAAACAAGAGGAATTGATGTGAGCTGACTGAATGCTGGGAACCCACGCTGAGAAATTTAGAGCTCTTTGTCAGGCGCTGTTTGGGAAACTCACATCCCTCTAGTGTGAGGTAATGCCTCCTGCTCTCAAATGAATAGTTCATTCAAAGCACAAAGAGAGCTGTGTAAAAATCCTTCAAAAATGTAAACTATACTTTAGGGGTCCACAGAATACGAATACAGATGTATGATACATGATATTGTGTAAGAGATGATTCTCATCACTGAGTGAACTGTTCTTCTACACCCAAGACAATATCTGAGGAAGCTATTTTTTAAACACCAGCGTTACATAAAATTGATCTAAAATCACTCACACAAAGAAACGCACATGAATAAAATGACAATTACAAGCTGCTGTAAAATATGGTTGCATTATGTGTAATTAACAGCCTTTATTGCGACCATACCATATTTGAATCCAGCCAAATGAGCCATACAGCTTTTTTATGGTGGATTGATTTCCATTTAATATACCTTATGTTAGATTGAAGTCAAGGCTGACTGTATGAACGGCCCAGTTTTCTCTAGAATTTAGTTATGACATGTTTAAACATTTCTAAGCTAGTGTAAATATAACAGACAGCTCTCCAGAGAACAATTACACACTTATAAACAATGACTCATGGCTTTGACAAAACCACAAATGAGCAGACACACACACACACACACACCCATGAACAGATTGCCACCCAAGACCAAGGTGTTTCTCTGTCCCTTCTGAAATTGGCATTACCAGAAATCTGCCAGTATCCTCTTTTAATTTCCACCATGAACTCATATTCTTTGTACAGAAAGTTATGCATAAATAGGATCTCTGCTGTTTGCCATAAGGAGGTATGTGATACCTGGAAAAAGTCATCTGCTAACATTCCCATTCATCTCAGTGGTAGTTGATTTGCTGGCATACACTTTCTCAGAAAGTTTCTATCTTTGGGTGTACATTTTTTAAGCCAGTTGTATCTGAGCCGTAAATGCTGTGTGAGAAGTCATTACAAAGCCACTGGAGACTGACATCATGATTGTGCAGACTGAAGCAATGAATCCAAAAATCATGTTCAGTCTCAAACCCTTTTAGTAGCAACTCACACTGTAACATCCAAGCCAGCAGACAGGGAAAATATTTTATGTTTCACTAAAAAATCTCACAGTTTCTCTCTTCTCATATGTCGGACTACTTAAGTTCTCGCCAACAATCATCGTTGTGGTGTATTAATGTGAACTGTACTAATGTTATCATATCTATGAGTGAATTATGATATAATACTTTCACATGGAGGTGTATTGACTGTGACCTCAGAAATATACCAGAGTAAAATCAAACAATTCACTACTTTCCTCATGCAACCTTTCTTTATCACGAGCTAGCAGGATCCTAACAATGAGCTCTTTCTTGGCAAAACTAATCAGGGTTAAACTTTAAAACAGGAAAACAAGTCTGGCGTTCAAGGCCTGGGATGCATACGCTGAATGTTTTTAAGAGGAAAGAGGAGGTGAAGCTCAGATGGTAAATGCCAGTGATCTGCTGAAAAGGTCAAATAGGAATCATATTTTCATATATTTAAATGTTTAATTACAAACATCTATATGTTAAAGTCAGCATGAAATGGCACTGTTTTCTTTCCTGTGCTGACATATTTCCTATTGCTAAAGGAAGTTGGGGTGGGGTAAGTCATATGGCTCATTCTTTTGTAAATTGTCAATTTAGGAATGAGAGCTAAAATCCGGAAATGAGTTAGCATTTTAGCACTTCCGCTTCTATTATCCTTAAATCAAGGGGGTTTTGCCTCAAATAAGGTCTGTACAAAGCTCAAGGTGTTGTCACTTTTTATTCTACAACAAAAGAATACACGGAAGAAGGAGGGAGAGAGGAAAGGATGTTATAATTACAATATTTGTTAAAAATTTACTATTTTTAAATATGTTAGGAGAGTTATACATAGATTAGGCAAAATTACAATTATGATTTTATTCCTAAAAGCCCCAGAATGAACCAATGTCTACAGAAAGCTATCCATTTGCATTAGGTTTGTTAGTGCAGGATCCCCTGTAGCCCCAGAGCGGCAGAAAACATGGAAACTATCCATTTTAAGAGTCCCACAAAAGTAATTCATCACTAGTAAATCATCTGTTATCTACGGAGCCCCGCACATGACATGCAAGAAAAAATTAATAAATTGTGCGCATGATTTACTAATTCGTTCCCTCAATGTACTAAAACGTGCACATGATTACTATTGTGTTCCCTCGATTTACTATTTTGTTCATTTGGCTTATAAATTGTGCGCACAATTTACTAATTTGTTCCCTCGATTCGAGGGAATGCAATAGTAAATCGAGGGAACGTAATAGTAATCGTGTGCACGTTTTAGTATACTGAGGGAATGAATTAGTAAATTGTGCGAACAATTTATTTATTTTTTCTTGCATGTCATGTGCGGGGCTCCGTAGTTATCATATAATGAAATATTTCAAATTCAATGACATTTAATAATCATCACAATGTCCTCACAGCCATATGAGTCTGATGTGATCATGATAACTTTTGACATTTGTTCACACATTAGTTTATTTTAGACTTCATAAGCTGGGTCAGCAAAAGACACTCATTGGAAGAATCTGGTCATTTTCTGTGATCCAGTCGTGCACTGCAACAATGTGGTGGTAAGTGATATTTTCTCAAATAACAGCCTAACACAACTGCCCTGCTCTGGCTCCCTCTTCATTTGTTGATAAATGAACTCAGCAGATGTGATATGTTCAGGACGGCATGGCAGTGAATGGACCACACATGAATTTCTGCTTAAGAGCAGGGTTAACTAGTACGTTTTGCACAAAGTTTGGGGATGTCTTACTGAAGACTGTGAATCAGCTGACAAGTATTTGCATGTCTTTAGAACGACATCTAGTGGCAACATTGTTCTTGCCACTTCAGCTCTACCAAATTAAGTCAAACTGGTTCATCCTGACAGAAACAATTCATTTTACCTATAACCAGCTGATCTCTTCAGTGTGTTTGCTCTGGGTCTCAAAATATTTTCACTGGAGAGTTAAATCAGCTCGCATTTACACTGGCTGCAAGTACACTTCAAAATGATGCAAGGAAATTGAAAATTTCTTCAACAGCTCTATTCTACAACAAAATCAAAGACTGCATTTGCACGGAATTGTATTGGCAAAACCTGTCAAAATATTGGACCTGTGCATTAAGCCCTGCAGTGTGTGTAAATGAGGCTGCTGATTTTATATCAGCTGTTAAGGAGTAGGCAAGTGCCAATTTTATTTCAATTTCAAGTCTATACATCAAGCCTGCACATGCCCATTAAAGGCACCAGGAGAGTCTGCAGGGTAAATTATATGGTTCTTTCCGAGAAAACCAATTCCACTGCTTGTCAATGCAATACTTCATTCTATTACTCTGTATTTTATTACACACAACAACAGACATTGGAAAACTTTTTCAGGGCTTTTTGGGGGGAAATGGGTTAAACATGACCCAAGATTCACAATTCACTTTTGTGACATATATCTATTTGGAGAAGAAAAAAATTTATTAAGGAGGACAATTATTTCCGTTGAAACATGCTGATGAAAAATGGACAATACCTTTAACATGCATTAAGAAAGTAATGTATTGATTCATGTTGAGTAATCACAACCTAAAAATGCCTTGGGCAATTTAGCCAAATTATGGACTCCAGATGAGAGCAGTATTTAAATGAACCATCTGTGTTTAAAGATATGATAATTATATGCTCTGAATCACTGGATTTATGTAACAATCACGTTATTCCTGTGCATTGATTCTCAATGATTTTACTCCAGATTTTACATTGGTCATCAAGTGGCAACTCAACAGAGTACCTAAACTGTAAAAAAACACATGGCATATAGGTTTATGGGATGCAAAACCTTTATAGAGTAGAATGATTTTGAAATAACCATTAATATAATTTAATTTGTATTCTGTGCTTCTGGTAAGATGTGGAAGCAAGTATAAGATCCTATTTTTCCTCTGCAGTTTAAGGCTCTCTGTCATTTTTGAACATTTCATGTATAATGATGGTTTTGGGAAATTTATTTCAGTTAATGCCTTACTTGCATTTTACTTAGTGCTTAAGGTAACCACCCTGGGAAAGATTTTGCACCAAAGATCTGGCAACCAAAATCTGTTTTTGTCAAAATGAGAATTTCTTAAAGAACAACTTGACTCCTCAGTCCTCAAATCCGCCCCCAGCTCTCCAGCCACAATCCTTTAATCCACAGTCCCCACACACTGTGCTCTTCAAACATCAACACTTTAATTAACAGGTCACAAAGACGTTTAGAAGAAGACTGAGCATAAATGATTCAAGAGAACCCACATCAAACATGTTTCACCATGAAGGATAGAAGATTTTGAGCACATTCGGCCAATGGAAGAGAACATAAGTGGACCAAGATGAGATGCCATATGAACAAAACACTAATAGATATTTTCAATCCCCATTTGAAATCTTCTTCAAATTGAGGCCTGCCACTGTTATCACAAGACCTAGTAGTTGGGTTTTGCGTGGGCCGCTGTGAAGATCTCAATTGACACTTATTTGTGAATGTAAATGCTGATCTTCACGCCTCCTCCACGTCTCTTCATACCTCCAGATTACTTTTTGATGACTGAATTTCAGTTTGTAGGAGTCATTTAGGAGCTTCCACATTTTGCAGGATAAAAATAGATGTTGCACATCATTTGACGTGGCCATACTTTCAATTGTCAAGTTCAAATTATAAATATTACGAAAGGCATTCAAAGTTGAAGATGAAAAACGAACTACATAATGTACATGATATTAGGAACCTTCAGTTGCTGTGTAAAACTGAAAGGAAAAACACAGTCCAAGAAGGTATATACAGAGGATAGTGAAAACAGCACAACAAGAAAAATAAATGACTTTGATTCTGTAAACCATGCTATGTGTGAATGATGAAATGATTGTGAGAATCCATCAATGGGTGGTTATATGTTTTGTGATTAAAGCGATAGGAAAAATCCACCCACCTGGGTTCTGGCTGTAAGAAAAAGCTTTCAGATTTCACAGCTTCTCAGATGTGTGGGGGAAAAATTTAATTGCACACATCATTCAATGCCAACAGGGAAAAAAGCGACGTGTTTACCCCAAGCTCTGCTTGATTATGCAGCAAGTGAGAGAAGAAATTATTTGTACCATAAAAGTTTAATGCATTTGGTGCTGGTTTAATCTATAGTAGCGGTCCTATCAAGCTCTTCAGTCACGCTCAACCAGCCAGAATCCAGTGAAAAACATGCTTTACTGTATTTCACCTGGAGTTATTCTGTTTTTAAAGAGACATGACAAAACTAGCTTACACTAATCAACAAAATATGCTACTGTAAGTACAAAAATGTTAAGCATGGTGGCTAAAAGCAAATTCACACTTTTTTTTCCAACCACTTACAGGCTAAAACTCATGACCATTGAATCATTGACCAAAACACAATAATTAATTAACACTATTCACTCATTTTCACACAAATTCCAGCTCTTAAACATTTTATGTTAAACTCTAAACACTAAACTTTTAATAATACATCACGCACTCGTATAGAAAGTCACGCAAAAGTTAATTTAAAGAACCATCAAACTAGACTAGACAAAGTTGCATGTGAAATTACAAACCCCATGAGTTACAAACCCTCATAAAATAGTTATAATCAATAATGTAAAAGACTTTGAATCTTAAACATAAATGATCCAGTAGGGTGTGATGGTATCACTGTGATAGTATGCTGTATTTATGTGCGCATGCCCAGTAGAGCCAAACGTATCGCTTCTAGCCTTGCTGTGCGCATTTGTCATATCCCGAGCTTTGCATGTGTGTGTGCACTGTGCCAAGGCATCAGTCATTTAAATTTTTGCAAAAGCAGCATTATTAATTAAATAAAATGAAAATAAAGTACATAAAAATAATTTGACCTTACAGCTCCAAACTCTGTTCTAGAGGGCCAGTGTCCTTTATAGTTTAGCTCCCAGTGTCGGACTGGGGGTAAAACCAGAACTCATTACCAGGGCCCCAAAGGAAGAGATGGCCCTTGAAAAGTATGAATCTGCCTATGCATAGGGCCCGGGATCTTGTGTGGTGGTGTCAGGTTATTTGTTAATCTAGCCACTGTGTTTTAATTAAAAACCTTGGATTGTATGGTTAATTTCAATGAGTTTGTGGATATGCAGTTTTTAGGGCCTGTCTATAATTGGACAAACTGTTTTTCCATGCAATTCTAAAAACTTCCAAGTCAGTTTTTCTCCGTTTGCACTCAAGACTACAAGTTTATTTCTTGGCAGAATGAGTATTACTGTTATACCATGGCAGAGTACATTTTTCTCTAACCTTTTTCAATTTGATGGGGGCAACAGCTTCTAATGTATTAGAGAAAATAGTGCCCATTTTGCCAGTCATTTTGTCTAGTTCTTGTGTATTTTTGGGTACACATATCATTTGAGATAAATCAGGCAAGTTATTTGTGAATCTGTCTTTGGTGGCTGGAACAATAGTTCTGCCCAAACGGTAACGCTGTGACATATAGTTAATATCAGTTATACGCAGCATGCACGATACAAGAAAATGGTTGTTAACATCATGACGTTGAGGTACAACAATAAAATCGATTCCATGCGATATAATTAAATCTAGTGTATGATTAAAACAATGAGTGGCCCCAGTGACATTTTGCTTGACTCCAAAAGAGTTTATTAGGTCAGTAAACGCAAATCCCATGTAGCATTTTTCTATTATCAACGTGAATAGTAAAATCTCAGACGATTTATCAATGCTTTATCAACCATAACCAAAAGGTCTGAGAGGAAATCTGCAAATTCTTTTAGGAATTCTGCATACGGCCCTGGTGGTCTACACACAGTAGCCAGAGCCAAAGATAGAATAGATTTATTTTGCATACATGACAGTGTAACATTAAACAGAAGTATTTCGAATGAGTTAAACCGGTTTCCTGTTTTCTGGGTAACATTGAGAATATCATTATATATTGTTGCAACACCTCCCCCACGACCAGTCTGCTGGGGCTCATGCTTATAATAGTAGTTTGGTGGAGAAAACTCATTTAGACTGTAGAATTGTTGCCGCCACTGCCATGTCGTGGAGATACTCTATGTTTCATGTGAAAGCAAAACTACTTCATTTGGCCTTCCAAAAGAGGATTAGTTGTATTTACAACACTGTTCCAGAACAGTTCAACCCAAATATTCAGATGTGTGCAGCCGTTTTACGGGGGACTATTTCCTGGGAGAGCAGCCTACAATGCTGGCTGTGCACAAAGGCTGTTTCTATAAAGTGGGGAAATTCCAACTTTGCAAGGACAGTCAGGCACTTCTGACTCACACACTTTTAGTACGTTTTCCATTTAAAGAATTTGCCGCTGACAATTCAAATGTGAGTTTTAAGCAGTGTAGAGTAGCGCTTATTGTTTGTCGTTTCTCCGATCACAAATGCAGATACTGAATGCTTTTATCCAAAGCAACTTACAAATGAGGACAATAGAAGCAAACAAAACTAACAAGAGAGCAACAATACATAGGTGCAAATGACAAGTCTCGGTTAGCCTTATGCAGTACAGTACATGTAAGAAGGTTTATATTAGGGGTGCTCTGTTTGATTTGTTACCGATCACTATGTTTGTTCGGCGGTCTCTTAAAAGGCCAATCTCAAAAACAATCTCAAGCTCATGACACGCCTGCCATCAGAAGTTTGGCATGACATGCAGTGGCACCATCATCATCAAATAATTATAATGCTGAAGGTAAGGTGCAATTCATATTTCTTCATTAAATAACTAAAGTAATTTTGAATACTTTTTGTGAGACATAATTTCACAAACAGCGCAAGTGAATCACTGCACGCTCTCTCTCTTTCTCTCTAAAAATGCGCAAATGGATTCAAATCACATTGTGTCTACACTATAAGTGAGCTGCATGCTGCACAGTTGACTCAGGAATTTTCATTTTCACAATCTCCAGCAATGCAGACCATTTCTGCTGCAAGTGCTGAATTAAAGTGACAACTCATTGTTTGCTGTAAATATGTAAACGAAAATGTAGTGATTTTTGCTTTCGCCAACCTAGGGAGGCGAAATAGTGTAGTGATGTGTATACACGTCACCAACGACATTATGATATTTGGATCATGTGTCACTTAAGGTGTGGTAATGAGTGCATCACATAAAAAAAGATTGGTGGGATCTCTAACTTGTAGAACCTCTTTCTGTATCATCAACAAAAGGAAGACACAAGTGTGATAAAATATTTTTTATTAAAAAAAGATAGACAAGAGTAATCAACATCTACTAAATGAATACCATAAATTAAATAAGAATAAAGTGCATAAGATGCAAAAATGTGCTAGTGAATGGGTGTTGGTTTGTCAGAGCTACATTATCTGGAAAGATAAACTGTTGTTACTCTGAAAGAAATAAGATGAAGAACCCTATTATGCATCAAACAGATACATGAAAGATTTGCTATAAACTGCAGTCAGCAACATAATATCTAATGTAAATTAGAAAAATCGTCTCGGTTACGTATGGTAACCCTCGTTCCCTGAAGGAGGGAACGGAGACGCCATGTCGGTGACCGACGAATATGGAATATCACATTGATAGACCAATCTACTTAGAGTGTAAACTAAACGAGCCAATGCACATTGGCATGCAATTATTGCATCCAGCTGCCGCTGATCACTGTGTGAGTATAAGAGGGCAGCAGGTGCAATGCATACCAGTTTTTCACTGAAGAGCCGAGCCGGGGACCCGGCAACTCAGCGGCGGTACAATAACCATGGCGACGCGACGCGACATGGCGTCTCCGTTCCTTCCTTCAGGGAACGAGGGTTACCATACGTAACCGAGACATTCCCTTTCAGCCAGTCACTCTTGACGCCACGTCGGTGACTGACGAATATGGGATCCCTACCAAAGCGCCATGGGTGCTGCCCCTTCCAGTGCCCTGTGTGAGCCACCTTCACCCCTATTAGGTGTAGGCCGGGGCTCGGAATAAGTAGTTCCACTCACCAATGTCAAAGCACTACCTCACTGGGTGAGATTGGATAACACTGAGAAAACGTACCCGTTCGCTTGGAACAGGCACGCTGCGGAAGCCCCATCCTTCCCGAAAGAGGTCTCGGAGGCAAATGCACATATAGCATCTGTTTAGGAGTATAAGGGGAATTTTGAGGTGATTAAAACCCTCTTGGGAAGGCAGAAGTCTGCCGGGGAAACATGGGCTCTAAGGCTATACCGTGGACTGTACGCATACGAGAACCGCTTAGGTCTCGATATGGAACCCAGCCTTCCATGGTTCTCACGGATTCATCATGAAGGCCTGGTGCCAGACGTTCCCGCCGCGTCCATCTGCCTAGGGTGTTGGAGGATCTCAACAGGGTCTACAGTACGGACACTCTGGAGCAGTTTTAGCAAGCCGACACTAACCGGGGCCTCTCTGTGCCACTACCCGTTTGAGGTGAGAACACAGGAGGATACTAGCTCTACACAAAGGCTATAGAACCTGGCGAACGTGTTAGGGGTTGCCCAGCCCGCAGCTCTACAAATATCTGTCAGCGAGGTGCCACGAGCCAATGCCCAGGAGGATGCAACACTTCTAGTTGAGTGAGCTCGCAACCTGAATGGGCAGGGCACATCCTGAGCCTGATAAGCCAGGGTTATGGCATCCACAATCCAGTGGGCCATCCTCTGCTTAGAGACGGCATTCCTCTTCTGCCTGCCTCTGTAACAGACAAAGAGCTGGTCTGAGGTCCTGAAGCTTTGTATCCGGTCTACGTAGCACCTTAATGCTCGGACTGGACAAAGCAAAGCCAGGGCTGGGTCTGCCTCCTCCAGGGCAGTGCTTGCAGGTTCACCAATTGGTCTTTGAAAGATGTAGTGGGAACCTTGGGCACGTAGCCAGGCCGGGGCCTCAGGATTACCTGGGAGTCAGCCGGCCCGAACTCTAGGCATGAATCGTCGACCGAAAATGCATGCAGGTCCCCTACCCTCTTGATGGAGGCCAGTGCAAGCAGGAGTTTTCAATGAAAGAAACTTTAGCTCAACTGAATGCAAAGGCTCGAATGGGCCCTGCTGTAGTGATTTAAGCACTAGAGTCAGGTCCCAAGGGGGTATAGAGGGGGGCCGGGAAGGATTTAACCTCCTGGCCCCTGTAAGGAACCTGACGATGAGGTCATGCTTACCCAGAGACTTCCCATTCATGGGGTCATGGTACGCAGCAATAGCGGCAACCTGGACTTTGAGGGTGGAGGGAGACAGCCTTCGCTCCAACCCTTGCTGCAGAAAGGATAGCACGACTGCAATTGGGCATCTTCGGGGGTCTTCTCGGCGAGAAGAACACCACTCAACGAACAGGTTCCACTTCAAGGCATAAGCATGTCTCGTAGATGGTGCTCTTGCCGAAGTGATGGTGTTCACTACCTCTTGGGATAGGTCACCTAGAACCTCCGCGTCCTGTACAGGGACCAGACATGGAGTTTCCAAAGGTCTGGACGTGGGTGCCAAATGGTCCCCTGCTCTGAGTCAGTAAATCCCTCCTCAGAGGAACCGACCAAGGAGGGGCTGTCGAGAAGAGCACTAGTTCGGGGATCCAGGTCTGAGTAGGCCAATATGGCGCTACTAGCAAGACTTGCTCCTCGTCCTCCCGGACTTTGCACAATGTCTGTGCGAGAAGGCTCACTGGGGGAAATGCATACTTGCGTAGGTCCCACGGCCAGCTGTGTGCCAGTACGTCCGTGCCGAGAGTTCCTTCGGGCAGGGAGTAGAACAACTGGCAGTGAGAGGTTTCTGGAGCAGCAAACAGGTCTACCTGAGCGGCTCTGAACCGCCTCCAAATCAGCTGGACCGTCAGGGGATGGAGTCGCCATTCTCCCGGGAGCATTGCTCGAGACAGCTCGTGGGCTGTACGACTGAGCAGGCCTGGAATGTGAACGGCACAAAGTGACCTCAGAACCTTCTGACTCCAAAGGAGGAGGTGGGGGGCAAGTTGCGAGATGCGACAAGAGCGCAGACCACCTTGTCGGTTGATGTACATAACAGTCACAGTGTTGTCCATTCGGACCAGCACATGCTTGCCTCGTAAGAGACCTTTGAGACAGTTCAAGGCAAGGTGCACTCCTAACAACTCTAGGCAATTGATGTGCCACTGCAGCTGCGGGCCTGTCCAAACCCCTGAGACTGCATGTTGTACGTGGCCCCCCCAATCGGTGGTGGAGGCATCCGTGTAAACCACAGCATGCCTGGAGATCTGCTTTAGGGGCACCCTTGCCCAGAGAAATGCAAGATCTGACCACGGAGTGAGGGTTTGCCGACAGGTCTGTGTAACTTGGACCCGGTGAGTGCCGCGCTTCCATGCCTACCTCAGGACTCAGCCATAAAGCCAGTGCTGGAGCAGTCTCATATGCAATAGGCCGAGCGGTGTAAGTGCCGAGTAAGTGGTTTATTGCATGTTACGCCCAAAAAAAACACGCATTACTCATTAAGAGAATAGGGACAACCCGTTTAGACCATGTCCTCCGGGGCCAACAGTTTTCGTCATTAAAATAGCAAAAGTGGATTTGGACATGTAAAATCCTTTGAATTTAGATTGTTAAAATAGGGCCCAAGGTCTCTGGAAAAGGTCTTTGGATAAATTATATTTATGTTCTCTGTGGTTACGTGAGCAGTCCGGTAGTGGTGACTTCATCCACTGGTGGTGCTGGTAGCAAAACAGTGGGGAAAGGAATAGGAATCCGTTTCATTTCATTTCGTTTCACTAAGTGCTGGAGGATACTGATCTCCAGGAGCTCCAAAGGCTCTTAAAATCTGGAAAATGCAGATGTGGCCCTAGAGAAGCTGCAGGAGGTTCTTAGCCTGGAACATGCAAGCAGTTACCTTGGAGTGAAGGTATGTTTGCTGGAGCTTAACCTTGTTGCAGATATCGGCGTCTCTTCTGCATCTCTGGACTAGAGACTCAGAATTTGCTCAGTGGACTGTCTCTCTAGGATGGAGACTCAGGACTTGTATAGAGACTCTGAATGAATTGTGAACATAGATTATCTCTTTCATCTCAGACTGGAGGCTCAGAATGTGGTCATATCTGTTGCTGCACCAAAGTTGGAGACTCAGGACTTGTTATCTGTTATTACCTCTTCCCTCATGGGCCATAGGTTCAGAATGTTGGTTATCTGTTGGAGTACTTTCCTTGACAGGACTCAGACTCAGAATGAAGATTGATCTGCTATTGTCTCACCCTTGCGGGCAGGAGACAGGGGATGGGTTATTTCTGTAGATGTATTCCTGGTAACAGGACTCAGACTCAGAACAGTGTATCTGTAAACATATTTTCCATTGCAATCAATCAATCAACATAGAGCCCTTTACAACACTCAACGTGAACCAAAGTGCTTTCCAATACAAAAAAACTAAAAAACAAAACAATAAAAACTCAAAATAAAAGCCAACAACAAAAAAACATAAAATACACACAAAAAAATGTCACTACAATTGTTAGATATAAAAAGCCATTCTAAATAAATAAGTTTTAAGCATAGTTTTAAAAAGACCAGTAATGCTGTGCATATAAGTGGGAAGCATATTCCAAAGTGTGGGCCCAGCTACAGAAAAAGCCTGGTCACTCCAGTGTTTGAACTGTGACCTTTGGACTTCCAGCAAAAGTTGATTTGTTGACCTGAGCCCTGTTTGGTTGATGAAAAGCCAGCATCTCAGTTACATAAGGTGGGGTAAGGTCATTAAGAGCTTTGAAAACAAACAATACAATTTTAAAATCAACTCCAAAATAGACTGGAAGCCAGTGGAGTGAATAAAGAATTGGGGTTATGTGCTCACATTTGCATGTGTTAGTTAAAAGATGGGCTGCAGTGCTCTGCATCAGCTGAGGGCACCTGAGGGACAACTGTGAGACACCAGCATAAAGTACATTACAATAATCTAATCTTGGACTGATAAAAGCATGAATAGCTTTCTCAAGGTCAGAGCAATTTGGCCAAAAAGCTTTAAGCACGCTGTCAATTTATCGAGTTTCAGGCTACTATCAAAAGTCACACTGAGATTTCTGACAGTTGGTCAAAGCCAGACTATAATGGACCCTAGAGGCAGGATGTAAAGTGAAAATAAAATAGGCCCTATAATAGAGCCTTGTGGCACCCCTCAAGGGAGAAGTGGTGGAGGAGAAAAGTCCCCAATCACTACAGAAAAGGTTTCTATTGTTCAAATATGACGAGAACCACTGAAGTGCGGTACCCCGAATGCCAACAAAGTGATAAAGGCACAGTACTCAGACTCAGATCTGAGGTTTATCTGTTAGTTACTCACTTTTGCAGCCTGGAGACTCAGTTCAAGGAGTGTCTTTTGGGAAGGTACCTTTTATCTCTTTTAATTGCAATCTGGCACTTCTCTATTTCCAGGCTGTAATTAGCTTTTTCCATCATAGTGGGGGGACACCCTTCTTTCCTCTTGTGGAACTTATTTGCATAGTCCAAACACACATTTAGAAAAGCGTAACTAAGGAATTACCAGTGCATTATTCACTTACCAAACCACAACCAGAGTACATTTGCCAATGTTCTGAACACATTAAACCCAAACATGATGGAAAAAGATTTAACTTTCATGCATTCATTTTGTACATTAACAGCTGAGTATGATGTTGCACTAATACCTCGCTGTCACCGAGAATACTTATTTCTCTGAATAAGTTGTAAGGATGAAAGAACCTGAGAAACTTTGATTTCCCGAGAAACAAGACAATACAAATATACACAGGCATCACAGAGTGGAGGTGTAGGAGACCTACTTCTCTTCTGTCCATTTGTTTCATTTTAAATCCCTTCACCCATGCTTCCTTCAACTCACTCTGCTCAAAATTATTACATGAAAATGACAATGCAAGTGAACTGCCCCAGTCTTTGGTCTTTTTCTGTAGCCAGAAAGCTCGTAGTGTGGTGTATGTCTCTTCACTTCATACTATGTATTTTCTAAGGTCAGGTATGCATATTTTACTTTTAGATTCATCTTTGTGAATTTAATGTTTTATATTGATATGATTTGATATGTTTAAATTGGAAATGTAATTGGAAGAATACATATTTACCTAACTGATAATAA
Organism: Carassius auratus; assembly: GCF_003368295.1. NCBI lineage: Eukaryota > Metazoa > Chordata > Actinopteri > Cypriniformes > Cyprinidae > Carassius > Carassius auratus. The sequence goes on from NC_039245.1 coordinate 27,843,817, forward strand.
ATTGTCACATTTGATAATAAAATGGAGTCAGATTAGAATTGGATTTAAATTTATTAACTGTGCGCTGAAAAGACCGAACACGCATGAAACCTTCAGCCAGCAATGGATACCTTCTTTGGACCTTACAGTTAAGTGTAAGATGTGTATGTTGTAGTTTGCATCAGTTTAAGGTTTGAGAACATAGTTATGAATGGATTTGGATGGAACTCTGCAATCTCTCTTTGTTTCACCCACTGCTGCTATGTCCAGAGGTCCAAAGAAATTTTTATGGTAGTCACAGGCCAAAACCTGATGAAACAGTCTGTTGGTGGGTGAAGGACAGAAACTGCATTTTGACCAATAGGAAGTCCCGTCCTTCCCGGGCTTTGTACCAAAAGTCTTCTTCTTGCCCTCTAAAAGGTGTCTGGCTGTTTTTTGGCATCTTTATCTGATGAACTGTTTGCTTATCAAGATCCAATCACAATGTAGCAAACCTAGTGGTCAGAGAGGTTCCCCGCCAGAAACTGGGCCCTGGAATGCTGTCCACTACAAATGCATATAAACTAAGTTTGCTCTGTTTCACATTTAACACATTTGCAGGGCAGGGGTGCACCAGGGGTGACAGGTTTGAAAACCACTGGTGTAGATGATTAAGAGAAACTTTAAAACTCAATCATTCATCACCAGACCATTTACCATCCTTTATTTTCACTTTAAAGAATGGGTTTGACATTTAATGCTGTCTTGATTGCATCAATTTTTGCCTCCAATGCAGCAATCAGAGATTTACAGCCACCCAGTCACCATTGCTGTATGGCCTATGAAATTTAACTTTAATAAACTGATGTAACACACCCATATTTCCCTGCAAATAATACAGCATATTACACTCTGGACTAATGTCCAACATTCAGAGAATAATTCCTCCTGGAAACTGAAATAAAAATGTATACAACTATGTTATATCTGAGCACTCAAGAAAACAGCCCAGTCTGTTCCTATGACACTTTTTTTCTTAAATTGATTAATTAGTGACAAATAGATTTTTTAATTGAGCTCAAATGGTGTGTCTTGGACATTCAATCAAACTAGAGCCCTAGAGAGATAAATGTAGTTACCAAAAATGAAAACATAATTATAATTTTAATTTAAAATTTTTATACCTTGCAAAGAATCTTTATGAATGCCAGAGTTTGCGTAGTAATGAACACACAGTTCAGATCATAGAAAAACGAACATAACATAATATTACGTTAAGAGATAAAATGAGATATACTGTAACATTAACATGAAGGGAAAATTTCTAGTCATCAGAAATGTTTATTATGGTACATCAAAATGGCTTATACAGATGCCAAACGAAATTACTGTTACTGTAAATTGTATGACAGTTTTACAACAGAACAATTTTCTAATAACCATTAATTAATAAAAAAAACAGCCACTGAATATTACATTTCAGTATGAAAAAGATGTATGCGTATATTAAGTATATAAAGTGAATCTCCATTAATGTTTGTATAAAATGAAAAAGTATTGGAAATATATTGGTAAAATAAAGCTTTTTACACTGTAATAAAAAAAAAGAGTTTGCAATAATTGGTTTGCAATTACGAGAAAGAAAAAAAAGTCAGATTTGTGAGATAAAGCTCCAATTATCTTGTTTTAGAGATGCTGTTATGGTTTGATTCAGCATGTTATGTACAGTAAATTCATAAAACATGACATTGGTGAGCTCTGGAAATTTGTTTCTAGAAGCCTTGAGGAAAACATGTAATAGCACTGACACACTCGACTGATGTAGACAAATACTCTAATGAGCACTCAATAATTGATTGTCTCTCCATTTTAACTTTGACGCAGCACAAACTCATTTCTTGAAAAGGCTGTAGATGAAATGATCATCGTCACTGGAGTCTCAGAAGCTGTGGTGAACTCTGGCTCACGGTGAGCACTGCAGCAGGCTCGTGCTGGCACTGACGGCGAATGAGACGGGCTGCTAGCGTGAGCAGGATCCCTGTGAGCAGCTCCAGGCAAAAGGACAGACAGGCCATGACCAGAGACCAGCCGAACGACATGTGGACATGAGACAGTGACTCAACATCCACCATGTGCTGCAGCTCTTCCAATGCCTGCTGAGAGTAACTGATATAGATGCTCACACCAGACACCGTCACCAGACCTGTGGACAAATAGTCATCATTACACTCCATTCAGTCACTAAACAACCAGACAGCAATAGACTTATCAGTAATTTTCATTTAAAAATGTTCTCACAAAATGTTTTATTCAAACTTGTTAAAGCACACAGCAAAAGAGGGTTGACTAGACTTCAGATGGGTTACAAGCCTGACAATGCTGTATTTAGCCAATTTAGCAGGGAAGCCAGCTAGCCTCTGAGCCTAACCACACGACAGGTGCTTGAAACCCCATTAAAACCACCACTCTAACCTGTCTAACCAGCTTGGATAAGAAGGAACACCAGGGGCTTTATAAAAATGTGCATATGCACAGATTTGATCTTAGAATGTGCATACGCTAAAATCAAGACCAATGCTCTTTGACGTGCAAAAGTGCTTAGCGACACGTCAGGTCTTTCAGGTTACTTTCTTACCTAACAAGAAAGTGCATTAATGAAATGTCATTTAGCAGAAAAAGATTAAATAGTGTTACATAGTATTTAAAGCTATGCCTGACATCAGTCGTGGCTTTTGTTCTGCCAAATTTAACTGTATGATATTCCCCCCAAAAAAGTGCAAAAGCTGTCATTGGGGCTGTACCTTTTCAAAAGGTACTCTTTTGTGCCTTTTACTTACTAATATATACACTTTAGGTGCTAACATCTACCTATAAGGTATCAATGTGGACTCTTTTGAAAAGCTACTGCCCCAGTGACAGCTTTCTTTCTTTCCTAATTTATACCTAATTTATAAATCACACTGTATGATTTTTGAATTAGTTAAGATACACCTTACAGCACACCAGACATGCCATTTTGAACTTGCATTCCCAAGTTCAGGAGTATGAAAAAACAAAAACAAAAAACAGAGCAAACAGAAAGTCTATATTATAGTTTTCCTCAGTATGAAGCATAGATGTCATTCTAGCCATGACAAGACAAAAGTGCTACCGACAAATGTATAATCTTCCAGCCTGGGTGAAACCATTATGTACATTAACAACAATTTGGGAAAAATATGATGTAATTTAATGCAATACTATGTGAATGGTGCTCTGTGGCATGGCAGGATTTTGAACAGCCTCCATGTGAAAGCTGTCATGGCCTGATTCATCATGTTCTAGTGAAGTGAATGCATTATAGCAAAATCCTAACTAGGATAAGCAAATGAGTCTTTTCTCTAAAATGAAACTCAGTAGTGCACAAGCACAGGATATGAAAGTCACACAGGTTAGTGGTGGGAGTATTAATAGGAAGAAGATCTGTGCTTTTCTGAAGACCTGCTTGAAGGAACCGTCATGAACTCAGTCATCATTGCTGTAATTAACCCACTTACATGAAGCACAGCGAAGCCCTGACCTTTCACGATCACTTATGAGACATGACAGAAAGAAGAGAAGAGAGGTTTTCCTGCTGCTCTGCAATCATCAGTAATTTTTTTCAAATAATGCATTGTCTTTTCAAGATGTTAAAGAAATAATGCAGTGACACAGCTGATGTGGAGTCTGCTTCTGTGCTTGTCAGAGAAACTGACAGTAGACAGATGGCTATAGAAAGAAATTAGAAAGAATTAATTTTTTAGTTTCGACGAAGATCTGACCCAAATTTGGTGGTGAATAATTGACAGTAATTTAGACAAAAATGAAAATTGCATCTGCAGAGAATAAGATACAAATGTTTTTTTTTTAATTAATCTAAGATTTTTCTCCTTTATTATGATAAACTATAGAAATAGATAACACAGAGTACTGTGATTAATAAACCTTAATGCAATCATGACAAAAATAGAGAATAACAAATTATAAACCAGACGCTGTGCTACATTCAGCACAGTCATTAATAGAGAGCACTCGAGAGGAAAGGATATGAACAAAGGAGTCATTAAATAAGCTCAAATGTAATATTATAGAACTCCTGTTCTCACCCACCTTAATGGTAATTGTACATTTTAATTGTATTTTGTAAATATTAATTTTGATGGCTGCGACGCACTCCAAAAAAGTTGGGGCAAAGGCATGTGTGCAACTATTTTATATAACCTTTGCTTGAAACAAGACTTAAGCTGCTCAACAGTCCTTGGTCATTGCTGTGATATATTCTCCTCTTCATGACAAACCACACATTTTCAATAGGACACTGATTCTGCAGGGAGGCCACAAGGTGTCTATGAAACCTCAATGTTGTAGCACATACAGAATAAGACCAGGTTTTGTCTCATTCTAATAATCATGGACGTCAGTTTGATAGTAACAATCCCACTATATGCCTCTGTCTCAGATTTAACACAAGAGCATGATGGTTTCTCATGCACATCTGTCATCTAAGAGCTCGAAGGTTAAGCACATTCAAAAAAAGGTTTGCTAACTTTCCATATACGGACTGAGATTTCTCCAGATTCCCTGAATATTTTCACAATATTATGTAAAAAATTATGTGTTATGTAAAATTATGTGATAAAATTATTTAGTTTTGTGAGTTAAATAATTCTAATCTAATTTGTTGTGATATATATATATTTTTGTTTTGTTTGTTTGTTTGTTTGTTTTTTTACTTCTGCAACACTCACACTATTACACTGACTAAGTGTGTTAGGAACTGAGTTGAAATTGACTGATTTTTGAAAAGCGCTATCCCTTATAGCAAGTAACCACTGAATCAATGTTAAAAAAAAAAAAATATTTGTCAGTGTTAATTGTGTTGAATCAATATCACTTTTGCGCCCGCACTTAATGTTGAAAAAAAAAAAAAAGGTTGAAAAAAATAAAAACATTATAGTGATCAGTGTCTGCTTTAGTAGGGCTCTTTGCTATTGCATTGTAGTGTTATGTTTTCATCTTTAGTTATATCGATTCAATGCAATTAACAATGACCATTTTTATCATTGATTCAGTGGTTTTCATCTGCTCTCTTGCTATCAGGGACGTTTACAGACAAGATCACTCATGTACGTGATCTCCTGTGAGGCTTCAGTACGTACACCTTTTTTTTTATTTAATCCATCAATCGTGTGTAATGTTCAGTTCTTATAAATCAAAAACTCATTGCACATACAGCAACAATTTACCTCAGCAATATCAAAATATACTACATAAGCAAAGGAAACTTAACTATACTAGCAAACAAAGCTGTGCAAAGTGCACATTTACATAGACTATACACCCTTCTGTGTTCTTGGGCAGGATAGTAGTTATTTTTTTTTTTTTAACCTCAGGAGCCCCTTTCAATGGAACTGAGAACAGAACATATTTAAAAAGATGTGATGGTCTCCGCTGACCTCAGTGTTTCAACCTCTACAGATCCCAGTGTTTTTCTCTGCTCCATCACTCCCTTAATTCAGCTACACTTCAGTTTTCTGATGTGCTCAGACTGGAACACAAGCACCTGTTACAGTGCTGCAAAAGAGCCAAAACTACACTCCATCATCATCATCATCATCATCATCATATCCTAACACAAACATACTATCACAATAATATTGAGGACAGGATAAACAGAAATATTCTACTGACAAAAAAAACTATGTCATTCCCACTTCTATTCCGATGTGTTCCTACAGTAACTCTTCAGAAATATTGTAGCACACATCATGTTATCTTTTGATATCTTTTGAATTTGCAGCTTTTTATTTTTTAATGTAAAGAAGCAGAGGTATAATGCAAAACAGCTACTTTAAATGCCTGTGTGGATCCAGTAACACCATGACCTGAACATCTGAGAATTTATTTATTTTAGTCAGAATTATTTTTGATGTCTGTGCTTGTTTCACTGAAGACTGTGAAGTTTAATGGAGACTCAATTGTTGTCAGGATGAGCCTTTATGCAGAATCTATTTGTGTGAATTTCTAACATCCACAGATAAGGACACAACTATAAGAAATAAGTTCTGCTTGGGAAAACATATCTAAATGAAAATAAACAATGCGCTGTTAAGTTGTGTGGATTTGTGAATTAGATCTAAACACTTAATGTTAATAACGTTCAGGACTTGGATTGTGCACTTTTCTCTGTCCGTTATTTTTCATGTGTATTCACAACATCAAAATATAATGAATTTGTCACATAATAACAAAATATAGCTGGAGAAACTGGAGTTTCAAATTATGCTAGATGTAAACAGAAGGTCTTCCAGTTATTTAAAACAACACTGATTTTGGTCAGTAACACATGCAAGCCAAACCAAAATACCCCAACCAAATAATTTTGGTATGAGTACATTACACCCCTGTTTATTTTTGCCTGGAACATAATTTGGATCAGGATAAGAACATAAATCCCCTAAACACATTAAACACAATAATTCAATATCTTTGCTATTCATTACTCCAGCCTTTGTGGATTTGTATTATTGAGTTATTAAAACCCCTCGCTGTGTGAAACCATTCCCTCTGCTGGAGCACCTGACATTTTCTCTTTTCTTTCATTCCCATTATGTTTTATACATTGTGTTTTATTTCATGTCCCACTGACCTATACAGAACACAGACTCCAGCGATACCACTGCTGAGACCTCATTTCATTTCAGCTGATGTGAGTAGATGTTAAATATATGTCATGTAGCTGTTAATGGGACTCACTGCAGATGAGGAAGTATGCAGCGATGCAGGAGAGAAGAGTGGTGCTCTGAGCCAAAGATGCCACCAGACCGAAGATCCCCCCAAAGACCAGCAGCACCAGGCTGAGAGGCAGCAGGACCACTATGACCCTGTGCAAGTCTGCAGAGACACATACATGCCTTTATTACATGATCAGTGTAACCTGCTGCCTAGGGTGACCATATGTGCTGTTCATACGGGACACGTCCCAGCCAGGATTTTAATAATGCCTTAAACATCCAGAGCAGTTTGACCAATAACATGCAGTTATTGTACATAATTGACCAATCGTGGGGCTGCGTGTGAGAAGGTGAGATCTAGAGGCAATGATCAAAGCGATGCAAATATGAGCACGAGTTTGTTCGTTCGATTGACTTAAAGCATCACTGTGCACAAATCCCCCCCCCAAAAAAAAACAAAGTGCGCCACAATGCTTCAAGTCAAACGAACGAACAAACACGTGAAAGCGATTCGAAAGCATAAGGAGCCATCTGCTCTGCTCTTTATAGATCTCATGAATGTTACAAAATGATCAACCTGCACAGTGCAAATAGACAAAACCTGGATATTTTAGGCAATATAAAAATCCTGGCTGGGACGTGTCCCGTATGAACAGTGAATATGGTCACCCTAAGCACTGCTGCCACACATTCAAGTTTACTTTTTGAATGCATAAATATTCATAAATCTTTGGTGTTCTCAGATTTAGTAAGCTCTTCTTGCTTTAGTGTTACACAGTCATTTAATCATGTTACATTTTAATCAAGTCACTTTTCAGAGATAACTTCAGTTATTCGGAAATCTAAATCAACCACCTGTCAACTTGATCCACTTCCAACTCAATTAATTAAAGTATGTCTGTCAGTTATTTTGCCTTCTATCACTGAGATCATTCATTCTTCTCTTATTTCTGGCAGTGTTCCCTATATAAAGTGCATTAATAACTCCTGTCCTCAAGAAACTAGGTACTGATCCAAATAATTTTAATAATTTTCATCCAGTTTTTTAACTTGACATTTTTATCTAAAATCCTGGAAAATGTTGTTGCAGCACAGGCACATGAACATCTACTAATAAGGAATTACTGAAGAACTAACAGGTGATTATTCATTAAGACTTACCTCACTACTATTAACTACTAAGGAAGATGTGTTAACTAAGTATGTAATATAATTTAATGATTGTGTTAAGTAACAGTTAGTTATTCAATAACTAATATATTCTGTCATACCTACTGAAGAACATCTCGGTTAGGTACGTAACCCTCGTTCCCTGATGGAGGGAATGGAGACGCTATGTGGAACGACATATGGGGTCTCACTTGGGAGGCCAATCATCTCTGAATTTAAGAGAAAATGCCAATGAAAATTGGCTAGTGGATTAACATACCGGAGCCACTCCCCGTGCCAACGGGTATAAATAGGGCGACAGGTGCATCCACTCATTAGGTTTAACGCTGAGGAGCCGAGAACGTGTCTGTGCGAGCAGGCTCACTGGGGGAAACGCATACTTGCTTAAAGCCCGAGGCCAGCTGTGTGCCAGTGCGTCTATGCCCAGGGGGAAGCAAACAGGTCTACCTGGGCTTCCCTGAATCGACTCCAGATCAGCTGGACCATCTGGGGATGGAGTCGCCATTCTCCGGGGAAAGTGAGCTGTCGTGAGAGCGCGTCGGCTGCATGATTGAGCTCCCCCAGGATGTGGATAGCGCGCAGCGACTTGAGCCACATATGACTCCAGAGGAGGAGATGGCGGGCGAGTTGAGGCATGCAACGTGATCGTAGACTGCCCAGTCGGTTGATGTACGAAACAGCCACGGTGTTATCCGTGTGGACCAACACGTGCTTGTCCAGCAACAGCGGACGAAACCGTCATAAAGCTAGATGCACTGCCAGAAACTCCAGACAGTTGATGTGCCAAAGCAGTCGAGGTCCTGTCCAGGACCCTGAAGCTGCCTGCCCGTAGCATTGTCGCGACCCTGCCTGAGTTGGAGGCATCTGTTGTGACAACAATGTGCCGGGACACTTGTTCTAAGGGCACACCGGCCCGTAGAAAGGCAAGGTCCGACCAGGGGCTGAATAGGCGGTGACACATCGGTGTGATGGTGACACGATGTGTACCGCGGCGCCATGCCCATCTCGGGAGTCGGAAGTGCAACCAGTGCTGAAGTGGCCTGAAGCAACCCGAGTGGCGTGACTGTGGCTGCGGATGCCATATGCCCCAGGAGCCTCTGAAAGTGTTTCAGTAGTACCACTGCCCTGCCTCTGAAGGAACTCAGGCAGTTCAGCACTGAGAGATTCTCTGCACAGGGGAGAGCTTGCTCTTCTCCCGGTTGACCTGAAGCCCAAACTGACTGAGGTGCCGGAGCACCATGTCCCTGTGATCGCACAACTCCTCTCGGGACCGGGCCATAATGAGCCAGTCGTCGAGATAGTTGAGGATCCTGATGCCCACTTCGCAGAGTGGGGCAAGGGCGCCCTCCGCGACCTTCGTGAAGACACGGGGGGACAGGGAGAGCCCGAAGGGGAGGACCTTGTACTGCCATGCCTGGCAGTCGGTACTACCCTCGTGCATTGCTTTAAGTGCCTTGGCTTGGTGTACCTGCAGGATAGCCATAGCATGCAGGGTGGAGGCAGCTTGGCCCGCAGCACTGTAAGCCTTGGCAGCGAACGCGGCCAACAGCTTACAGGCCTTGGACAAGAGACGCGGACGATTCCTCCAAGTGGCGGCGTTTTGCGGGCACAGGTGCACCGCAACTGCCCTCTCCACCTGGGGAACATCCACGTACCCCCTGGCTGCCCCGCCATCGAGGGTGGTGAGGATGGAAGAGGGAGACGAGCGGCTTCTGGCCGTGAAAGGGGCCATCCACGACTTCGTCACCTCTTCATGCACCTCCGGGAAGAAAGGCACCAGAGCAGAACGAGGTTGCGAGCCGCGTCCCATGCCGAGAAACCAATCATCCAGCCGCTAGGGCTCGGGACTGGGCGGTGTAGTCACCTCCAGCCCTATACTCACAGCTGCCCGGGCAAGCGTGGCCGACAACTCCAAGTCAGAATTGCAGCAGCGACAACACCCAAGGGGGGCAGCCCCACCGAATCCTCATCCTCAGAGGTCGTTAACTCATCCCCCGATGCAGCAATCGACATCTGATTCTCGGGCGGCGCACCGAAAGACACGCTGGGACCACCGTGAGACGGCCCAGCAGAATCAATCGGCAGCTGCACGGGACAGGCGCTGCGGGAGGAGTGAGAGGTCCGTGGGTCGTGGCCCAGCAGAGAAGCTCTCACTGTAACCCTCAGATCTCCCAGAGCGCCAGCCGGTGGTCCTCTGCTCGAGCCAGAGAAACCGGGACGGGTGGCGACAGAGGGGTCTGCTGCACTCCCCTTGAGGAGTGAGAGAAGTGATCGCAGTGCTGCCATGTTCATACGCCCACAGTAGACACATGAATCATCCAAGAGCGCAGCCTCAGCGTGTTGGATGCGCAGACACTGCAGACAACTCTAGTGTCCGTCAACCGAAGACAGGAAACGACTGCATCCAGAAGGACACAGATGAAACGGCATCTTGAAAAAGACGCGAATCGTCCGTGATTTGCTCTTTTAGAACTGTTTTTTTAGCCTAAACGCCCAGGGGAATCGCCGTTACAGGGACACTGCTGTACCTCGCCGTCACACCAACCAGGAACAGCTCCTCAAAACAAAGATGAATTGGCTTTGTAGTGACTGCTCTCATCAACTATTCGGCTCCGAAGCAAAAATCTAATGAGTGGATGCACCTGTCGCCCTATTTATACCCATTGGCACGGGGAGTGGCTCAGGCATGTTAATCCACTGGCCAATTTTCATTGGCGTTTTCTCTTAAATTCAGAGATGATTGGCCTCCCAAGTGAGACCCCATATGTCATTCGACATAACTCGTAATGACCGACATAAAGGGAACTGTTAATTATCTACTAGTTAAGGTTCAATAAAAATAACTGAAATAACTACAATTACATTGAATTGTGACCCTTTCAAATAAATATTAGTAGTAGCAGTAGTATGGAAATTCTATATTAATAAATGCAATACATTTACACAAGTTTTTATTGTGTATTGAATTGTTTTTTGAGTGTTTTGTAAGAAATCAGCTTCTGATAGGAACCCCACCACCACTCAACTCAAGTGCCTTGTGATAACTTACCTTAGTTTCTATATTTTATATACATTACTGTATGTGTGCCTCTTCAGCATATTAGATTCAACTATACCACATTACCATTAATTTAATACTTGTATGTAAGGCAAGGATTGAGGGAAAGTGAAAATACAGGTTACCAAATAGTAATTAATAAAGAATTATCAAATAATTCTGCAGGACTTATTTCAACCTGAAAAATTAGGCCTATTCTGAAGTAAAAAGAATACTGGGAACCCATTAGTAATTAATAAAGAATTATTAGATAATTCCTCAAGAATCACTTAGAACCTGAAACAGTATTCTAAAGTGAAAATATAGGGAACCCATTAATAATAGATGAAGAATTATTGGTTGCACTTTATTTTAAAGTACATGTACTAACATGTCCTTATAGTGTACTTACAGAGCATTTATCTAAGAAAGTTCTGGTAATACAACGTAACTACATGGGGTAGGGTTCAGGGTTAGTACCTAGTTATTACATAGTTATTGTAATTATATAATAAGTACATAGTATGTACCTGAGGAACAGGACTGTAAAATAAAGTGCTACCGAATTATTCGATAATTCTGCTAGAATTACTTATAACCTAAAACGGTTCTAAAGTGAGTCTATTAGTGAATAATAATTGCTAAATCATTTTGACTCATAAAAACATCAAATCAAACTTACACAAAAATACTATAAAATCATAAACTTTATAAAATACACAAAACAACTTGTTTACGATCTTTATTTCAGATGAGAACATTTCTTTATACAGCATGTTTTATTCCATTTTAACATGTATACTGCCCACATTTGAACTAACAAACATTTTGTATTCAAAAGTTAAACATTTAAAATCAAACTGTTACTTAACACAATCAATCAAAACAAAAATTGTATTACATATTGATTAGTTAACACATCTTTCTTAGTAATTAACAGTAGCGTGTAAAGTGTTAATGAAAAATTACCTGCTAGCTCTTCAGTAATTCCTTATTAGTTATGCAGTAAGTAAGAAACAGTATTCTAAAGTGTTACCAATAATCTATAGGAACAATTCCAATCAAGTTTTCGTTCCTGTCATAGTACCGAGACTGCCTTTGTCAAAATGTCCAATGGTTTATTGGCTGACTCAGGTCTTTGTTTGTTTGTTGATACTTTATTGATCCTTTGCAGGAAATTATATTGTCACGGCAGCTTAACACTCAGACACCACATTTGACAGAACAAATTACTTCCAACCAATCTACAGTTAAACAACAACAACCAAAAATAAATAATAATACCTATATAGAATATTCAGTAACAGATGCATATTCAGTACAGAACATTCAATAACAGAAGTAAATATAGAATATTCAGTAACATGTGAATATTCATAACACATTAAACCTTCTAATGGCCACTGGTACAAAGGACTTCCTGGTACGTTCAGACTTGCACTTTTGTGCAATCAACCTATGGCTGAAGGTGCTCTTATTGATCAACCCCAGCACATGGATTGGATGTGAGGAATTGTCCATGATTGATTTTAGCTTAGATAGCATTCTTTTCTCAGCCACGTGCTCGATCACATCAAATTCAGTCCCCACAACCGAGCCTGCTTTCTTAATCAATTTGTTACCTCAATTTAGATCTCCCATGCGAGCACCCTCTCCCCAGCACACCACAGCAAAGAACAGAGCACTTGCCACCACTGTCTGATAGACGTTGCACAATAGAGGACGGCAGATGTTAAATGACCTCAGACTTCTTAGAAAATAAAGTCGGCTTTGACCCTTTTTATACACTGTCTTTATGTGGCTCTTCCAGTCCAGCTTATCATCTAGCTGTACACCGAGTTATCTGGGACTGGAGACCAACTCCACTTCACTGCCCTGGATTGTAATTGGGATTATCGGTGTCTTCTTCCTCTTCCTAAAATCCACAACCATTTCCTTTGTTTTTGAGATGTTAAGTTGGAGATAGTTGTGGTTGCTCCAACCCACAAACTGTAATAGTTCTCCTGCACTCCTCCTCTTCACCTCCTTTAATTAAGCCAACAACGACCGTATCGTCTGAGAATTTCTGGAGGAAGCAACTGCCACTATTGTACTGAAAGTCTGCTGTATAGATAGTAAACAGTAACGGGGCTAGCACAGTTCCTTGCGGCACCCCCGTATTACTCAGAATAGTATTAGAGACACTATTCTGCAGACGCACGTACTGTGGTCAACTGGATAAATAGTTCATACACCACTGGACCAGTGATGAATCCAGCTGCATCCTCCTCATCTCCTCACACAGCAGTTGGGGCTGGATCGTGTTGAAGGCGCTTGAGAAGTCAAAATAATTCAACCTCACAGATGCATCAGGACTGTCCAGATTTGCATAGGTTCTTTGTAGCATGTAAATAAGGGCATCATCCACACCCATGTTGGACTGATATGCAAACTGCAAAGGATCCACGTAATTTGTCATACTGGCCTTGATGTTTATATTAGTCTTCTATTTATATTAGTTCTTCTCGATTTAACTTCAGTGTTTCACAACATTTACCATGAAATTCTATTAGACAGATTGCAGTGCTTTGGAATTGTGGGTACTTCCCTGGCTTGGTTCACATCCTATCTCTGACGTGATTCAAATCTAAGTTATCAAGTATTACTACAGGTGTCCCAAAGGGTTTCATTTTGGGCCTATTCCATTTCATTTTTCAATCTACTTTATCCTAGAAGTTCTATTATGGAACACAAATCTCCTGTTCTTCAACATCTGCCGTGGCTTCCTGTTAAACAACTTGTCGAATTTAAAATCTTACTTCTTGCTTGTAAGACATTGCATAACATGCCCCCTTCCGACTTATCTGATCTACTTTCAAGGCAAGACAAGACAAGACAAGGCAAGGCAAGGCAAGGCAAGGCAAGGCAAGTTTATTTATATAGCACATTTCGTACACAATTGTAATTCAAAGTGCTTTACATAAAAGAAAGTAAAATAATAATGAAGAACAAGAATAAAACAAGCAATTTTAAAACTTTTAAAATTATATATATTTTTTAAAACTTATTTAAAATGAATTTAAAACAGTTAGAAAATGATTTCACATAAAATGAAATAAATAAAAAAACAGTGAAAATATAGTGCAATCAGTTCGGACATACCACAGTGCTCATTTAATAAATGCACAGCTAAACAGATGAGTTTTAAGTCTAGATTTAATTAAATGTGACTAGTGTTTTAGCACATCTATACTTTCAACATATGTCCCCTCTCAAACTCTTAGATCATCAGATACATTATCTTTAGTCATTTCTCGTATGTGTCTGGTTTCTATGAGGTTCTCAATTTTTTATTTACGCTGTTCCTTATCTGTGGAATTTACTTCCACAAGATATTTGTGATAGTGACTTTTAGAAAGGCATGCAGTGATATCTTTATGTATGATTGTATAGATATGATTGTGGGTTTTAATTGTTGCTTATTAACTGTTTTGTGTGTTTTATTTGTATGTATGGTGTCCTCGAGTGTCATGTAAAGAGCCCATAAACAAAATGTATTATTAATATCAATGTAGAAATCTGAAGCACAGGGGACATTTTGTCCTTTCAGGTTCAGTGAGTTTGAACTTGTGACCATTGGGGGTGTGTGATATGTCTTGTTTATGATAATGTCATAATTGTTGTTTCAACAGTGTGGAAACTGAAATTATTGAGTATGCTACTCACTCATAAAAACAAACAAATATGATAGCCTAGTATAATGTAGTTAGAGTGACCCCAAAATGTAACAAATGAGGGAAAAAATCCCCCCTATTCATTTTTTTAACTTACATTTTTAAAGCAATTTCAAAAGAACAATATTTTTTCTCAAAGATCAGTATGACTGCAAATGTGATATTGATTTTATTTATTGTTTTATTATTATTATTTCATATACCAGATCAATAAACAAGACATTTATATTGTCAGTTATATTGTCGGTAAATTTTCTATTTTGACACCAAAAAATTGATTATCTATGAATATTTAATTTGTTTCTAAATTAGTCTATTTTAAACAAATCAACATTCATAAAGACAGTCATTTGCTTGTTTCTTGTTCCAGTCCCTTGAACAAAATGGTAAAATGAATAATTCAGTGACTCACTTATTAAGATCCTACCTTGCTAAATTATATATTTTGATCTTCACAATATCATTTTGAAAACATTAATCTCATAGCATTATTATATGCAATTTTAATTGCGGTGTAAATGTATCTGATGGCTGCATCTTTGCCACTTTTGAGGTGCAAAAAATGTGTTTTATTGATTCTAATGTAATTTGGTCGATAACAGCCTACAGTGTCTGATTATTCTAACTGAACTTATTGATTAAATGTAAGTGGTACATGAAAGATACTTCATACATCTAATTAGCTTAGAATAAATTGTCCTGAAAGTGAGCTTGCTAGTGGAAATCAATTTAAGATGTAAGGGTTTCTATCACTAGCATGAAATAATCACCACCAGAATATGAAGAATATGAAAAAGCTTTGGGAGTCATTTGTCCACAACACAAACCAGCACAAAATCACACTCAGCAAAGTAGCTTCTAATTTATGTTATCGACAAAATCCCAGAAAATATAGAGATATCCTCTTTTCTGTCAATGTGCTGTAGCACACCCCTTCTATGACTACTAACCAAAGACCATCAGTTTTGATAATTGTGCAATCTCTCTTCTAATAAAGGTGGGCAGTGATGGATCAGGATGGATGTCATGCTGTGAATACAGCTCTTAAAGAGACAGAGGATACACTAACCATACATAACAAGCCTATTTCCAGCGTCACTCTCTGATTATGGCTAATGTGTAGATAGCTTTCAGAGACTCACTTAAAAGGTGCTTCTCCTGCTCGGTGTGGTCGGAGGTGTCCGTGTAGAATGAGATGTCATGATAACTGCCATTCTGTCCTGTGGGTCACATTGAAACACCAGTCAAGTAAAAGCTGCTAACACCCATTATGCTTTAAACAGTTGCCTGCAAATCAATTTTCTTGGTAATCTCGACATATTACTCCTTACGAGGAAAAGCAGCATTTGTGTTAGAGGGGGAACTATCTTTACAGCAATTAGAATGAAATCGAAAACAGATCTTTTAATGCGACAGATTTAGTAACTGTCATCACATCGCATCTAACATTAAACATTAAGAATTGTGCGAGGAACTACTTCTCTTTTTAATTGCCTTTAGTGCCATTAAAACAGCTACAGAACTGGACGAGACATTAATTATGTGCTTAATGGAGACTCAGGCAGTGATGAGGACTGTATCTGTGAATACTTGTGAAATAACTTTCTTTACAACCAGTCAAACCATATGACAGTTTAGTGCTGCAAGAATAAGATTACAAATGCTTTATCCATTTAATCATGAGACACATGAAATGTAAAACAGTATGAAGGATAATGAAAAAATGCACATTAAGATCATGCAGGCTACTTCATCAGTACTCAGTATTAAGGCTAATGTTTAATGTTCACATGAACATTTTAATGTAAAAAGATTAATTGAGCAATGATTAAATTATCTTACAGAAGATGAAGAGAGATCACTGTTAGAGTATACTAAATGTGAGCAACAGATGCACAAAACCCGACATCAAAGAAGCTCAAGTTGTCTGTGTTCATCTTACCTTCATATATCCTCCAGAGTCCGGAGTGAGAGCTGCTGTATTCCAGGCTGGAGTTCTTCCCTTCATCCACATCTATAATGTACCAGTATTCAGTGCCAATGGACAAGGCAAGCAGGATGAAACTGAGCAGCCCGCACAGACCCGCAGAGATCACAACTGTCCCAAAGTTCATCTTCGTAGTGCTACAATCCCTCTAATGATTTGAGCGCTGAAGGCTATCATTCAGGTCCTTTAAAGCCCAGTGCGTTCAGAGCCATTAAAGCACATTACTCCATCTTAATTTCTCCAGATTTATCCAAGCTGAGAGAAGAATCAGCTCTCAGGAACAGCTGGATGAAGATACTGCAGGGTTTTTCTCTGCATCTCTCCTGCACAGCTGTATATGGAGTGACAGCAGAAGCTCTGAACGCTCTCAGTCTACTCTCTCACCTCACCCTCGATCTTTGTGCTCCATTTGATCACCAGGGACGAGCTGCTTTCTCTACCTTTCTTTGAGATTGTCATACTCAGTATTTTTTGCCTCGTTTTCCAGTAAAAACTTGAAATATTCTTAAATCAATATACATTTACTTGAGGTGATAAATAACACGATTTTAAGTCTGGTTTTCTATTACAATTAAGTGAGACCTTGCTTAAACTTGTTTTCCCTTTAAATTATTATTATTATTATTATTATTATTATTATTATTATTATTATTATTATAATTTTTACCCCATTAGCAGATATTTTTTCTTGTTTTAAGCATAACTTCACTTAATTTTGCAGATTCTGTGTATCAAATGCCATTAAATACAACAGAAAAAAGAGGCAGGTGTGTTTTAGTTAAATAAGGTATATGGCATATAATATAGACTACCTGTATATTCTGAATGGGAGGTGTTTGTTTAAATGTGTAAAGATGTATTTATCTTGTTATATGTTAGTGCCATTTGTGTTTATTTTATTTGATATTTGTGTTTTCTGACAATAAATTTGATTTATGTGATGCTGCAAAAATTGCTTTTCTTAATGCATGAACTGATGAAATGCATAATTACCTTAATGCACACACACACACATACACACACACACACACACTAACTAACTATCTACTAATCAATGCAATTCAGCTGAATAAACATTCAGAGTATGATATATGTATAATTTGTGGTGAATATGAGTCCACTGTGAGACTGATAAAGTACAGAGGTGATGAATATCTGATTGTGGGAGATCATGAGTATAGAAGATCAGCTGCTGAAGGACCTGACACTGCCTGGAGATAAAGTCTGATTTTCCTAATCCTTATTTAATTATTTATAAAAAAAAAAATATTCAAATATATTAAAATTATTAAAAATACTGATTTTATGTAGCACCACACTTTTGATTTTATATATATATATATATATATATATATATATATATATATATATATATATATATATACACACACATATCAGGAGCAGGATACCCTGGCATCCTTGATTAGACAACCAGCAATAATAGTGCAGTAATAATAAGCAATAGTAAGGATAATGACTGACAACCACAAGATGGCACAATTGTTCTCTTCTGGAGTTTTGGTCATACATGTAAAGTAGAATGCTGTTTGTTCCCCCTTTCAAAAGTCAGAGGGTCAGTTAAAATCACAATCAATCGATCACAATCAATTAGTCAATAGATGCGATCTCAATGTTGCAAGATGCAATTCAAGCTTTAAAGCAGATGTACATAATCCAGCCAGCAAACACGTGTGGGGCCCCGATGGGTGGCACCTGGGCTATCTAACTGGGGCCCAGCCAGTTTTGTCCTCTGTTTCTGTCAGGGCCCCACATGGATCAGCCAAGATGAGATAATGAAGGAACACAGCTCTGTATGCATACTACAGAGTGCTAAAATATGACTGAAGCAGCACTGCAGTTCATTAGATAATTAAGTAATTAACTGAGTATTGAGCATTAGTGATAAACACCTGCTTAAGAAGAGAAAAAACAAAACTGCTATTGGTTTTATAGGATGATTAGTCCTCGTCGCCCCCTGTTGTTCAGAGAATGGTACAACAAGTCAAGTCACCTTTATTTATAAAGCGCTTTAAACTAAATACATTGCGTCAAAGCAACCAAACAACATTCATTAGGAAAACAGTGTCAATAATGCAAAATGATAGTGTAATGAAAGTTCAATCAGAGTAGAGGAAGGAGACCAGAGTCGGCGTACGGGGCTCGTGAGAGGCTTTATTCCAAAACCAAAACAAAACAAATAAACAAACAAACAAGCGCGACAGGTGCGCGCACTCTCTAACAGCACTTCGGCCACGAATACTGCGTCTGACTTGCTCGATCGCTCTCCAGCTTCCTGCGCTCACGAGTCCGTGTCTCTCTCTCCTTTCGCCGGCTGTCGCGCTCCTTAAATGCGGGTTCCCCACGCCAATCACTGAAACGAGATCCAGGTGTTACTTGTTTCTCACCTGAACCACTTATCGCCGCTCGTCTCTTCACTCGCTCTCCCGTTGCAGACTTCGCTAAACCACGCCTCCGCCACATACCCCCACCGGCCGACTCAGGCCGGGGAGCCATCTGGCCTGCAGCCCCCCCCCCCCCCCCCATTCCTGGAGAGGAAATCGGCCACAGCCATCTGCGCCCCCGGCCTGTGAATCACCTTGAACTTAAATGGCTGTAAAGCTAGATACCAACGGGTGATTCGCGCGTTGGTATCCTTCATGCGGTGGAGCCACTGGAGGGGCGCGTGGTCCGAGCAGAGGGTGAACTCCCGTCCCAGGAGGTAGTAACGAAGGGTGAGAACCGCCCACCTGATGGCCAAACACTCCTTCTCTATGGTGCTGTACTTAGTCTCTCTCTTGGAGAGCTTCCGACTAATGTACAGCACCGGGCGGTCTCCCCCCCCACCTCCTGGGACAGGACCGCGCCCAGCCCCCTGTCTGACGCGTCGGTCTGCAAAAAAAAGGGGAGAGCAAAGTTAGGAGAGTGCAGGAGCGGCCCGCCACACAGGGCCGCTTTAACTCGGGTAAAGGCCCGTTGGCACGGCTCCGTCCACTGGACCGTATCTGGTACCTCCTTTTTAGTGAGGTCAGTCAACGGGCTGGTGAGGTCCGAATAATGAGGAATAAACCTCCTGTAATATCCCGCCAGCCCCAAGAACTGCCTCACCTCCTTTTTGGTCTTGGGCCTGGGACAGGTTGCAATTGCTGCCGTCTTATCAATTTGGGGACGCACCTGCCCGTGGCCCAAGTGGAAGCCCAGATACTTTACCTCCACCCGCCCAACTGCGCACTTCTTCGGATTGGCCGTTAGCCCCGCCCGTCTCAGCGCCCTGAGGACCGCCCTCACATGCTCCATATGCCGCTGCCAGTCCCCACTATAGATGATAATATCATCCAGGTAGGCGGCAGCATATGCAGCATGGGGCCGCAGCACTCGATCCATGAGGCGCTGAAACGTAGCCGGGGCCCCGAACAAGCCGAACGGAAGCGTAACAAATTGGTGTAATCCAAACGGCGTGGTGAAGGCGGTCTTTTCTTTGGAAATGGGAGATAAGGGGATCTGCCAATAACCTTTGGTTAAGTCCAATGCCGAATAAAAACGAGCCGTGCCTAACCGATCGAGCAACTCGTCAATCCGCGGCATTGGATAAGCATCAAATTTGGAAATTGCATTCACCCTGCGAGTCTACACAGAACCGTACTGAGCCGTCCGTTTTGGGCACCAAAACTATCGGGCTCGCCCAATCGCTGTGTGACTCCTCGAATACTCCCATCCCCAGCATAGCCTCTAATTCGGTCTGAACTACCTTTTTTTTGTGTTCAGGCAATCTATATGGCCGGCTGCGAATTACGACTCCCGGCTCTGTCTCAATGTGGTGCTGAATCAGGTGGTCCCCTCCTAGAGCCAGTACGAGGGGTTTTCCTTTAATAATCGCCTCTGGCCCGAGATCCTCCTCCCCACTCACTAGCGTCGCTAGCAACACTGACTCCTCCCTGCTCCATTTTTTAAGGAGGTTGAGGTGGTAGATTTGCCGTGAGTCGCCTCTATCTGTCCGTACTACCTCATAATTGAGATCTCCTATCCGCCGTGTGACCTCAAATGGTCCTTGCCACTTGGCTAACAATTTGGAGCTAGAGGTTGGCAGTAAAACGAGCACTTTATCTCCCGGTGCAAATTCTCGTAGCTTAGTTCCCCGGTTATATAGCTGGCTTTGTCTGCCCTGGGCCTGAAGCAAATTCTCCATAGAGAGCCGCCCCAGTGTATGGAGTTTTGCGCGCAGGTCCAGGACATATTGAATTTCATTTTTGCTATCCGAGTGTCCGTCCTCCCAAGTTTCTCTCAGGACGTCTAGCACCCCCCTGGGCTGACGTCCATAGAGAAGCTTGAAGGGGGAAAACCCAGTGGAGGCTTGGGGGACTTCGCGCACAGCAAATAAGAGGGGTTCTAGCCAACGGTCCCAATTTTTTGCGTCTTCCAGTACGAATTTCCGGATCATGGTTTTTAATGTGCGATTAAACCGTTTGACCAGACCGTCCGTTTGTGGGTGATAGACGCTGGTACGCACCGGTTTAATGCCCAATAATCCGTACAATTCGTTTAACGTGCGCGACATAAACGCGGTGCCCTGGTCCGTGAGAATCTCTTTTGGGATTCCCACGCGGGAGATTAAACGAAACAAGGCATCCGCCACACTTTTGGCTGAGATGTTGCGGAGCGCCACTGCTTCTGGATACCGTGTCGCGTAATCCACTAAGACTAACACGAAACGGTGTCCCCGTGCGGATCGCTCTAACGGCCCGATCAGGTCCATACCAATTCGCTCGAAGGGGACCTGCACTAGAGGAATAGGGCGCAAAGGCGCTTTTGGAACGGCCGGTGGGTTTACCAGCTGACATTCCCGACAAGACGCGCACCACCTGCGCACGTTCTCGTGAATGCCCGGCCAAAAGAATCGGGTCGTTAGACGATTTAGTGTTGCTGCTACTCCTAAGTGCCCTGCCATAGGATTACAATGCGCCGTCCGGAAAAGCATTTCCCGACGGCTCCGCGGTACTAACAGCTGGGTTGTATCTTCATTTGTCTGAGCGTCGTGGGTCACTCGATACAACCTGTCTTTAATAACGGCAAAATACGGGTGGGATAGCGGACGCTCAGGGTGGAGGACCCGCCCATCGATCGAGCGGACCTGCTCGAAGGCATGCTTCAGCGTCTCGTCCTGGGATTGTTCCAGGGGAAAGTCATCGCGGCCGGCAAGGTTTAGCCTCGCCATGCCGCTCGGTTCCCCTGAGACCGCCCCGCTAGGCCCCGGGACAGATTCTCCCACCTGAGCGCTCGCCCCGTCCCCCGGCTGGTTCTTTCCCCTGACGGCACCCGCTGTCAAACACCCTAGTAAATGCTGAAATGCTGGCCAATTCGTCCCCAAAATTAGCGGATGCCGGAGGCGCGGACTAACGGCCACCTCCACACTATGCTTATGGCCCCGACATTTAATACCTATGGCTTTTAATGGATATTCCCTTATATCCCCGTGCACACACCTCACCTTAACCATGCGGCCCGTATCCAATGCCCCGGATTGTATCAGGCTTTGATGGATGGAGGTCTGGTTACAACCTGAATCCACCAGAGCCTGATAGGTACCCCCCTTAATACTCACGGGTATTTGGAACAGCCCACCTCCATCATCGGGCTCCTGTCCACAAAGTGGCCCGGATCCCCGCAATGCCAGCAGGCTGGCCCGGGTCTCCCCGCTGCCCTAGTGGCGGGAAGTGGCTCAGGGGATTGACGTGGGGAAGCAGCCGGAGTGTCTTCACTCCCCCGTCGCTGGGGAGTGGCCATCCCTCGTGCGGGACCTCGTGCCCCGACCGCAGGCTCCATCGCCACCCTCCAGCGGGCCGCAGCCCTCGGTGGCCCCACCCAACGGGACCTAGGGAGAGGGAGAGATTTCGGAGTGGGGGGGGAGGGGGAAACAGAGAGAGACAGAGAGACAGCAGGGAGGGGCTCGCCGACCCCGGAGCACGCCGCCAGCTGATCCTCCGCCAGTTGGATGGCCAGATCCAGCAACGCCGGGCGGTGGCACTGGACCCACTGGGCAGACTTCTTTGGAAGGCGGGAGATGAACTGCTCCAGTACCACCACGTTGATGATGGATTCGGCGTCGCCGTCCCCGGCCAACAGCCATTTGCGGCACGAGTCCCGGAGCTGCTGCGCCAACACAAAGGGTCGGCCCACCTCGGCCAGCTCCAGCGACCGGAAGCGCTGGGGATGTTGTTCTGGGCTGAGGCCCACCCTCTGGAGGATGGCTCGTCTGAGGTCGGCGTAGACCAGGAGGTTCGGGACGGGTAGTTGTTGGGCCGCCTTCTGGGCCTCCCCCGACAGCAGAGGGATCACCCGTACGGGCCAGCTGTCCACCGGCCACCCACACGCCTCCGCAGTCCGCTCGAACAAGTCAAGGAAAGCCTCCGGGTCATCAGTGGGTCCCATCATCATCGCCTGGAACCGGTGGTCTTGGTCGGCCCGCAGGTCCAGCAGGGCCTGGTGGTGTTCTTGGTGCAGGCCCACAAGCGATGATATGATGTCCGCAAATGGCGAGGCTGATGTAGCTGACGGAGTCTGCATGGCGAACGCTCTCCTTCCTCCCAGGTTTCGGCACCAGTGTAATGAAAGTTCAATCAGAGTAGAGGAAGGAGACCAGAGTCGGCGTACGGGGCTCGTGAGAGGCTTTATTCCAAAACCAAAACAAAACAAATAAACAAACAAACAAGCGCGGCAGGTGCGCGCACTCTCTAACAGCACTTCGGCCACGAATACTGCGTCTGACTTGCTCGATTGCTCTCCAGCTTCCTGCGCTCACGAGTCCCCGTCTCTCTCTCCTTTCGCCGGCTGTCGCGCTCCTTAAATGCGGGTTCCCCACGCCAATCACTGAAACGAGATCCAGGTGTTACTTGTTTCTCACCTGAACCACTTATCGCCGCTCGTCTCTTCACTCGCTCTCCCATTGCAGACTTCGCTAAACCACGCCTCCGCCACAGATAGTTAAAGGCATTTCATCATTGAATTCAGTGATGTCATCTCTGTTCAGTTTAAATAGTATCTGTGCAATCAAGTCAACGATATCGCTGTAGATGAAGTGACCCCAACTAAGCAAGCCAGAGGCGACAGCGGCAAGGAACCGAAACTCCATCGGTGACATAATGGAGAAAAAAACCTTGGGAGAAACCAGGCTCAGTTGGGGCGCCAGTTCTCCTCTGACCAGACAAAACCAGCAGTTCAATTCCAGGCTGCAGCAAAGTCAGATTGTGCAGAAGAATCATCTGTTTCCTGTGGGCTGAATGGTTACAATTTTATCTCTAATAGTATCGATTTTAGAAGTAAAGTAGTTCATAAAATCATTACTGCTGTGATGTTGGGAAATGTCAACACTTGTTCAGCACTTACAACAGGGGCTCTTACACCTTCCAAAGTAAAATCCAAGCACTTCCAAGGACATTTCAATTTTACAGCACTTTACAACTGGGTAAATTACCTTTTTACATACATACTCTTACCTTAGTTAAAGCACATGCACAGATACCACACAAACACACCTTGCTTGCAAATGGTTTGGATTTTTGAATTTGTTCTAAACAAAAAGCATCAAATTGCCAGCAGGCGCCGCATTTGGACCGGTACACAGTTTGTATGACGGCCGGACGACTTACGAATGTGACATGTATAAAGCCTTGACATTTTGTCGGGTGCATGCGCAGTCCGCGGAGGTTGGCAAGTGGAGCCAGCGAAAGCATAAATACCGCTTATACAATGGCAGGACTAGCGCATGATACTGGACAATAGATAACCCTAAACAAGCAAGCAGTCCCTATCCCATGATAGCTTTAAACAAAGACATCAGCATTAGCCCTTGCTCGGATAACGTTTAAGCATTGACACGAGCAAAATTTACGATCTGTAAATTTCGTTTCAAACACTTTATCGATACACTAGCTTGGGCACGATAGCATGCCTAGCAAACATGATCGAACAATTAGCATTGGACAGTGAGCAATGTCTGATGCATATTCACCAACATAGCACTAGGCAATAAAATGAAAGAACTTTGCTAAGCTTTGTGAAGACGTCCAGAGATGAATTAAAGGTGAAATGACCAGTTGTTCGTGGATGCTTTGATTCTTCTTGAATATCTTGCTTCTTCCAGCAGGGAAGCAGATCTCGTGTAATGTTGTTGGGTCAGTCATATTAGTACAACTTTGGCGATGAATCGCGGGCAAAGTGTCTATATCAAGTGCTCCCTCATATCACTTCAGTCCATCGCTTGACAAACAACCAGGCAAATTTGCTTAAATTCATGACTTGAAATCTGGTGAGACACTCTGTGGGAATCCTGCCAAAAACCTGATTTTAACACTTCCTATGGAGATAGATTAGCCGTCTGATTAGTTCCTGAG
Source organism: Carassius auratus (assembly GCF_003368295.1). Classification (NCBI taxonomy): domain Eukaryota; kingdom Metazoa; phylum Chordata; class Actinopteri; order Cypriniformes; family Cyprinidae; genus Carassius; species Carassius auratus. The sequence continues at coordinate 27,868,818 of NC_039245.1, forward strand.
CGAGCGATAGCTCTCGCAAGCAGTTGATCCTTGCGAGCCGTTGTTCTGAATAACAAACATTTGTTTTTCAAATTCACCCTTAAAGCATCCTGGGTGTATGTGACTGTCTTCTTTCAGAATAATCCAGTCAGAGTTTGGATTTTTGAAAATTGTTCTTCCAAGCCTTTCAGTGAGGTGTTTGTTGTCAAAAGTTCAGAAGACGTGAAATAAAGTGTGCGCATCTGTAATAAAACATCCCTTACATGACTCCGGGGTTTAAATAGAGGCCCCTGTAGTGAATCCATGCATTTTTGTAAGATAAATATCCAGATTTCAAATGTAATAAATCCTTTTTTTCTAACATCGGCTGACTGTGGGACACAGAAGACCTATGCATTGCATGCACACCTCTGGGAAATGTAGGAGGAAAGGAACCAAAGTTTCCTTATTTTAGCAAAGGAAAACCAATCTCCTTTTGGCATATTTCAAAATCCTACCACCATTTTCTTTACAAATACTCATTTTGTGCTTCTAATTCATGACCAGCATTTTGTTTTGTTCTCTCTCACACTCGTCACTAACCACACAGCGCTGACGTACTATGACATCTGCCTGCATGCCTTCAGATTTCCAATAGTCAGCAGAAGTGAGAAAAAAAGTGTTTAATACATTTAAAATCTGGATCTTTATCTTACAAAAATGCATGGATTCACTACAGGGGGCATTTGTTCACCCTTTGGAGACTTGTGAGGGATGTTTTATTACAGATGGGTGCACTTTATTTCAAGCCTTGAACTGTTGACAACAAACACACGCTTACCCCATTGAAAGGCATGGAAGAACAAGGACAGTTTTTAATATAACTCTGAATGGATTATTCTGCAAGAAGAAAGTCACACACATCTAGGATGCTTTGAGGTTGAGTAGAAGATGGACATATTTTTATTCTCGGGTGAATTTACCCTTTAAAATACACAAAATTTGCTCCTTTGAAAATAAAGTATTTTAACTACAACTATAAATCTATGATTATCCACTTAGTCATGGCTAGCCCAATGGCAAGGTAACATTGAGTGCTACTCAAAAAAAAAATGCTTGGATATGTTTTTCTGTTTATTTGTAGAAGTATAGTGCCACTTAGTGGTCAAAATCTGCAAACTCATTTGCCACAGAAGCAGTGGTGGGTACTAAACCTGCAGCAGCAAAATACATTCTGGATGTTGAATAGCTACTGTAATCAAATTACCAATAAACCATGAAATTACTATATTAAAATAATAATACAAATAATAATAAGGTTGAAAAATATCAATACAGATATTTTTTGGGACAAATTATTGCAGGACATCAGTTAACTGTATGTTTTCCATCTGGGACAAAATTAAAATGATTTAAAGGCCAGTGAACTTACATTTCTCAATGTAAATAGTGCGCATGATGCTTTCAGAGACTATCAGTAAAACGTGTCTGGATGAGACCCAAAAATGTGTTTTGTTCAATAAAAATGAATCTTTGCTCCATGCATTACTTGTGCATTAATAAATTGCTATAAATGTGATTTTAAAAGGAAGTTGGGCTGTGTGTGACAAGCACAAAACAATGAAAGACTCACATACACAACAGACAGGATGATCATTACTGCTCAACTCACTTGAGTTTGTACAGGTGGTTGAGAGTTAAAGAAGCTTCACTCCTGATTCTCCTGGGTGATTGTAGACTGTCAAAAAATTTGGAAAATAACTTTTATTATTGGTTTTGTTTATTTATTTGATTTTCAGGTTGTTTTATTTTAAATTGTAGTTGTAGTTAAAACTTTAAAACTCTCTCTAAATTTAAATTTTTCTCTCTGTTTTTTTTTTTTTTTTTTTTTTTTTTTTACATATGACATTAACCCTCTGGAGTCTAAGGGTATTTTTGGGGCCTGGAGAAGTTTTGTCATGCCCTGATATTTGTGCTTTTCTCAGTTTCTTATAAATTTCTAAATGGGTAAAGTCTAATATCACTGTAATCAGCACAAACTAGGCTATAATAATATGTGAAATGCATGCATGTACATGATTGTATTTTTGGAAAAAATAATGCCTGGTTAGTGAAAAACTACAAATGTTAAATCACTTGAATAAGGCCATAAAACACATACATAACATTGGTTCCCGGGATTGTTGAGAACTGGAGCTTATAGCCTAGAATTTTTCTTTCTAAATTATGTGAAAATCATCTTGTTTACTCACTCACAGAAAACAATATATTGATTTAAATTTTCTAAGACACTTTTTGTTGGTAAAAGTCATATGCGAGTAGGCATCAACTATCATGAATATCATTGTGATTTACACCAGAGAAGACAAAGGCCTGCATAATGAGCTGTTTAATGAGCCACTCATTCAGCTGTGCCACTGAGAGTGAGGAGTTACAAGAAAGAATGTGAGAATAAAATAAATCTATATAATTTTATGTTTGTAGTTTATTAAGAATATATTTAATTATCCCACAACATAATTTAATATCCAATTGGGGGAGCAGTTAAACAGTTTATTAGGAACAATCAAAGCTGACTTTCAAACAAATTTTTAGGCATCCTTACTCCAGTCACACAATCCTTCAGAAATCCTTTTAACAATCTCATTTTCTACAAAAAAATAAATAAATAAAAATAAATAAAAAAACATTTATTTTTATTATTATTATCATTATTACTAATGTTGAAAAGAGCTGAGAATATTTTTCTGTTTTTTTTAGGGGGAATAAATTGAAAGAACTGCATTGTTTTTACATTTGTTAGAGTTATCTCTATTTTTCACATTTATATTATGTACATCAAGCTTTTGAATGGTATAGTATTGTGTAATGTTATTGAAACTTAATAATGTTTCACTTGATTATACATTTAGTCAGGAATCATAGTTTGGAAAAAGTTTTTGGAAAAAGTCTAAGTAGTAAAATGTTTACACGTTATGTGAAAGCTAGTACAAATAAATAAAAAGAGACTTACTCACGTTTATGATCTCTGCTGAATAAAGTGCTTCGTTCTATTTTCTGAGGAAATACATTTCTCAAATCCTCAACCACATCACATCTTTTTGGAGTGATTTATGTCTTATTCCTCTCATCGCGAAGCAAACAGTAAAATAAAATAAAAACTTGAAGAACAGTCTGGCTGCTTTTTCTTCTGTGTGGGCGTATTCAAGCCGCGAGCTTCAGTTTGAATCTGAATAGCGCGTTAAGTGCAGGGGCGTGGTCACATTAGATATAATGAAAACTCTGCTTGTAATAACCTAGAACACTGTCTAAGACTTGATGGTTGCTCTGTCAGTTCTTCGTCATAAGTTAGGAACCTAGGTGTGCTATTTGATTGCAATCTTTCCTTAGAAAGCCACGTTTCTAGCATTTGTAAAACTGCATTTTTCCATTTTAAAAATATATCTAAATTACGGCCTATGCTCTCAATGTCAAATGCAGAAATGTTAATCCATGCATTTATGACTTCATGGTTAGATTGCTGTAATGCTTTATTGGGTGGTTGTTCTGCACGCTTAGTAAACAGTAGACCCATCTATTTAACCTGGCTTACACATAACATACTAATATGCTTTTAATAACCAAATCCGTTAAAGGATTTTTAGGCTGCATTAATTAGGTAAACCGGAACCGGAAACACTTCACATAACACCCAATGTACTTGCTACATAATTTAGAAGAATGGCATCTACGCTAATATTTGTCTGTTTCTCTCAGTTTGTTTCAGAGGACCACCAGGACAAGACCACAGGAAACAGATGATTCTTCTGCACAATCTGACTTTGCTGCAGCCTGGAATTGAACTACTGGTTTCGTCTTGTCAGAGGAGAACTGCCCCCCCAACTGAGCCTGGTTTCTCCCAAGGTTTTTTTCTCCATTCTGTCAGCGATGGAGTTTTGGTTCCTTGCCGCTGTCGCCTCTGGCTTGCTTAGTTGGGGTCACTTCATCTACAGCGATATCACTGACTTGATTACAAATAAATGCACAGACACTATTTAAACTGAACAGAGATGACATAACTGAATTAAATGATGAACTGCCTTTAACTATCATTTTGCATTATTGAGACACTGTTTTCCAAATGAATGTTGTTCAGTGCTTTGACGCAATGTATTTTGTTTAAAGCACTATATAAATAAAGGTGATTGATTGATAACATAGCTGTTATGTGGAAGGCGTGACAACAAAGTTGAGGATCCAAATGCAGGCTTTATTTGTAAATGTGGTCAGACAGGCAGGGTCCAGTACCAGCAAACAATAATATCCCAGGCAAAGACAAAGAAGAATCCGTAAACAGGTAAAGGTCAAACACCAACAAACAGGTACAATCCAGGGCACGACAAAAAGAGTAATCAGATAAGCAGTCAAAGGTCATAAATCAAGAGGATTTAGATTTTAAGATGAAGAACAGGTTACAGGCTAAACAATAATCAGCCAAGTGTGTGTGGATGTGTGCAACCTTTATAGTGTGAGACTGATTAGGTGATGAGAGACAGGCCATTGCAATTTATAATGAGTCCTGGCAAAGAATTATGGGAAATGGTGTCCAGGGTGAGGTGGCAAGAGTCTGGAATGGAGTTCCCTCTAATGAAGCTCACAGGTACTCCAACTAGAGATTGTGAAAATAGCTTTAGAAATGGTGAACATGGAGTAGAATTAAAAGTAAGCTACATTGCAAAAACACGTTGATTAAAAACTATAAATTACATTGATCATGATTATAAATGCACATATGTGACCCGTCACGGAAACCAGTGACACAAGTCGGCAGCACAACTTTCGAGCAAAATGAGAAAGAAGTGTTTTTTTTTTTCAAAATTGGTGATTTTCGTTTTTTGCAGAATCTGTTAGTTAACAAATAAAATTAGCATCAATATGTACTTTTTGTTTACATAAACATTAAAATAATAACATTAAAAATGATGGCCACATTTTAAAAATTAAAGATTTTTTTATAAAAAGATAAAACTCACATATTTCAGCCTCTAAATCCTTTTTATAAAAGTCAAAAAAGATAAATTACTGACATTTACAATGCACATTCTCCTTTATTATTAATAGTATGCGGTCTGATTTTTCCCGTTGTGTCTGTCGTTGCTATGCAGGGGGTATGGCTTATCTAAATGAGATGTAAATGAGCCCCATTGTCACTTGCAGCAGTGGGAACTGCACAACCTTTAAAGGCTATTTTCTACTTTTTTAGGTTTTTTGAGTGCCTACCTTCAAATGGCCACAACTTCTCCAAATATTATCAGATTTCCATGTGTTACACATAGTTGAAAATCTGGGAAACTACACTTTCAGAATCTGTGAATAACTAAAAATGCCCCAGAACCGACTTGTGTCCCTACTTTCCGTGATTGGTCACATATATGTACACATATTTCACACATGAAACATGATCTTTATGTTCTATGCATTTTTTAAATATATTTTCTAAATACATTTCAATATATTTAACAGTGTTTCACATAAATGTGAATACATCACATTTCGGTATGAAATCTGTATAAAAGAACAGACATGCAAACAAACAAAAGGACAAAAGAAAAAGAAAAATTGTAAAACAAAAGAAAATTGTAAAAAATTTGTGGAATCAGAATAGAAATATTGTCATGAGCCTGATTCAGATGATAATGTTTTCTCATGGGGACATAAACTATGTTCAACATTTACAGTCTGTTATTTCATTGCTGTCCAAATCCGGAATTCCACTATTTCCCTACTGTACTGTCTCTCCAGCCAAAGAAGAAGAAGAAGGAAGAAGCTCAGATTGCTGCTCGTTGTCAGAGAAAGAAGTGTGAGGCTCACGGATTGCCTTCTTTCTCTCAAAAGAGAATAAAATAGCAGAGCAGTGCGTCTTTGACACCAGGCTCGAGTGATATCATGCCGGCTCAGCTCAGACATGCTTCACTCTTCCCACGTCCCCTTGTTTCACCAGTATGCTTCACACATGAAAATCAACACCCCTCGTTGAAAAAAAAATCATCTCATGTAGGCTAATCGGTCAAACAATCAGTGTCTTGAAAATAGTTAATAAATAGCCTTTGAACAGTCATAACATTTATAAGATAAGATTTACCTCAGAAACACCAACAATATATTTGCCAACATTATTTTATCATTTTCATAAATAAGTCAGTTAACTCCCACAGTCCCTTTTTTCCATGAGTAGGTGGAATTTTCACATTGATTAAATGTGTTATTATAGCAATATAACACATCTTTCTATATCTCGTAATTTTTACTTATTCTAAAAATATTATGGCACTGAATTCTGCCAGATTTACTAAATTACTTAATGCAACCACACTCTTGGCACAGCGGCCCAAAAACACAAAAAGGGGGTTGAGGGATGTATAGGTGATATAGGAGTATTTACTCATTTTAGTTATAATTAGTTCAATTTAATTCTCCTGGCCATTCTTTCTGCAAATTCATCCACATTGTCTTTGGTGTTTAATTTAAGGTTTTGTGTATTCTCAATGGAAAGAATGGCTACTTTCGATATTCTTTGCTTTTGATTAAAGAGGATAAAATTGAAAGAAAGAGAAATAAAATGGTGCAGGAGTGATACCATCTTGGTAACACTTTATAATAACTTTCAGTTCATATGATCTATATTTGTTTATATATGATCTATATTTGTCTTTGTTGTGTAGTACTATATTTGTACATCTTAACAAATTATCTATTAATTATTTGTTCATGTTTTTGCAGTAGCCAATCTAAAGTTTAAACTACTCATTTTTTGTACATGTTTGTACAATGTTACATTTGCAATCATTTCATAATTTATTTTGTGGTGTACCTTTTGCTTTGTGTTTTCTTTCTTGTAAGTGGCAGCTGTCAACTGTTGAATTTTCTGTATCATAAACATCTTGGGAATTCTGTCTTATCCAATTGAGTTCTAGTATAATTTTTTTGTGTATTCATTGATTTATGGTTGTCTTTTTTTGTTTTCGTTTTAGTTTGCAGGGCCCTGAGTTGGGAGGCTAGCTGTGCAAGAACCCTGGTAGTGGTGTTTCAAGCACGGAGTGTGGATTGCTGTTTGTGGAAAAAGTTCATAGACATTTTGCATACTGATATCCATGTCTCTTTGTCCTTCATGGTAAAAAGTCTGCGTGTCCAATTACCATTGAGTATTCATTTCCCAATACTTGAAAGGGGTGGCATAGTCAGCATTTTGTACTTTTCTCTTAAGGATTTGGTTTTTGCAGTGCAATTGATTTATTAACATTTCCATTTTTAGTATACATTTGGCCCAGTATACATTTCATTCAGTTCTTGAAACAGACACATTTCTCAAAACTTCGAACACATTTCATAAACATTCCAATTTGCTCAAACTAAGCAAAAATGCCCTCATTTTGCCCAGGTTTAACCTGTATGTGATTGTGCATTAGCAGAAGGCACACTTCCACCGCATAGCACTCACTTGAAAAAACATGGACTAATTATAATGCAGCATTTTTCTGAAAACACTCCACTGCTCTGTTTCTTTAGCCTGCAGAGTGCTTAGACGCTGATCTCTTATTAATGCTATCACTAGCCGACATTATATTATTGTTCAAATAAGTAATTAGGAACTACATTAAGACAAAATATGTATAATCACCAGATTATTAACTCTTGGACAGATGCAAAATTAAACCCACAGAAATATACACCTCAAAACATTCACCATAATAAAATTGTGCTATATATTTGAAAACCTTTAAGTCTGTCATGTGTTCAGAAATGTCAAATATTTCAAATAGTTTGGTGTCTGACATGACCAAACATCAATCATCACCTGTGCATCTGATAATGGGGTCAGGACCCCTAAACCAATATTTCCAACTGCCCCCTAATGGAGGTCTGAGGAGTCCAGGGACACTTTCTGCTGATGGCCTCTGACAAACATGCTAAAGAGTTTCTTAATTACAGTCCTGGGTTCTCACCATTGATGATCTCAATCAGGTGTGTTAATTAAGGGACACAGATATGCAGAGTGGTGGGTGGTGGTTGGAACTGAGAACCAGTGGAACCAGTGATCAGAAGTACTAGTCATTTAATAAGAATCTAAGGGGGCATTTACACTGGGCTCTTTGCTGCGGTTTAAACCCAAGCGTGATTTGTTCCCGGTGCCGGACAAAGTGTTGGTCTGCTTTCACACTCAATAGTTGTATCAAACCCAGGTGCGTTTGCAGTCACCTTACATCGCAAACGCACCCAGAAAAGGCATGGAGAATGCAACGCGTCACTGGCATTTTCTGGTGCTTATATGCACAACATAATAATTAATTTTAATTATTACATTTTAATTAATTTAATTTTCACTTTTAAGAGTGTGTGGAATCAACCTCGGCTCTCTTGTGTGTTGAGGAAACAATGATAACGACAATGTTACGCATGTGCGGGATACTTTACTTCCTGAACAAGTGTGCACCAGAGTCTGTGTTACTTGCCCATTCAAGCGAACCGTGCCACAGTTCGGGAGCAACCGAACTTGGGTTCAGTACCCCAGTGCGCACCAGGGTCCAATGACAGCGTTCAGATTAGCGATTTTTCATGCGAACCATGCCCCGTTCCGCACTAAACTGCCAGTGTGAAAGCACCCTAAGATCTTTGCTTCGGATAATACAGCTTTCATCTGAGCATTTGACAGCATCAATAACCAACCTAATTGAAATTAGTTTGAAAAATGACAGAGCAAAGTATCAGTTTCTAAAATATCTTATGAAGCAAGTGGGGGACTTCTGACTATTAGAAACAAATAAAACCACAGATATTTCTCATGCTCACAAAAACAAAACAAAAAATAAATAAATATAGAAAGTCAATGAAGAGCATAATGCTGTAAAGTCATTGGCTGAACAGGTGTCAGGAGGATAACTTTTTTTACTCTGAGTCTGTGTCTCTGGTACACTCAGTGCTCCCACAGGGACGAAGCATCCACACTGAGCCCATCACCCATCAGTGTGCCTCCCTGGTCTCCACGCAAGTACTTGCCATTTTGACCCTTGATGCCAACCCGTCCATACTCAACAAACTCAAAGAAAAAATCCTCAGGTTTATCCCCATCTGTGCACACCAGACCACTGCTGGAGACATACCAGAACTTTTCATTTCCACCTGTGTAAAAAAAAAATACATAGTTACATTCATCAGATGTTTGCAAATATGTGTCCAGAAGAGTGTGTGCTGCTCATTGAAACTCGGGTGAGTTACAGCTTACACAATAGCAATATGTCTCACTTTTTATTTGGTATGCGCCATCACTGAAAAGCAATGAGAAGATATCATAAACAGAGCGGCTGCAGTCCAGTGTATTGGCGGTTTTGTGGTGGCACACAAAGCCATTCTCCCCACGCAAGACCAGGATTGGACGATTAATCAGCTTTAGCATGAACTGCTCATCCTCCCCTGCCGAACACATGCAAGGATTTATCTGACTCATGTTAGGTGGGTATTCAGTAGTGACAGATCAGTAATAACTTATTTGCACTCACCCAAAGAATCACTCACAGCAGCAAGCTGTCCATTTTTCTTTGTGCAGACATATTTTCCATTGTTTGCTCTCAAAGCAATTCGTCGGCCCAGCCACTCTATGTCAAACATGGTGTTTTCTTCTCTAACAGTCACACAATAAAGATCTTTCACTATTTTCACAAACATTAATTTATGAAATGCATAAAAAATATTGTAATTTATGATAATAATGGAAACACTTACGCTTCTGTGGCTGAGGAAAGAATCCCTCCGTGAGTAACGAGTGTCCAGTAATTTCCACCATTGGTTCTGAACATGCACTTCTTAGTCTCTTTATCAATCTCCATCTGAAATGTCTCCATGTCTGTCTCATCATCCTGATTAGCTAAGATGCTAACACCTGGAAACAATTACATTCTTATGTCTTCTAAGCAGCTGATGCCTCTTTTCTTTGCAAAATGGCTATGCAAACAGTATTTGTACAAACATAGTGTGCTGGGTTGTTGAATGTTAAACTCTGTTTTATCTTGGTCACTCTCACTGAAACTGTGGTTGAAATAACATTACCAGCAAACTTATGTCTGTTCCAGCTAATCAAAGTGACCAGATTGTGTAGGTTAAGATTAAAATTAGATGCTTCAGAAATACCCCTTGACTGTCTGTTAAGCCTTTTACTGGAGTAATCCCTAACACTCACCCCAGCAGCCTGATGCTATAATTCCTACAATTGTTAAAAGCAAATGCATAGAGGCACTTAATAAGCAAGTGGTGGAAGAAACATTCAGCTTTAGGCAAACAGATTCAGCCTTTTACACTTTCATTGATGTTGTTTACACAGCTAATGCCCTGTGTTCAAGTTCTAAAGCCAAGTAGTGGAGAACCATTTGCATTATTAGCTATTCATTATTATAAGTGATTTGATGATGTATTCTAAAATATTATAAAGCAGCAAAGAGCTTGCAAATATTTGGCTATGAGAATGAAAAGCATTTATCATAATGGCTCATTGTTTTTCAAAGATAGTCCTTTTCCCCCCTGTATCAAATGTCACCATCCTATTTGTCCAGAATGATTCTAAGAGACAGATGTCTTGCTCTTTATTCTGAAACAGTCTGAAAAGTGGCAATGGACTCAATGGGTCTGTTTTATCCTATAGGACTCCCAACAAACTCTATTAGCACAATATAATAATTTGTTGGTTCAGGTTTGATCAGGGTTGGAGCTGAACTTTGCAGGAAGGTAGATCTCCAGGAACAGGACTGGAAACCCCTGGGCTATAGCATATTCCAAGAATAGGGATATCTTCCCTAGCCCTTGCACTCATTAGAAACATCCAATCTGAGAACTGAATATTCATATGAGTCTGATCTTTTTGAGGAACCAGATGATCCTCACAAAACATGATTTGTTAACAAAATACACTCCACTTTTGAAGATCAGCTTACCCACTTGATCCAGTTAAATAACAGACCACTGGAGGTGAAGAATATCAAATATACAATTTTTGCCTACCATTATGGTGTTTTGTGTCTTTTTTGAAATTTGAAAGTTTAGGATTTTTTCATTGTATAAAAACAGCAGCCAGCACCGCCTTCAGAATTTTTATTTAGTATTATCGTACATTAAATCAAAGGGGTTTGGAAGGCACAAGTGTGAAAATGTTTTTTTTTTTTCTCCCTTTAAATATGTGCAAAAAGATATGTCTGGCAAATCATTTGAGGCTGCTTTAATCTGAAGACACACAGTGGATATGACAAATTAAATTGGTTGCTTCAGACACAGATAATTAAATTTGCCAGATGACCATGCACCCATAGGCAGATGTACGCAAATCTTTTCACTTTCTGAGATTCTGTAAAGCATACATGCATCATAGAGGAAATGACTACACTAGGTTTTTGGAAATGCTGCATCTCTATATCCAAAAGTCCAGGCATGTTTTATAAGTTTGTTTGGCTGCATTAAACTAAGCAAACAACAGTGTTTTGTTATTCTAGCACTACATCAGCAGACGACATTTTATCAGTTTTGAGATGAACAAGCTAAATATAAAAAGTAGATTGACCGCCTCAAGAATCCACTTTTTACATTTTCAGCCATGCTGCTGAATGCCTACACATTGTTTTAGACCACGGTTGCCCAATCCTGTTCATGGAGATCTTTCTACAAACTCCTCCAACCCTGATCAAAGAGAGCCAGCCAAATAATACATGAGCACATGATAATTACAGACAGGTGTTTTGGTGAAGAGTCGGAACTACTCTGCAGGTAGGTAGATCTCCAGGAGCGCAATTGGAAATGACTGTTTTAGACAAGAGGCTCCCAGCCAAGCTCCTGGATGTCTCCTTATTTAAACATAACTGATTCAGGTCGTATAAGAGACTCTGAGACTTGAAATGGGTGTGTCAGACAAAGGAGACATGCAAAATGTACAGTATTGGTGGGCCTCCATGAATAGGGTTGGGAACCACAGTTTTAGACCAATAATAATGACCATGACACCACATGCTAAAAAATGCATAATAATTGATTACCTTGACGAATAGACACATATCTTTTGTTGGCTGCCAGGAAAACAACTTGTGGGTGGCTCTCTTCCAGATCAAACAGCTCATCTTTCCCTGGCCTTGAACAGCGGCCAGACTTCAGGGTGCCTGCGGGGCCCATTGGTGAGAGAAACTTGCCCTCACAGTCCTTAAAAGCCAGCTTGCCAGACTTGATTTCCAGAGTGAAACTAGTGTTGTGCCTGTGCTCCATTACCAGCTTACCATCATTGCTGAGAAAACGATTGTCACAAGCCTTCAGACTGTACTTCTCATCCAGGTAGACCAAAGTGATCAGGGAGTCCACACCCCAGGGGATGTTGCTGTCCATGCAGAGCTGGTCGTCTGTGGTGGACAAGCGTGCATAGCGCTTGCGGGATACACTTAGCAGGTTGGCCTGTGGGTGAAGGGCAAGATGCATGGCCCACATTTCAGATCCTCCAATGGTCTGGGCAAAACAGGATAGATATTCTGCAGAGCCTCCAAAATAGCGCAAATATGGTTCTGACTGCAAGGCCCAGCGTCCATTTGACTGTGTCACAAGCAAAAAACGGCAGGATGCGTTTGGCACTTCCTCCTCACAGCTCACCTTGCCATCTTTATCTGTGGCAAGATAACGTCCGAGATGACTGCGCAAGAAAACTACCTGGCTATCCTGGTCTTGCTCCAGGGTCCAGATCTGTTTCTTCTTCATGCTGGTTCCAGATGCATTTACCTTGAACCCAAATGCCTCTGCGGTGAGGTAACGATTTTCGTAATTAATAAGTCCAAACTGGAGCTTTAAAGCCATACTTATTCCATTTGTGGACATTGTGACCAGGTGCTTGCCAAAGGATTGTTTAAGATGATTTGTACTGCAGATTAAAAATGCTGAAATGGTGACAATATGCCCTTGACTCTCCTCAGATGATATTAAAAGGTCATTCAAAGTTTCTTCCTGCTCTGAACTTTGACTGTTTTTTCCCTTGTCCACTCAGACTCAACCACAGATTAAGGCTGTTTTCCCTGTGAGTCTCCTGGTATTGGATTCTTTATCATTAGGGCAGCAGTCCCAGGCTACACCAGTTTACCTTAAGCTACTTCTCTGCATTCACACAGGTGACAGCCTCCTGCTTCCTAATCAGTCTGGATTAAACTCAGCATGGCACAGCACCTCAATCCAACAAGCTGCTGACACCATACACACCACATCTCTGACTACTCCCTTTTGTCCTCTGGCAGATCTCCCTCCCTCTTTCTCTCTCTCTCTCTCTCCCCCCACCCCTCCTAGTTTTCAGTTCCAACCCTACCACCACCTTTTTCCAATTTTCTTCCCCTCTTCCTTTCTCTTTTTATACACTGGCTTGTTCTCTTGAATATATAATGAAATATATTAATGTTTCAATGACAAATAATACAGTATATGCTTTGAACATTTGTTCTTCTTGCATTTTTATGGTAATGTCATGGTTTATGAGCAGTGTTTTTTTTGTTTTGTTTTTTAAGCTGCTTGACCTTCCTTATTTCCCAGTCAAATATGTATTCTATAACCTGTAGCTCAGGTACAGATGAACATGACGTATGATCTCTCACACAGCACATGTTGTCCTTATAAGGGTATTATTGACCCTATTAATGACACTACAAGGTTTCAAATATTCTACAAATTGGTGTCCTATTATTTTTGCCAGATCCGTTTCTGTATTTAAACAATATAGACCCAAATCAAAATGTTTAGCTATATCCCACATTTGTGTGTAAATATTTTATGACATGATTTCACTGCTATATAGACCTTCCGTAGCACCACCCCATTTCAGTGCTGCATTCGTTGTCTTCTGTCTTCTATCTTCTATTTGTATTTCCACCGTGTGAATGTAACGTTTTTTACATTTTTCATGACAGCCACCTCAAACATTACAATGATCATGATATCCTTCATCTACTCTAAAATAAGTAACTCCATGTCTCCAATTAGTTACTCTTCAACAGTGAGGTTATCAAGTTGCCGCCATATTGTAAGTTCAAAAACAGAATGCTTAAAATGGCTGAGCGCTGAGTTTAAGGTTTATACTGTACAAAAAAATTTTTATGTTCCACAAACTTGTTACACCCAGGGTGTAACTTATTGAAAGAAAAGGGAACAAACAAATAATTTATGTAATTACAAATCAACATTTGATAGCAAACTGGCTTCCCAAAAGCTAAACAAAAAAATGTCCAGTTCACATTGGTGCTTATTCTGAAAAAGAACTGCTCACTTAGACTGGAACTGATTGTACATGCATGAACTGTTTAATGGGGGATAGTATATTGGGAAAACTTTATTTCTAAATAACTGAAGTATTCATACAGTGTCCGTTTAATAAACTGTTAACCAAGCCAAAATGAAAGCATGAAACTGCATTTGAAATCAAATTGAAAATCAAATAATATGTAACCATGTGATTTAAGCACTATAACTACAAAGTTTTTTTAAATACGTTGACAGACCACACTGCCTGCACCTCAAACCGACTGTCCAGAATGTTTGCATTTAATTTGCATAAAACCTAACCATGTTGACACTCTTACCACTTTCTCCACTCCACAATCATCTCTTGTAGATAATAAACAAAAAATTGCTGGCCATCTCACTCAGCACCAATGGACATGCACAGCAAGACTGAAATTACACTACAAAACACACAAGACTGAGATTACACAATAATTTTTTAGTAAATCCAAATATATGTCGACAATGGAGCCCATGGGAGCCAATTCCAGCATATTGGGCTAAAGTCAGGGAAACACCCCAGGTGGAAGGCCACTCAGATAAAACAGATGAGCTCATATAATAATTTATTAATACTGAGAGACAAACAAACAATGTTTTGAAGGTTAAGCATTTATTTATATATTTCTATTTCCATTTACATTAAGTCAATGAGCAGATGCTTTTATCCAACATAGAAATGAGAAATGAAACTTCACCTGGAGCTTTACTTTACTTGTAAATTTTCTCCTGGCTTTTTTGGCCAGCGGGAACAAGCTCCAGGTGCACCACTCATCAAGCACAGGTGTTGTGATTGTGAAATCAGTGTGGGAGTGGTGTTTCCAAGGTGACACTGATCTGGAACTGGGATACATGATACAGTATACATACACAAATAAAAACAAGTAAATATAACAGAAAAAATAGAAAGCTAGTGTTTTGATCTGGAATCGGGATACTCAAGTCAAGTCAAGTCGCTTTATTTATATAGCACTTTAAACAAAATACATTGCGTCAAAGCAACTGAACAACATTCATTAGGAAAACAGTGTGTCAATAATGCAAAATGACAGTAAAAGGCAGTTCATCATTGAATTCAGTGATGTCATCTCTGTTCAGTTTAAATAGTGTCTGTGCATTTATTTGCAATCAAGTCAACAATATCGCTGTAGATGAAGTGACCCCAACTAAGCAAGCCAGAGGCGACAGCAGCAAGGAACCGAAACTCCGTCGGTGACAGAATGAAGAAAAAAACCTTGGGAGAAACCAGGCTCAGTTTGGGGGCCAGTTCTCCTCTGACCAGATGAAACCAGTAGTTTTCAGGCTGCAGCAAAGTCAGATTGTGCAGAAGAATCATCTGTTTCCTGTGGTCTTGTCCTGGTGCTCCTCTGAGACAAGGTCTTTACAGGGGATCTGTATCTGGGCTCTAGTTGTCCTGGTCTCCGCTGTCTTTCAGGGCAGTAGAGGTCCTTTCTAGGTGCTGATCCACCATCTGGTCTGGATACGTACTGGATCCGGGTGACTGCAGTGACCCTCTGATCTGGATACAGACTGGATCTGGTGGCTACGATGACTTCGGAATAAGAGTAAAACAGACTAATATTAGTGTAGATGCAATTCTTCCAACGATGTAGCAAGGACATCGGGTGTTATGGGAAATGTTCCTGATTCCAGGTTTATCTAATTAATGCAGCCTAAAAATCCTTTAACGGATTTGGATATTAAAAGCATATTAGTATATGTAAACCAGGATAAAGAGATGGGTCTTTAATCTAGATTTAAACTGCAAGAGTGTGTCTGCCTCCTGAACAATGTTAGGTAGGTTATTCCAGAGTTTAGGCGCCAAAGTGGTCCATTTATTTTAATACAACATTTTCCATAGCAGTTTCCATCAGCGTAACAATACATAGCGTGGCGCGCAAGCGGTCAAAAGCCCTTTGCCCTTCCGGGTCAAACACCTGTAGACAACATTGTATCTGCTGCCTTTATACCTGAGGCCAAGATACAAACATGCGCCACCAAGTGTTAAATAAAGAAATTTCAACCCAAATACAAAGTGGCATTTGGCTCTAACAGCCCCTTTCACACTGCCATTCCGGCAAATACATGGGTAAACTGTTCCGGCAATCGTTCCCGGGTTGCTAGATTTTGCACTTTCACACTGCCAGTGATTACCCGGGATATGTGTGTGCTTTCACACACAACCCGTAAAGATCTAGTAACGACACGTGACATCAGGGCGTGACGTGTAATGTATGAGTCGAAAACGTTAGGGACGTTATACTTTCACTGAAACAAGCGAATGATCTCGGCGTCAGCGCGGAAAGTGAGGAACTAACTGGTCTCTGCTTCATTTCAGTTTGCACATATTTTTTCGTCGCGAACGTTGATCTTTCTTCAAAACAGCCGGTAAAAGAGTAGCGCGATAACGTGCGCGTCATCACTTCGACACGGCATTAGGTCTGGCTTTTGTTCACACAGCGCTCATCCCGGGTTGAACCCGGCAATGTTACTAGGTCCCCGACCCGGGTTCAATGCCGGAATCAATCCCGGGACGTGTTTGCTTTCACACAGAAGGCGACCCGGCAATATGCCGTGTCCGACGTGCAGTGTGAAAGGGGCTTATAAGTGCTATACAGCCCTGAAAGATCACTTACTACAGGGAGAAGTAAGACACTATACTTTACTGGGAAATCTGCCACTAGGGGAGAGTGAGGGTCTAGGCACTTCTTCCAAAGATTCTGATGGAGTTCAACATCCAACTGCGGGGGGTCCATCGAAAGAGCCAAAGATGCAGCGTCACAGTAAGATGGGTGACATTGAGCATTATCTGACTACGTTTGAGTAAATTGCTACTGTGTGCAAATGGCCTCCAGAGGATTTGGTCATTTGACTAGTTCCTCTAATCACTGGCAAGGCCAGTGTCTATGTGTCTATGGATATGGAGGAAGCGAATGACTAAGAGCAGGTGAGAGAGGCCATTTAAAAAAAGTACTCATCTATGCTGAGACCTATCGTCAGTGGTTTCGTTCCATGGAGGTGCTGATGGAAGAAACTCCTAAGCAATTGCACGTCCGGTTGAAGGATTTGTTCTAAAAGGGGGTGAAACCTGCAGAAAGATCTTTTTGGAACAGATTTTGAGAATGTTGTGTCCCGAACTGCAAATCTGGCTTAAACAGCATGATCCGTCCTCCCCTGAGGAGGCCACCTGGCAGGTGGATATTATTGTGGCAGCTAGGCAAAGGCCTGAGACTTGGCGTCTTGCTCAGTGGAAGACCGCAAGGGACAAGCTTTTTTCCCACAACCACACTGCAAGAAGGGAGTAAGAGTATAGTGAAGTGACATTCAGCCAAGTATGGTGACCCATACTCAGAATTTGTGCTCTGCATTTAACCCATCCAAAATGCACACACACAGAGCAGTGAACACACACACACACTGTGAGCACACACCCGGAGCAGTGGGCAGCCATTTATGCTGCGGTGCCCGGGGAGCAGTTGGGGGTTCGATGCCTTGCTCAAGGGCACCTAAGTCATGGTATTGAAGGTGGAGAGAGAGCTGTTCATGCACTACCACCACCCACAATTCCGTCCGGCCCGAGACTAGATCTCACAACCCTTCGATTGGGAGTGCAACCCTCTAACCATTAGGCCACGACTTCCCCATATTGGCAAGAGATTAACGAAACAAACAGAAACGTCTATATTAACCACAATTGGGATTATTAAGTGTTTTAGTTTTGGTCAGATAGGCCATAAGAATTTAATAAACCTGAATAAAAAGCTTACTAATGTCTGTTATGTTCCACGGTCATATTCTGTCACTGAAGTGTATTTAGACAATTATGAGCAATCCTACCTAATTAAAGTGGGTCTATCACCAAAACTTCCTTTTCCTGTGATCATTAGTCACAATTGTCCTGCATTAATGGGCTAATTGAAGCCAAGTAATACCTGTCATGTTGTTTTAACTCGTGCAAAGTCTAAACAGAGCCAGGAGGTGAATGAGACAAATACCTTGAACTGCCTTCCTTTTTATGACTGTGATATTCCAACTCATCCAGTGAAACCTGTGAAGTCTAAAGCAGAGAAGAGATTAGACACATTTCAGGGAACAGTGGTGCAAGTCATAGAGAAGGTTAAGAAAAACTCCCTGCCGATATTAAATAGATAGAAAACTGATTCTGAAATTGGTTCTATCTATTCTAGTATGATAGAAAATGCAAAGCTAGGCAGAGAGATGGCCTTCTTTAAAGGTTCTACTTTTTGTCCAGAAAATTAAATTCTGTATTGTAAGAAAATTGTTCTTCCTATGAGTGTACACAACATGATGTTGAAAATAGGGCACTCCATCCCTTGGACCAGTCATTTGGGAAGTCATAAAATGTATCATTGAATCAGTAAACCCTTTTTCTGGCCAGGGATGACCCCAGATATAGCTGAGTTTTGTAAGACGTGTCCAGAACTAAAATGTACTGCCCCTCATGGTCCTCCAAAAGCTTCCTTGACGTCTTTGCCAGTAATAGAGGTGCCTTTCCAACGACTAGGCAAGGATAGATGTAAGCCCTTTAGAGAGGAGTAAAGCAGGTAGCAAATGCATGCTGGTAATTTGTGACTATGCAAGTTGAGATCCAGAAGTTTTCTCGTTAAAGAAAATCAAGGCAAAATCTGTGGCTTTTTGTTTGAGGAGATACTGACTGACAGAGGAACCTATTTTATTTAAGTTACTGCAACAGGTTTAGCAATTTCTGTATATAAAAGGTTTGAAAACCACACCTTACTATCCTGAAACCAATGGTCTTGTAGAAACATTAAATTAAACCCTTGTTCAAATGCTCCGTAAATTTGTTAGTGACACAGGATCTGAATGGGATCAGTGGTTACCTTACTTACTATTTGCATGTA
This sequence comes from Carassius auratus, assembly GCF_003368295.1. Classification (NCBI taxonomy): domain Eukaryota; kingdom Metazoa; phylum Chordata; class Actinopteri; order Cypriniformes; family Cyprinidae; genus Carassius; species Carassius auratus. The sequence continues at coordinate 27,887,969 of NC_039245.1, forward strand.
AAGAAGCCACAGGCTTCTACTGGTTTCTCTCCCTTTTGGTTTATGTACAGTGTGGCCATGATGTGCGGGGTCCTCTGTCTCTGTTGAAAGAGTCATGGGAACAGAGTTCACAGATGTTTAGTAAGGTGAATGTCAGTGATTATATGTTGTAAATGAGGGAGAGTTTTAGAAATAGAATGCAAAAAGAATGCTTACAAGAATCACAGAAAAGGCAGAAATGCTGGTATGACAGAAAAGTGAGGCAGTGGTCTTTTGAAGTAGGTCAGCAGGTTTTAATCATGCATCCAACAAAAGAGAACAAGATGTTGGGGAAATTTCAGGGTCCATTTAAGGTTACCAAGAAGTTAGGACCTGCAACTTACGAAATTGCAACTCCTGGTGGTTCACAGTCTAATAGAACTTTGCATATCAATCTCTTGAAAAAATGGTTTCCATAGAAAGAGTCTGCAAGTGTTAATTTGACTCCGTTAGCGAAAGATGAAGAAGAGATAGAAGAACAGTAACTATCTGTTAGTCTGGATACCCCCTCAGTTAATCTTGAACACTTATCAGAGCAACAGCAAAAAAACTAATTCAAGAGTTATGTGAACCAGAACTGTTTAAGAGAACCTCTGGTTGTACCCTTCTCATTCAGCATTGAATTGTGTTGAAACCTAATGCTCAAGTGAAAAGAATGAGTTATTGTATTCACTGAAAAGATTCACTGAGGTTGTTAATAAAGATGCGCATTTTGTAACCTTCTCAAAGTGAATGGTGTAACTCAGTTGTGTTAAAAGGACGGTTTTGTATTGATTTATGCTACTTAAATTCAGTATCCAAATTTGATATATCCCTAAAATGGGTTCTTGATTCTTTTAAATGGTATTATTCATGACAATATTTTGTTGTTAAACTGGATCATAGAGCACTCCAGTGGATTGACAAAATGAAAGTTACCAATGCTTGTGTAACTTGTTGGAGTTTGCCTATGCAACCTTTCCATTTCATTGTAAGACATAGGCTGGTGTCAGAAAATGTGAACTGATTTTCTCTGTCAAGTAACCTGTGATAGTTTGGGGGAGGGATATAAAAATCTCATGTTACCCCTAATTCTTGTATACATCCTGTTTGTTTTGAAACTAAAACTCTTAAAATCTGTTCAGTTCAATTTGAATAAATGTTTGTTGTTTAGCAATCACTTTGGCTATTAAGGTGCACAAAATAAAAAAAAGACACCTTTTTTAATTTATTTTATTTATAGTTTACCAACTTAATTTTCTTTCTTTTTTGTCTCTGGGTTCATGGCTACAGAATGGTTCAGGGGGTGTAGGTTTAAGAGGAAGTGCAGTCTTATTATTTCATTTTTTATGCAAACAGGATGAATAATAAGAAGTATAGACATAGTTTACTTACCAGTATGAGCAGGTGATTTTTTTATTGTGTTTATTTTAATTCATATATAAATGTATTGTTTTGTGTCATGAATCTGGTCTATGAACTTCCAGACTGTTACACTATACCCTGGACTTCAGTTCCCACAATCCGTTTCACTCTGATTTCGCATACAGTCACACACCTTACAAAACCCTGACTCAAACACTCTTCCGGCCCAAGTATTGTTTGCATTTATCCCTGTGCAACTTTATGGAGCCATTCCGAGTTTGTTCCGAGTCTAAGTCTTGTCTAGTCCTGTTCATTGCCTGATTTATCCGTGTCTTGATCCTAGCCTGTTTTGCCTTGTCCTGTCAATTTTCTGCCCTTCCCTGTTTGGATAATGTTTGCACCTCGCTTGGACTATTGCCTGTCTATTATTGTCTGTTGGCTTTGCCTTCAGAATATTGGGAGCTGCCGATCGCCCATGCCCGTTTTGGATTACTCTTTTGTCTTTTGTCTCATAACAGAATACTCAGCCCCACAAGGATCCAGCGGCTTTCCTGAACGGTGCTGGCCAGATATGGATACTGCAAGACTAATTGTACAGATTGTGTCCGGATCTTTTTTTTTCAGTCACCTTTATTTATATAGCACTTTAAACAACACAGATTGTGACAAAGCATCTGAACAGCATTAAACCACGTCATGCTGATTCGTCAAGCCTGGTTTCTCCCAAGGCTTTTTCTACATTTCTGTCACCGATTGAGTTTTGGTTCCTTACCACCTTTGGTTCCTTGTCTTCTTTGGCGTGCCTAGTTTGGGACGCTTGACTGATTGCACAGAAACTGGCCTGAAATTGGCCTGCTTGGACTGCTACATCCTTAATAGAACAACTACAAACATGCATGCAGTCTGCAGCACTATAAGGTAAATTGCTTTTCTGCCTTTGCTAAAATGTGCAACTTCCAAAAGTGCATATGTACAAAAGGCAAAAGGCTATTTTCATGCATTTCCAACCAGTTGTTATGGTTGCACAAATTCCATATTTGCATGCGTTGTAGGCAGAGCTTTCTGGTCAAAACTTAATGGAAATTCAGAATTGGCTTGGAAATCAAGTGTTTCTTTCTGTGCTATCTTGAATTTACCCATCTCAAACTAATACTGCTTTCCTTTTGTCTGTGGAATTCAAAAGGAATTTTTTTTTTTTTTTCAAGCAGCACTATTCTATACAACAACAGTTAGTAGTAACCATGTCTGTCAAGCTCCAATAATGAATTCAAGACAGCCTGTGGCCTCAATTGAACCTCTGGACTCATGTGGGGAAAACAAATCAAAGCTCAGTACGCAAAGATTATTAGATTAGATATATGAAAATACAGAAAACCACCTGTGGCATTTTGCCTAAAACTCTTCAATTGGGCATTCAAATCATTCCTTTCTAATCCCATGGATAGATTATGTAAAACGAATGACAATGAACAGATTCCAAAAAAATAAAAGATAGGGAAGGATTTGCTTCACCTTCAGAAGATGTTGTGTGTCCACCTCTGTGTGTATATACTGTATAATACAAGTTTGCTAAATTAATAACTGAATTTTATATATTCTAGTTTGAAAAAAAAGTATAATTGTTTACTTGATTAAATTAGCAAAAGTGAAACAAACTCAATTATCACTTGCACTCAATTTTGTTATATTGGATTAAAATAAAATTGTGAAACGTCAGCTTAATCCATTTGTGTTGGGACAACATTAATCATTTTTGTTGCATTGGCTGAAACTGGACAGTGGATGTCTCAAGCATGATTTGCTTATGCAAAGGATGAGGAGAGTAAATGTAGAAATTTCTGAGAGGGCAGGTTTCAAGTATAACTCGTTTGAAGTAATGGTGCTACATATAACATTATCCAGAGAAACCAATGTTAATGATAAATCCCTTGTTATGTTTGTACTGGCTACTGTATACAGGCCACCAGGCCACCATACATACTTTATTAAAGAGTTTGGTGATTTTACATCCGAGTTAGTTCTGGCTTCAGATAAAGTTTTAATAATTGGTGATTTTAATATCCATTTTGTAATGAAAAAGATGCATTGGGATCAGCATTTATAGACATTCTGAACTCTATTGGTGTTAGACAACATGTTTCAGGACCTACTCATTGTCGAAATCATACTCTAGATTTAATACTGTCACATGGAATTGATGTTGATAGTGTTGAAATTATTCAGCCAAGTGATGATATCTCAGATCATTATTTAGTTTTGTGCAAACTTCATATAGCTAAAATTGTAAATTCTACTTCTTGTTACAAGTATCGAAGAACCATCACTTCTACCACAAAAGACTGCTTTGTAAGTATTCTTCCCGATGTATCAAAATTCCTCAGATGTCGATGTCCTTGCTACATCATTAGAAGAATGGCATCTACGCTAATATTAGTCTGCTTCTCTCTTCCGAGGTCACCGTAGCCACCAGATCCAGTCTGTATCCAGACCAGAGGGTCACTGAAAGACAGCGGAGACCAGGACAACTAGAGCCCCAGATACAGATCCCCTGTAAAGACCTTGTCTCAGAGGAGCACCAGGACAAGACCACAGGAAACAGATGATTCTTCTGCACAATCTGACTTTGCTGCAGCCTGGAATTGAACTACTGGTTTCGTCTGGTCAGAGGAGAACTGGCCCCCAACTGAGCCTGGTTTCTCCCAAGGTTTTTTTCTCCATTCTGTCACCGATGGAGTTTTGGTTCCTTGCCGCTGTCGCCTCTGGCTTGCTTAGTTGGGGTCACTTCATCTACAGCGATATCATTGACTTGATTGCAAATAAATGCACAGACACTATTTAACTGAACAGAGATGACATCACTGAATTCAACGATGACATTCCTTTAAGTATCATTTTGCATTAGTGACACACTGTTTTCCTAATGAATGTTGTTCAGTTGCTTTGACGCAATGTATTTTGTTTAAAGCGCTATATAAATAAAGGTGACTTGACTTGACTTGACTTGAAATTAAGTGCTGTTTTATGTGTTTTTCTTAGTATAAGAAATGACAAATAGAGTAAGTGTTTATTGTTCAGTATGTTTGACATTTAAAAGAATTTGTGTTTTAAAAAGAGTTTTTGTGGTTACTATTGTGCTGAAGAGTAGAGCTTGTGGTTAGGCTGTGAGTGACTCAATAAAATACACTTTAATGTTTGAGGCTCTTTATGAACGTTAAAATTTTAGCATGTGGACCTGAGAGATTACAGAGCTGTTGAAAGTCTCCATAGAATTTCACCATCAGCATCATCAGTGTGTGATATTAAGGAAACATTATCCTCCTCACTGGGGCAGAGCTCAGAACTCCCTGATGGAAACTTTTTGTCGTTCTTCATTTCATAATTTTCACACCAATGATGATGACTATAAAAATAATAATATAGTTCTAAAAATCGTTCTCAATAGAATGACCACAGAGTCCACACCACAGCTATAATAATAAAAGGCACAGAGAAACAATATCGTTAGAATCAATTTCCGAAATATATATATTTTTTTCCAACTGATGAATGATAAAAACCTTGACAGCCAATCAGAATCAATCTTGCCATAATGACTTTGAGAATTTTAAGTGGCAAACAACCGTGTGCTTGGAATAAACAGACAATATTGTCCGCTGGTGTGGACAGAGTATAGTTCTCTTTATAATTATCATTCTTGGTGTGAACGGACCTTTAGGCAGCTGACTTTTGGCCTCACTGTCTTATCAGGCAATGTTTGCGTTTAGCATTTGCACAAGAAGGGATTTTCCAAAACTAATTTCTGAAAGGCTTCTAAGGCAGCATAAAGGTTAGATGAACTACCAGAACATAGCTTTGGTGACAACGAATATGTTAATTACTACAATTACAACACAACTCATTTCTAGCTAAAAAGAGTAAAAAAGTTGATCAGATGATACCATTATACAAAAAAATTGACAACCACAAGCACTTTTTGTCACAGAAATGAACACATAGGATTGTGGGATATCATAGGCAGCAAAGAATGCATCAATACACGGATCACATGAAGGTACCTCAGTAGACAGGATATGGCACAATCGTAGGATTACGACAAGTCTTGTTGCCCTCTGCTGCCTGGAGGGGCAAGGTTTTCCAGCTTTTGGATGCAGCCCTAAATTCTGCCGGACTTTGAGCTTCCAGCAGCGGGATTGGACACCTCTGGACTAAGAGCTTCAGATCCATTAATAAGGGTCATGCTCCCGTTGAGCACTTTCTTCTGTACCAACAGGCCAGATAAAATCCAGTGTGTACACCAGTGTTGGAGGTAATAGCGTGAGATATGTAACAACAATGAGTTTTACATAGTAATTAACTCAAATGATATATAGGGAATTTGAATAATTAATCAGGAATATGATTAATTTAAATCTCAGATGACAGTTACATTAAATTTGATTGATTATGAAAAATAGCTCAATTGCCTATAACAATAAATAATCACAGGGCACTGTAACTTACTCATTAATATGTCAATATTACATTCTTCATATCAATTATTGTGATATCTCTTACTGTAAATTACTGCAAATCAAACCGTGGTATGTCCAGCAAACCACTGTAGACCTATCAATTTTCAATAAAGTTATCACGCCTTATAATTCAAGGAAAAGTATTCTCTGGCCATGAAAATATTATCCTATCCTTATGATAAATTTAGTTTCTAAATTTAGAGCTATAGATCAGACATCTCAGTGACTCGTAATGTAAGTGGGGTGGAGTCCAAGCCAATCGTCGGTATATGGGTTTTTAATAATTAAACTAGTAATACATCAAACTACAAATCACACAGAGTAAATATGCGTACGACAATACAAACAGTAAGCTTTATACAATACATAACGGAATCCAAATAAAAGAGAGAGAGAGAGAGAGAGAGAGAGAGAGAGAGAGAAAATAGAATGAGATCACATAAGGAGCTCAGGTATGAAAATCATAGTCAGTAACTTTTGGAAGCCAACAACAAATCAGATCATAACAACACTTTAAACCAGCATTTAAATCTCCATAGAAAAGTGATACTTGCAGAGTGTCCAATGTGAGCTTTGCGCGGTGTTCCTTTTGAAAACAGCGGGCGTGTGCCGGAGGCCATGTGACGCGCGTGCACGCTGCGCTGGATCTTGGCGTGAGCGTGGAGCACGTGGTCCTTTGTTCTGTCCTCGCGCGGTATTTGAAAGGTTCAACAAACATTGTTCCAGAATTCGTCTTCCTTGCGTGGAGAGGCGAATAGTTGAATAAACTTAGTAAAGAAAATAAAAGAAAAGAACGAAACGAAAGCTTCTAAAGGAGCCATTAAAATGGCTTTTTCTCTCAGCCCCTGTGCTGAGGGGGGGGGGGGGGGGCTTGCGCTATGAGCGCGGCGCGAGGCCGCGCGGAGGGTCGCACCGGAGAGCAGCGTGTCCGAGAACCAAGAACGAGAAGAAGAGGAAGAAGAGGGAGTGGACCTTGTTTGGTCAATTCTTATAGCTTGAAATAGTTCACGCCCATTTTCGAGGGAGCATCCAATGAATGTCCGCGATCTGAAGCGGAGGGAAAAGTTCCTTTGTCTCTGTGGAGGCAACCCCCCGGTGATCTAGTGCTTGTCCGATTCCATCAGGGATATTTCTATCAGTTCGTACTTCAGATTACATACATTTTTCCATTACTTTGCTCTAGATAAATGGGTCTGTCAGAGCATGACGATTAGAACAAGACTAAACATAATATATATATGATCAAAGATCTAATTTTTAGATCGAATTACACATTTAAAGATTTGCTTAACACATGATAACACTGCAGATGTTGGGAAAAATCTAAATGTACCAAAAGGGAATACGTAATACATTTATAAAACATACAAACAGAAAGTTAATGAATACATTCCATAGAATGCATTGTTCAAAAGAAGCCAGTGACTTGGCTTCTCTCCTGTCCTGTGTGGTCGTAAACTTTTACAACCTGCAAAAGTGGGGGTTGCAGAAACATGGCTCTCTTTGAGAAGGTTAAAGTGAGGAGAGACATTTCCTAAAGTATAAGCTTAGCTCTTATACTCTTCACATAACAAGGATTAACCATTTTATGCAATCCATAAACATATTTAAAATACATATTAATAATAAAATGAAAGTAAGGAACTTATACGAAAGGTTTCCTTTGTCTCCAGTGTTGGAATGTGGTTGGGGGTTTTCATTTCTTCTTTGAAGCTCGCATGGACATCGTAAATAATTTAAGTCCAGCCAGGCTGGCGCCAGGCCAGGCACTTGGTGCAAAAAGAGTTTCATTTGGAAAATCTGAATTAAACACATGAATCGATGATCTGCATATCCGTTACAGATACATAATCATATTATTATTATTATTTTTTTTTTTAAGTAACTAGTAAAATAATGCATTACTTTTAAATTTACAAGAAAATATCAAAGTTACTTTTTCAAATAAGTAATGCAAGTTAAGGCTGGAATACACTACACGATTTTTGACCCAATTTCCTGCTGATTTACATTCTGGAGAACCAGACACTAGTTGCTGAAAGATTTGAGTTGATGTATTCCATACAATATCACGTATAGTGTATGATGGTCGCAGACAGATTTTCCTTTGTCAATATTTACAAAGTAAGTAAGTGTATGATGCCTAGAAAAAAATCTAAGTAATTTGTCATTTGTGTTTAAAAATATTATAATGTAATTTGTAATTTAATACTATTAGAGACAAAATAATAGTACTGCCAACTATAGCCTATCACAGTGTTGGGCTAGACGCCTATGGTTCTGTTATAACCATAGACGGGCAGAGTCTAGGCGGAGGGTTAATTCACCAAAAATGAAAAATATTTATTATTTATTATTTTATTATGTATTTATTATTTATTGTTTATTATTTATTATAATATTATATTATTATAAATGACTCAATCGACATTCAATCATTTTCAGAACATAAGTGAAGATATTTTTGATGAAATTGGAGAGCTTTATGTCCTTCTACAGTCAACCATGCAACTTGCACATTCAAGGTCCAGAATGTTAGAAAAGATAACGTTAAGTAATCTATGTTATCAAGTACATTAAGTACAAAAAAAAAAAAAAAAAAAAAAACATAATTCACCACTTTGTTTAAAAAAATAATATTATCCAAACAAGTGTGTCATGTTACTCTAGGGAACACTCACTCATGCGTTGTGTTGACGTGAGTCTTTTATTGCATGAACACAACACTAATGTATTGTGATGCATTTGCAATGCAAATCAATATTTTCATGAATAAAATTGAAAATAAATAGATAAATTGGACATATATTCATTCATGTCAGACAACTTGACAAATCTGTTGTCAATACCATTTAAATTCTAATAAAATATAATGATCTGTATGTATTTAGTAGATTACAGTTTTTGCATATTTATTATACAGGGCTGTATGTAATGAATGTAATGAATGTAATGAAAATGTAATGAATTCATATGCAATTTCTTTCTTTTTTTTCTTTTTTTTTAATGAACAATTTTTACAGTAATTTATATATAATACTTTTAAACAGAGATTTTAAAGGACTTGATATCCTGTGGCTTCCTCATGTGGACAACATTAGTATTATTGCCTTCATCTCTAAATTGTATTAACATAAAAAAAAAAAAAAAATTAATGATTAAACATTTAATGTTTACTTTACTAGCAATACACCCACATAAAACTCAAATTCACTGATTCGTGGGATCTTATTTCATGCTTTAACAGTTAAAAAAATTTAAACTTAAGTTACATTTTTTAGCTAAGCAGTAATGATACATGCCACTGTACATGCCACTGTACATCACAAAGATGTGATTATTTCATTTTTTAAATGGTTAACAATTGCATTCAGACCTGCTGCCTGCATTAACAGTGTGATTGGGGTGCACAGCCAACACTGGATTGGGTGAACTATCCCTTTAAGTGAGGTATCTTTATATACTGGAGGTACATATGCCAAAAATATCTTCATTCTTCAATCAGCTGCTTTGTGTAAGCTTCTGTTTGAAGGAAGTGGTTGACACATTTCTCTAGAAGTAGTTCTGGAGGAAGTAACATGCCTGAAATACAACAGAGTGTACACTCCAGGCATTAGAAGTGATTCTGATCCAACCTAAACACACCTCCTTACTTTGTTCCTGAAGTTTCTTGTGTTTTTTTGTATTTGTATGTCACCTTCATCAGATTTGTAATTCAAATATATTTCCTTTCTGTTTTCAACTTTTTACCTCAATGCCTGTCTGTTAGGCTTTTACTCTAAGAGCAGTTTTTGAAGCGGGCGCTCAATTATAGGTTTGTATATAGGTGCTCATTTGTTTAAAGAAATTAAAGGTAATTACATCAAAAAGAAGCATATTCATTAATTACCGGTTTTTTAAATGGAATTCATAATAAGTTTACTCAATCCATCACCAAAAAACTTATCAAAACAAAACATGTATTTGTCATTAATCTCAAATTAAACAATTACGATTAAATGACTTTAAACTTAAGTCTGGTGTATCCCGCAATACTATGTTATTAGTTCTGATATTTTAGAGAAGATTGAGAAGTATGAGCAGGTTATATGTCCTTCAAACTCAAACTGAGTGAAGTAATTAAGTAAATGTTAAATGTGGCTAGAAAATGGAACATCATTCGTTTCTTTAAAGGCTGCACTGTTTCATCAATGCAAGTAGGTTATTGTTTGTTTGTTTTGGTGAATAATAATAATTAATAGTAAATAAGGGTTAACACACACACAATGTTTTCAGCTGACAATTCTTCATTTTTACTTCACCGGATGGTAACTACACTGTTAATGACCCATGCAGATGGCAGTGTTTTGGTATTTTTGAGTATTTGTGGTATTTTAATGACCAGATGGGGGCAGTGCAGCCCGCAAAACTTTTAACAGCAGACTGACACTCTCATGCTTTACTTTTATTTAGCATTATGCATTGCATAATTGAGAAGAAATAAGCCCCAAAATACACAGATTAAATCATGTAAACAAAACAGCTTGATAGATTATTGATTTAGTGTATTTGACAAAAATCATACACACATACGATGGTACAAATATAGTGCATTCATGAATGAGACTGTCCACCCAAAACTATCATTCTTCTGTTCAGGCTTTGATCACATCAAGGAAACAGGAATGCCACTCTGACTCCATTATGACCTGTTCTTCTTTTTATGAATGACTCTTAATCAAGACACCCAGACAACCTGCTGACAGTGGGAAAACAGCCTCCTGTGTTTGAATTACTGCTGTATTACAAGCCCTTTCTGTAGCAATGCTAATAAATGTCACTGGCAGAGGAAATGATATCAAACAACACTTTCATTTGTTTACTCGGGCATTAAAAGTCACAATCATGTGAGGGATCCTTTTATATCTGTTTACCATTATGTTGATATACAGTAAAATTAATCACACAACAAGGTATCGATATAGGCTTACATATATTCAATCCTTGGAGACTCTAGTTAGAAGCCATAGACACACATTTCTATAAAAACAGACAGACACTGATTGTGTGGGAGAGAACTCTAGTGAGCAAACAGGTTCTTCCTTTGACCAGGACACATATAAATGTGCATAACGCAGCTGTTTCATTTATAGCAGTCCTGGACCTTTCAGATAAGGCCATTTTTCAGGTTGCCATCCATTAGCACAATAGACTTGCATCCATTAGGCTGCCAAACTCCCAGCATGCCTCATTTAAAGGGCCAGTGTACACGTTACTTCTGCTAGAGATCAGACTCAAGCATGTTTATGTACAAACCCAATTAAAAAAAAAAAGTTGGGACACTGTACAAAATGCAATTATGTGGAAGTTTCACATTTCAATATTTTATTCAGAATACAACATAGATGACATGTCAGATGTTTAAACTGAGAATATGTATCATTTTAAATTTCAAGGCATCATCACATGTCAAAAAAGCTAATGTCTGGGGACTGAGGAGACAATTTGCTCAAGTTTAGGAATAATACAGGCTTCTAGTTGCTCAACTGTCTTAGGTCTTCTTTGTCACATCTTCCTCTTTATGATGCTCCAAATGTTTTCTATGGGTGAAAGATCTGGATTGCAGGCTGGCCATTTCAGTACCCGGATCCTTCTTCTACGCAGCCATGATGTTGTAATTGATGCAGTATGTGGTCTGGCATTGTCATGTTGGAAAATGCAAGGTCTTCCCTGAAAGAGACGACATCTGCATGGGAGCATATGTTGTTCTAGAACTTGGATATACCTTTCAGCATTGATGGTGCCTTTCCAGATGTGTAAGCTGCCCATGCCACACACACTCATGCAACCCCATACCATCAGAGATGCAGGGTTCTGAACTGAGCGCTGATAACAACTTGGGTTGTCGTTGTCCTCTTTAGTCCAGATGACATGGCGTCTCAGTTTTCCAAAATGAACTTCAAATTTTGATTCCTCTAACCACAGAACAGATTTCCACTTTGCCACAGTCCATTTTAAATTGTTTGACCTATACAGTTTTAAAGAGTAAAACAAAAAAAATCTATGTAAAAAAAACAAAAAAAAATCTAACTTCAAAGTAGAAATAATGAATGAACGATTTTAATGACATAACTTCTTTTGTTGAAAAGTTGAAGTCTGTTAGTTTTGTTCATATCAACTCTTGAGACATACTAATGCCAAAAATTAAAAAATGGTCAAAATTAAATGAGTTCATAATAGAGAAAAGGTAGAAGGGGATAAAGAGATGTGGGAGGCAGACAGAGAGAAACGATACTTTCCTCATGACCCCCTTCTCAAGGTCTCTGCTGGAGTCAGGTGTCCAAGATCCTTCCCACAATCCAACGAGGCACTATAAATTCCCCTCGGCCGCACCGGATGTGTTTCCCTCTGACGACTTTTACTGCGTTCTCACACACAGAGGTGGTAAAAAGACGATTGATTTATACACTTGATGATAAATACGGCAGGCTAGTCACAACGTGGCCAGTTTAATCCACCGTGGAGATGGAAACCAGGATCAGAGCTTTTATGGGCACCCAAAGGAAATAGCTGACAAACGCATGACCAGTGTTCCTGAACAAGTGCTATGAAGTAAAATGAATGTGTGCGAGTGAAACGGGCTGAATAAGGAAGGATAAACATTAAAAAGGTGTCACACACAAGTAAACATCCAGGAAAGAAGGATTCTTGATTGTGTTTGTTCTGTATTATGATTGTTACTGTTAGGCCTGTATCTCTTTATAGACTCTTAAAGGGATAGTTCACCCAAAATTAACTAGTTAAAAAAGTTTGTCAAGACAAACTTTAAGTTGGCTTGAGAAAGCCTGACCAGAAAGTTTGAAAAGTTTAGAAAGTTTGAAAAGTTTTGAAAGTTTAAGAAGTTTAAAAAATACAGTGATTAACATATTGCTAAAATTACAAGCAAGTGAATACCATGTCATTAGCATGTTTAGCAAAGTTGCTAGCATGTTGCTAGCATGATTAGCAAGTGACTAGCATGTACTTAGCATTATTAGCATGTTGCTAGCATGTCGCTAGCATGATTAGCACGTTGCTAGGATGTCGCTAACATGTTTCTAGCATGATTAGCATGTTGCTAACATGTTACTAACACGTCGCTACCATGTTGTTTGCATGATTAGCATGTTTCTAGCATGATCTGAACATCTGAACACCCTGTCAATGAAAGTCTATGGGATTTTTAGGATTTTAATCTTCATTTTTATGAAAATCATAAGTCCAATCAGTTAGAAAAGATATAGCACACCCGGCGGGTATACGATGAAGAGCTGGGATGAGTTTGGAGTCTGTAGAGTTAAAGGAGTAGCAGTTGCAAAATTTTGGGTCAGAAGAATTAGAAGAATAATAATAAGTTTAAATAGGATTTCAGTAAGTTGGATTTCTCAAGCCAACTTAATTATTCTGTTATCCTTTACACTGATCAACTTTTCCTCCACTATAGCTATTATATTTTTTAACAAAGTTGAGCTCAGTGAAACCCAGTGGCATTGGCATGCCTATGTTTAGTGAGATCAATTTTAGTCTGCTCCTCACACAAAGCTATATTATTGCTTTTTCCATTTCGATTTTCCATTTATTGTATGAAAAATAAAATATGTATGCTAAATTGCCTTTGACAGGGAAAAAAAAAAAACTTTAACACTTTACTTAAAGGCTTATGTATAACACATTATAAAAATATTCATATTGTGCGTTGTAATGCATTAAATCATTTCATAAGTAATTATAACCAAACTTAAAATGTATTATAATATTTGAAGGTTTGCTCGTCAGGTGCATTATACTTTCTAAAGGTGTAACAATGAATAGATTTATGAGTATTATAACTGTGGTTACAATTATTCATAGGCATAATTAATGCATTCAAACTTCTTTTATGATGCTTTATGTATAAAGGTGTTAGGTTAAAGTGTGACCATAACATCTAATGGGTTTGGTTGTATGAGGGTGAGGGAATACTGACTGAATTGTCACTTTTGAGTGAACTGTGGATACTGTGGATACTGTGGTCCTTTTTAAATCATGTCATTTAATGTGGATTTCAGGTAAATGTAGGGCTCCATTCAGTTAGCGAAGGAGAGGAATGTTAGAAAGCTCTTCTTGTGATTATAGTGTAGTGTTCATTTATTTGCTCCTGAAAGCACCATGGCTGATTCTGCTCTCATGTCTCTCTTTACTGCTGTCTGTCTGTTGGAGGTTTACAAACGTGTTTGGCAGGCTTTCCTCCTGGCAGCTGGGCAGGAGGTTTGGCGTGCGTCTCAACCAGAATATGCTTCATTCTCCCAGAGCCAGTGTAATTCTAATTTATGTTCTCTAGGGATCCATCATGTTCCCAATAAAAGCCATTTAACAGATGATTCCAGCTGTCTTTGATGGCATTCAAGTAGGGGCCCAGTCAGGGGACAAAATCCACCGACTCCTAGTTTTGAGTTTAAGGACCGTGAATGTAAAAAATAAAAATAAAAACAAAAAAATAAAAACGATTTGGTTGCTTTTTCCATTTCACATAAAATTGTGTTACTAGAAATCTGCAAGCTTAGATTAAAAACAGCCGCATGGTAGGTCAAAGGTTAATAAGGGCACTTTTAATCCCTGTGCTGATTGGTTGACTCAGTCGCTTCCTGTTTGTGCAGCTGTGCACGGAAAGAGAAGATGGAGAGAATGAGAGACAGAGGCAGCGAGAGGACATGAGCATCCTGAAGGTGCAAACAGAAAGTGCGAGCCGTGACCCCTGAGAAAGAATAAGATGCTCAGCTCAGGGTGAGGAGCAGATGACCTTCGTCAAGCCCTTTGAGATGCAGTTCTCTCTGAAAGACATTAACACCTTTCATCACATTCCCTTTACACTGAGATTCTGGAGAGGTTTGCCATTCAACCATATTCAGTGCTGTATACATTACAAAGAGAATTTATTAGACAACTGAAATAATTTTGAATTCTCGTTTTTTAAGATAAAAGATATGGTAACAATATATATATTTTTTTTTGATAGTCCACTTTAGACATTGTGCTGACTAAATAACTTTGCAAATGCATGTAATCTAGCAGTCATTAGAGTATTAGTAGACTGTCTGCTCAATAGCTGCTTTATTTTGATGCTCCCCAACAGTCTACTAAATATAAGCAACTTTTTCAACATATAACTTGACATTTAGTTGCAAAGTTACTTAGTTGAATGTGTAAAGTGGACTATTAAAAAAAACCCAAATAGCTTTATGTACTATAGAAACATAGAGTTGTGCTGCAGTGTTTTCCTTAGTCACTGACCAAACTAATGTAATCCAAGAGAAGATATCTGTGTTTGGAAAAAGTACTGTATGTGAGGACTGGATTATAAATTCATTTAAGATGACAGCTGGATGCAGAGACTCAAAAAACCCTTAACAACACCAAACATTTGAATAGCAGTGTTTACAGAACTGGTTCATTACTAATAATAAATGACATGATGAACACTGTTAGTAGCATCATTTAGTTACTCTTATTAGGTCATGAAATGCATTAAACATTAACATTAAGCCAAGGTTTCCCAAACTGGGCTTAATGTAAGATCTGCAGTGGGGATGTTGAATGATAAAAAGCTTATAATTAATTAAATCATAAATCTGTGAAATAAAACTAATTTAAACACTATTATGAAATATACATATTTTATGTGATTACCCTCATGTTACTGTGACACTGTGAAATATTAACTTCCTCACAGATATTTCAAGTAAACATTTTATTTTAAGGGGCTGACAAAAGCATTAGGGAAGCCCCTTATTTTATATGTATAAACATTAAAAGCATGGAAACAACAACGACATTACAGACAATTTCAGACTTCGTCAGACTTCCAGAATCAACAAGGCCACTGATAATGACAAAGACTTAGTACTTGCTCTGTTATGCATTTCATACATGGTCTAATTGCTTGAGAGCTTGTTTCCCCCCAAATTCACAAATTCAAATTTGTAGAAAAAAGATATATTATCAAAAAGATATTTTGAAATATTTGGAAAAACTTGAGGGTGAATAGTTGATGACAGAATTTTCATTTTTCGTGTGAATGATCTCTTTGACGTGAATGTGACGAGGTGCAGTTGTAGCTGTGGTCGTTTGGTGGCAGTGTGTGTGAGAGATATCACGTTCTCCCTCATCTCATGCTCACAGAAGCGTACAGGTGGTGCAAGTCAGGGCTCAACTGAACAAATGTGCATGTGTGTGTGACGGCGGCTCACATTACATTATCCTCAGACTCTCAAAGGGTTAAGAGATGTCAGCCGCTGTAGTCATTAAGTCTTTTAGAAGTAGACTGTAAATCAGAGAAGAGACCTGTACAGCTGCTCCAGTCCTCCTCTCAACCCTCACTAATGTGTCCAGGTTTCTCTACACTGCTGGACTCAAACCTGAATACACACCAACTCACAGGATGGGGTGCGGGGAACATTTACAGTGTTCAAACTATCAACAGAATAACGGATTTGTGTCCCGTTATTTATATGAAATAAATGTCTCTTGTTCGTTCAACAAGTGCTGATATCACAGTATGAAATTCCAAAATTGAATTTGTATTTTATTTGCCCGACAACTCTGTTCTGTTAATTATATAAGTTAAGTATATTGTTTGCTCCAGTAAAAGTGTTAGCCTGAATGCACTGTAAGTCGCTTTGGATAAAAGCGTCTGCTTAATGCATGAATGTAAATGTAAAAATTGTCTGAAATATCTGAATAAAAACTGTGTTTTAATAATGCAGGTGTATTCATTTTTTAGTAATTGAGGACATTGCTACTCCTTGCCAAGATGCAGGAAATAAAAGCATATTTTTTGAAATAGTAACTACAAAATGGGCTGTTTCTAAGAAATATACAGTACTAAATCTGGGACATAAGGAACTAGACACACGCATTCATTTTCTAAAAATTGCATTTTTCATCACACTTGCATCATTTTAAGAAATAAAACTGTATTGTACTATAAGCATGTTATATTCCTTTTCGTTTTTAGGATTCCCAAATTAGCTTAATCAAGTGGCATAATCCTGTAAAGCCTACTTTATCAAATCTGATATACAAATGTTACAAATTGATAAGCGAAAGCCTCTTATCTTTATGATTAAAACTTTACATTATTAAAAATGATTACCTGTGCTACTTCCCTGCATGGGTCATTCCTCATCGTCCTGTTGTGCTCTCACTGCTGTGGACACTTAAGACCTTCCCATTATTCACCTGTTTCTCAGCTTACTCTGCATTGCTCATCCGTTCGTCTCATTGTCAGTGAACACCGCATCTGGAAGCTCCTGTCTTGTGTCTCTCTGTCTGGCTGACAGACGCTCCACAATATGGGTTTATCCGCACTAGCACTGTCAGAGACTGAGGTTGTGAGTGTTACTCTGGATCTGTTGAAGACAAGTGGTTTGGACGTGTTTAGTGATTTTGGGTTTGGCAACAGCTGACACTATTTTACACTTCACACTGAGCAGCAGTTTTATGGAAACACAGCGCTCTCCTTTTCACCCCTCCAAACCCAACACACACCGCAGGGACATCGCTCATTCTGTGGCTTGTGTGTGAGGCTGCAGATGCAGGGAACTTCCTGTGTGTGTGTGTGTGTGTGTGTGTGTGTGTGTGCGTGTCTGAGTCCTCACCCAACTCTCTCACTCATTAGAGCTCTGAATGAGCCACCTGTGTGTCTCAGTTGGGCAGTAACCCCATCTGACACCCCACTAATCTACTCAGAGAAAGACGGATACGAGTGAGATAGACAGAGACTGAGAAAGATAATATGATAGTGACAGATCATTTATCACAGACCGAGGAGAGGGATGGGTGTCCCAAACGGTGTGCTCCTTCTTCATTATTGGACAATAATTGCACCCTGGGGTGTTCAGGTGTTTCTTTTTTCTTCATGAGGATATACTGTTTGTAACCATATTAAAGTTTATTTTTAGAAATTCAGACACTTTTATGTGTCATTGTCTTTTTTATCATTTAATCATCAGTATTAAAAATGTTGTCATTCATTTATGCAATATTATAAAATTAGACAAATGTAATATTCATTAAAAAGTATCTAATATAGGCAGATTGATGTATGCAAACAACAACAAAAACATAAAATTTGCATTTCTGCAAAATCCTTTTGTCTTTAATCCTCTTGAGTTGATGAAAACCACTTTGATAATGCGTGTATTATTATCACAAATCACATTTGGCCTAATTACTACAAGCAAAAACCACACTGAATGTCATCCGTTTATGCGAAATACTTTGTCAAATACAGTTGTTGATACATGAAACATGTTAAAATTAAAATAATGACAGTCTTTTTGTTTGTGTAGATTACACGGCTCTACTCCCACAGAAAATGTTGAAGTAATTGTTGTTTCAAGTGTTGGAGTTGTTTGAGTATTTGCCTCGGCTGTTCCCCGTCAAAATGCACTTCAGTCTAGTCCCACATTCAACAGGATTCAGTTATTTGACAGCTATGGGTCACTGCACTAAATAAATAAAGGGGAATTGGGTCAAAGCTGTTACTGGATTGTGGAATATAACAATGCTTAGCTGACCACTCAGCATCCCTTGCCTCAATTTGTTAAATGTCTGGGGTGTTTGTGCCACTTTTAGTGACATTGTTGACCCGGACCCTGGTTAATTCCTGATGCTGGATGGAACAAGTACCAACAATAGGGTGAATTGGACTAAAACCAGCATGAACATTTAAGAGAGAGCGAGAGCTAAGGAAAGGGGGGAGGAGAAACAAGCGGAAGGATTGGTGAAGCATCTCACAATGAGCTATTGAGCAGATGTAAGTGCTCTCATTACGCAGATGTGGTGGGTGTATCTGAGCTGTGCAGCACAATCGCTCGCAGTGATTCTGTGTCGACTGAAGATATGGAGTTCATAGGGACAGAAGGAATAATGTCTTGGACGAATCCCAGAACCCCTCCAGTGTGATTAAGGCCTCGGCGTGCATGTTAGAAGCTCCTTGTGCAGTGACATTTAGCTGCTGTTACCATGACAGCTATGACATCATCAGTCACCATACATAATGATAGACCAGATCTGTGCTTTCTTTAAATGACTTGTGCAGTGCAGACAGCCATTAAATGTAGGTGTAAATAAGGGGCTGTTTTACTGTTTTACGTTTTAAGGCTTCTCTATAAGCTTCCATTTCTATCAAAGATCTTAGAAAAAGTTCATATATGAATAATAATTGAATCTTTGAAAGATTGCAGTATGGTTTTCCGCTCCCAACATAACACTGAATCTGCTCTGGTTAAGATTGCTAATGACCTTGCAGCTGATGATGGCTTACAGTATACTCTGTTTCAATCCTCTCTGATCTAAGCTCAGCCTTTGACACAGTCCATAATATCTTGATCAACCGTTTAAAAAACATATGTTGGTATCAGAGATGTAGCTCTTGTTTGGTTTATTTCTTATTCGTAGAAAAGGTCTTTTTCAGTTGTGCTTGGAGATGCCTTCTCTTCTCATGCTCCTTTATTTTGTGACTAATTTTGATCATATGGCTTTTTCTTAATATTGATGGTATTTTTTGTATTTTGTAAATGTACTTTGCAATGTAATTTATTGTAAAGCACTTTGTAGCTTCGTTTTGAAAGGTGATACATAAATTAATGTTTACTTACTCCCAGAGGTAACTTGGTTCTAAGAATTTTTTACACGAATTTGTATAAACACCGAACATGAAAAACACCCCTGAAAAACTGCTTAAATCAAATCGACTACTTCTTTTACTATTATTGGTATTATTATATCTATTGTACACTGTGCACAAAATGCAAATTTAGTAGATACATACAGTATAATGTAATGCATTTGCCAAAACATCCAGTATACAATGCATGGAATTATGTTTCCCATGATGCCATATGAGCACTCTCTGATTTGAGTACTGGAACTAACTGTATAAAATAAAAATCTCTAGATACATTAATATTAATTAACAACATACTATAGAATTAGGGATTTGGTTTAGGGATGATATGCAAAATTTACTGTCATAAAATAGAAATATAAACAGTAGTTAATGCCTTGCATTTTTTCTGTTTATCTCTTTTCTGTCAGTTCTCCCTCCTCAAGCAGGATTGTTTTCTTCAGTGTCATTCATGTTCATTAAGTTCATTTAGCAGAAAACTCAGGTCTATAGCCCAAAAGCCAGGGCCTAATCAAGCCAAAATCACATACTTTAAGTACTTTTTACCTTCTACGTTAAGGAAGTATGCCTATTAAGATGAAGCATGCATCTGTGTGAATTTGCTACACCCTGTACAAAGCATACATCAATGTATTTTGAATCATTACCTTGATAGCAAAGCAGATACAATGAGGCAGTTAGTTGTAAGTACAGTTAGCTAACAGTCTTGTGGATGAACTGTTCATGAAGGGATTCTTACATCTAAGAGGGACCCAAATGCATTTGGAATTAGCCCACAGACAACCTTGGCTTTTTAATTTCCCATGATAACCTTCACTGATGATGTGCAGTCATCCAGATCCTCATGTCAGCCCCATTGGGCCACTCCAAACACTGCAGATGGGTGGGAGTTAATGCTCGGAAAACAGGAACTCCCTAATCAACATCAGCCGTGTGCAGCACCAAACAGAGGTCTCATTCAGCAGCACTCTTAGATTGACTTGATGGGTATTTAACATATAATGTGTTTATGGACATCAAATGGACATAAAAGCATCGCATGCGTGAAACTGAAAAAGAAAGAAAGAAAGAAAGAAATAGAAACAGCTACATTTTGGATTATGTCACACAAGTATTGCAACAAAGCTCTTTAGGAGATTTAGACACCCAGTAAGTGCTGCTGTTTGAGTGGTCTGCACATTTAATTTCACTGCGACATTCAACAAGAGTTTATTTTGAGTACAACACTAACAAGATCCAGAGCGCACTGGCTGTAAATACAAAGACAACATTTATTAGACTGTCTCACCCCAGACATAAACAAATTTAAGTGACAGTAACAGGTGGAAATAACAGAGACTTGTGGAGTTGACACTGTATAAGTTTCAGTAAGTGAGTGTATAAGTGACCGCTTTACACAGAGAGGGAACACATGCAGCCGGGAGACTCTGTAATCTGGTGTAAAGCTGTTAGTGCTGCTGAAACCAAATCTGTGTCTACAGAGCAAGTCTAAAGCAATCAGCAGCGGAGGTGTGGATTAGACTATCCAAACTGGAACAGAGTCCTGCCTGACGCTCACACACACACACACACACACACACACACTAGAGATGCAAAATGAAGAGAATAATACATTTGCATTTGTTATGTCTGGGGAGAGACAGTCCAATAAATGTTGTCTTTGCATTTACAGCCAGTGCACTCTGGATCTTGTTAGTGTTGTACTTAAAATAAACTGTATTTAAGTTTCACTGCCTTCTGAAGTAAGCACAAACAGCACTCTTGTCTCATCTGCAGCGTTTCTTATAGCTCCAGTTCTTCCACCATTTCTGTAATAAGTCCTCCAGCACGAGAGATCATTACATTCCCATTAAAGTTGAGTTAGTGTGTAAACTGAGCGCTGGTCCTGTTCATGTCTTGTAGCACCTCATTGAGCTCTCAGGACCCCTGCGCACACCCGGAGACAGCAGGGTCACGCAGAGGGTGAGACATTTATGAGATTTGCTCTGGATGCCATTTCTCCGGTAGACAACAGGCACTGCACCTCAAATAAAGAGCGGCGAGGTATGTTTTCTCAAAGACATTTCTCATTACTCACATGGACTTCTGTGGAGTTTGTCATTTATTCATTGGATGGAAAAGAGAAGCAGGAGCTTTTCAGAATATCTTGCATGTTCCATAAAAGAAAGTCTGTTTCTGTTTTTGTTTAAAAACAGCCAAATCTATTCACCAGTCACCGTCTGTCAATCAATCACTGCCACTGATGATTTTAGCTTCATTAATAAGCCAAGCTTTTCATATGTCAAAATATGATATATTTATAGGATTTGTATCATCATAGTTATGCTTTATTAGATGTGCTTGCCATGACAGATTTCATTGGTTGTTTTGTTCGTAATACAGTTAATAAAGTGTTTTTGAATATGTTATAAAACCATAATTACTCTTTGTAAATTTTGTGTGACCATTAAATGACCATAACATTGAAACATGTAATTATACACAGATCTACTAATGTTTGTGTCTGCTGTGACTTTTTGTCTTATTTGTATTATTTTTGACTGAGAATCTCCACCCATTACGTTCATATGAGCCACTCAACCAAAGACTATAGAATACCCTAAAACAGTATAATACCCTGTAAAATAGCCTAATAATAGATTATTTCTTAAAGAGACTTTGACTCGACTTACCTGGAGAAGATTCTCCATTTTACATGAAAAAACAATCATCATTTAGTTTGATAAGTAGTTTTTTTTTTTTTTTCTCACAATGTCAAACATTTCAGTTTTACTATCCCTGTAGGGACATTTGATGCCCACAACGTAGGAAATACCTGGACCACACAAATGTTGTTTTTCCATGTTTAAAGGGGATTTTCTATAGACAATGATTGTTAAACTGCACAAAATATACAGTATATTATATTCCCTAACCATAAACAAGCATTCTGAATTTTCTGAAAACATGATTTATAAACTGTTTTCCTCATGCGGACCAAAATTGTCCTGGTAAGATCAAACATTCCAGTTATCACTATCATTGTGGGGACATTTCGAACCACACACACATACACACACACACACTGAAAACTATTTAATAATAATAAATGTACCTGATCTTGTTACAGATGTATACCACAAATAAAAGCTTCTCTTGTTTTTTAAAATCTTTTTTACAAGATGTGCCAACTTAAAATAAAAGTTAAAAAAAAGAGTCCAGTGATTATTATTATTTTTTTAAATGTGATATTTATTCAGAAGCCCTCAATAAAAAATTTTAATACTAAGCCACGTTTACAGTTGATACTCATAAAGTATTATTATTATTTTTTTAAATGTTTACCCTGAAATCAAACCTTACTTTACACATGTACAATCTTTACAATGTTTCAAAGCAAAGAAAGGAGGAAAAAATATAATGGAACAAAATAAACATATAAAGATATACATAATTTTTCATTGAACAAAGTTTAGAACATCTCGTTTTTATCAGAGATTGTTGGACAAGTGGAATATTAAGCACATGCCTTGCAGCATTTAAAGAAAGCTGCTTAAAAGGACAGACGTTCCTGCGTCCTCCTTATCACTTCCTGTTACCCACCAGCCTTTGCAAAAAGCTTAGAAATGCCGAGTGTCGTTCAAATATTTAGCCAAAGCAGTATTGCACCTTTGCCATGAACAAGTGACCTGCTCTTGTAACATATCAGACGTGCTGACCTGAATACCCTTGTCCCCTACACAACAAAACACCTTTGACCTTCATTTGGGAACATTAATGACGTTTCTCCAGGTTTAAAAGGAGATTGTAACCCGCCTGTGTGACTTACAGTACAGGCAGATCCTTAGATAACATGCATGCTTAACTTATGCTAAGTACATTCACCACTCTATCCAGTGCCCTCTTGTGTCAAAACTGTCAAATATAAAGGCAGAGTACAAAAAGTCACACACACAAACTCACAAACCTTTTTATATAAACCTTGCTCTGAGTATGTTTTTGTTTCTTTAATAAACAAATTTAAACAAATCCTTACATACTACATATCAGTCATACTGGAAATATGTCAAACTATTAATGGGGAACAAGTCATAAGCATTACTGCCTATTATTAAAAAAAAAAAAAAAATTGAAAATTTTATGTATAATTCACATTTGCCATTCTGATCGAATAATGAGGGAAGAAAGACAGAGCTACTTGTTCAGTCCTCACACCAAAAATGAAAGGTCAAGTTGTGTGCATTGCATTGTGGGATACAGAATTCCATGCTCTATGTATACTGCACATTTTGACATAGTAAGTCACCCATGTATTCTATACATATAGAAAAATATGGATGCTGTGTACAGTATACATACTATATCCTGCAGCAGTAAGAGAAGTATGCTACTCCAAGCATACAGCCACATGCATGCTTTTCATTCACTCTGCAATAAGCAATGACGAGGCCAAATGTGGCAATGGGCCTTGCAGGGCTGAAGCTGTTGTTAATGGGGTGGAAAGAGGTGAAGGTCCGACTGTAGCTCAAGCCATATGTACGTTAGTACGACACCTTTGGGTCAAATAGATCACAGACATTTTCATTACGATCTATTGGTTTGTAATGAAACAGTAACACTGTAAATAAATAAACATTAATGATAAAAAACAACATAATAAAAACACTTACAATACAGTGAAGATTGCATAATCAGAAATGACTATTTTTGGCACAAAAGAAGAACACTATGATTCTGTGAGCCTTTGAAACAGTGGATGCTCCTTCATGCGTGGATGTGATTGTCCCTCACAGTGAAAACTGAGTGCACGGAGCACACTCTGACTGTACACCAACTTCTCTATCAACGCCAGCGGTGCCTAGTGCTCTAACAACCCCTTGCTTTTAGTGCCCTGACCCTGGAGTACTAAGATAATCAATCAGGTGCATTTCACCATGAACAGAAATACCACTTTCGATGGGTGCTAAAGTTAAAAATGCAGTAAAAATGTCGATAAACAAAGAAATATGTACATACAGTGCAGGATGCATTGGGAAACAAAATGCATCAGATACAGTAATAACACATGTCGGAATTATTTTTCCTTTTTTTTTCAGCCATTTTAAGTGAATCTCACAAATTAGGCCAAGAACAAAAAAATAACTATGTCCAGGCAAGACCTTGACATTTTCATTGCTGTAACGAGAATGACATTGTGCTTAATGCATCAGTTTAAATGGTCCTAAATTCTGGCTTTGTGACTTCTTCCTGATTTTCATGTGAAAAATGACCTTGGCATTTCTTTATGAGATTCTTGCTTATACTTTCCTTAGTTGTAGACTAATTTCAAAATCTGATTCAATTTAACCACTAGTGTCAAATTTGTAGAACTACACACACACACACACTTTGTTTTAACATTAAAGTGTTTCGAGTCTGCAAACATAAGGGGGAAAAAAAGGTTAAGAGTAAAAAAGTAAGACATTAAAGGAACAAATAGCCAAAGTGCAGCCGATGAATGGATGGTGCCCCGTGTAACCCTTCTCTCACTGACTCCTCTCTCACTGTATCAGCAGGCTGTGTGCAGTGCAATGCAGACCTCACAGAAACCAACAACTACTATATCACTCACTTGTACAAAAATAAATCCATCAGAACAGGGTAAGATAAGCCTCTGTACATTACACTTATATAAAATAGCTTTGAATATTTACATATAGACAACAACAAAGACAACACACACACATTAAAAAAAAACCTGTCCTGTACAATATACACCTGAATAAAAAGACATGTTAAGAGGTACTGAAGTGTATGGCTTGATAGGAAATAATTCCCAATATATATACATAAATGAACTTAATATATATTTATAGATCTAAATGTACTTAAATATCCCTGGAATCATGAAAGTGACGTGCAGAGAGCGCCCCCACACCACCGCTGCCTACAACATGGCTCGAGTCTTCATAATCTCCTGCCATGTTCTCCAAACCAAGAGTTTTGCCTTGGTGATCGAAGATCAGAAAACGGTTCATATCAAATTAGATCCACAATAAGTCAACCTCAGAATAGAATTAGGACCATAGATAAACTGCATCTACTGTAAGGTATCGCTAGGAGGAGCATGCACATATCTCCCCGGAGTAGACAGAGTTGATGGGTATGAGGGTGGTCTACTTCCTGGTCCTCTCTAAGAATGCCCTGTCTCTTATTAGCAGTGCGACATCTCTGACTTTGGACTAAAGACAACTCAGTAGTATACACAGACAAGCAAGTCCAGTGCTAACAGAGGATGGACATCCCGTCTGCAGTGAGCAGCTGGCCACTGTTGGGGTCGTAAGTGCCGGCCAGGTAGTACAGGTCATGATAGCTCCCATCAGACTTCCTGTTGTGGGTCAATCGCTCGTATTCCTCAAGTGTGACCACCTGACACTTATGAGAGATTGTCTGGACATCGTTTTCATCCTCATGGCATGACTGGTACAGGGCATGCTAAAAGCAATGAAAAAATATATAATTCACATTTTCTCTCGCTTACCTGCTAACATTTTCATAATATCAGCATTCATGAATGGACTGTCAAAAATTGACATGAGAACAAACACTGAATAGCTCTACTAACTTTAATTATTACCTGGGTGCAAATTTGATGATTTCTACAATGCTAATGAATGCTAATTATGTTTGATGACTGAATCGAAGGTTCTTCATGACTTAAAAAATAAAGATAAGCAACTTCAACCAATATTGTATAATTTTTTAATTTGCGGTACTGATTTATTCAGTACAACTTAGTAACTCTAGGCTTATTTTAACTGTCCATTGTGCAGTCCCTCCAGAAAAACGCGATTATGCGATCGCCTGATTTAATGCATAATCAGCCAAAGGCTGCATATTTATGCGGGGTCGCATAAATTGCCGATTTCAGAAAGCAAAATATGCGGGGATAGCATGATTTCATAATCCCTTTATTTTCGTTGCAAAAAACTCACATATATATTAGCAGAAAGTTGAAAAATGTTGCGTTTACTTCACACAAGTAAAGCACCATGGGAACCTTATGAAGTGACGTAATTACGTGAACATCATCTGCAAACCCCTGCAAAACTTGAAGCGCGCAAATCATTCTTATTTGCCAACCAAAAATAAGCGCAAAAGAACGCGCGAAGCAGTTTCACGATTTGTTACATGACAGTGAAGCCAAATTATATTGCGAGAACTTGCGAAAACTGCGGTTTGATGAAATAGAGAAAAAAAGGTGATTCCCCAACACCCCCTTCTCACTAGGCTACTAACACTGTTGTAGTTTCATTCAGAAGTTGATGCAACTTTACAGTTGTAAGATTGCACTTTTTTGTTACAGAACAGTACCAAAAACTTACAGTTGTAATTACATTAGTAGTATGTAAAATAATTTACGTTGCAGTAAGAGATTGCAACTTAAATATTCTGTGATTTAGTATGCTCGCTTATCATAGGAAGTAATAATAAATTACTATTTACATTAAGGTAGTAGCCTAGTGAGAAAAAGGTGTTGGGGGAATCACCTTTTTTCTCTTTTTCATCAAACCGCAGTTTTTGCAAGTTCATGTGATTTCATCGCATAAAATTGCAAAAATATCCCGCATATTCCATCGCATTTTTTAAGAAAACGTGCCGCAAAATCAAGGATTTTTGCCCGCAACAATCACAAAAAAAAATCCGCGTTTTTCTGGAGGGACTGATTGTGACTGACAGTACACCATATGTTTTGATACTTACTTTGCCATCACGATGTCTCTTGCCTAGCTTGGTCTCTTCAGGGTGGTAGAACCACTGGACCTTCACGACCATGCTGCTCTGCCATGACTCCCAGAAACTCTCAATGCGGCCAATTAAAGGCAGATGAGGCTGCCCAGTCGAAAGGAACACAGCACAATCTCCCACCCGGACCATGTCCTTGCCACGCACTATAGCCTTGTAGAAAAGCTTCCGGGCCTTTCCCTTAAATCCACGGCGCTAATGTAATAAAGAGAGCTTCAGTTTTTTTTACAGATGTTTGCATACAACAATTATTTAATTTACTGTGAAGCTTAGGTGAAAAGATCACCAATCGCTAATCAGATATTGCAGGGGTCACCAAACTCGGTCCTGCAGAGTTTAGCTCCAACCTGCCTCTACACACCTGCTTGGAATTTCAATGAAACCTAGTAAGATCTCGACTAGCTGGTCCAGATGAGTTTTATTAGGGTTGGAGCTAAACTCTGCAGGACACCAGCCCTCCAGGACTGAGTTTGGTCACACCTGAGCTATCATTTGCACTATAGTTAGCCACCCACTAAACAGCTTATTAAACATAGGCACGGATTAGACACTCAGACCAATGGCTGGGCCATGGAGTGCACTATGTTGACATTAGTAACTACGTATAATGGTTAATACCCAACCACAAGCCTTTCTATTTATACTCAGAATCTAAAAAAAAATGGTAATACACTTTAGGATGACTTGTCATTGATGCTGCAACATTCAATCAATGGGATCCAATGGGATCACCAGTTACTAAATTAATAAGCGAAGCAGTTATCTTCAACACTGACTCACTTGTGTGGGGTTTCCTGACCACCTCCACAGCTGTCTAGATGGCAGGATGGGTGACACTCTGGGTTTGGTCTGGTCTGATAGAAGCCGTTGCCTCTTAACCAGATCTTTAGAGGTTTTGGAGAGTGAACTGGGACACTCTTTCCTCTTCTGTGGCTTGCTGTTAGTACTGTGGCTGCTATGCCTACCTTTGGCACTGGACACTGCCACAGCTTTGGCCACAAAGGAGTGCCGTGGGGGTCCCACAGGGGGTTCAGTGGTCTGGATCAAAGAATGGTGGGGGGTCAAGCAGCTTTGGAGTAACAGTGTGGAGCTTTCTTCATCCTCTGAGCTGTAAGATGAGTCATTTTCAGAAGAGCATACACTTGAACTCGAGAGAGAGCCTGAGCAGGAAGAGCTGGAAGAACCGGAGGAAGACGAGGAGACTGAGATGCGAGAGAGAAAACGGCCAGCTGTTCTCATACCTCCAGAAGCAGGAGCAAGTGCTGCATGGCCAGTCCTCCTTTCTACATCTTCCTCTTCTTCATCCATGTCTGAATAAGAGCTTTGGCAGTCCCTGTGGTAGCCTAGGTTCAAGTCTCCATACTCATTCATGCGCAATGATGGAGAAGGCTTCCTCTGGACTGCTGTCCCTTTTAGCAGGAGCTCTGCTCGTGAGCCATCTCTTTTCCTGTTGTCCTTGACCAGCAGAACTGGGTGTGAATAAGCCTCAGTCCTGGGCAAAGCACCCACCCCATTGGAGCCAAATCCTGAGGCTCCCAGCAACAGGAGAGCCTTACTGTTTTTAGTCTTTGGAGATGTTACTCCTTCATGATCCAATTTGACTAGAAATTCGTCTTTTTTCCCCCGAGATGGTGGTGTTGGCTCCTCAGTCCTCTTCTTTTGACCATAAGAAGTGTTCTTGCCCTCCAGTGAAATCCCAGATGTCTGGCTGCCAAAGGATGAATAACCATTAGCTATGCTGCTAAAGGAGTCAAAGGAGCTACTGCTAAAGAGGCCTTTGGTTGTTGTCATCGTGGAGACTGAAGTTCGAGAGGATGTTTCTGCCACCCTGCCTTTCAAAGCCCTCTTCGAGGCTGAGCCATTTAGCTGAAAAAAGTTAACAGGCATTCTCTTCCTGGATGCAGCCACTGATGGCCATGTCACAGCAGGTGTTGAGCTCTTGGCTACACTGTCTGAGAGAGACTGTTTTAGCCCTGAACCTTTAGGCCTCCCTGTAAAGAAATGTTAAACATTTACAACATTTATGGACATTTCTCGGATCATAGGCACATTTGTAAAGCTGTCTAGATAGGCAACCTGCTACTGAAGGTATTGAGACAAAGAATAAAATAAGTCATACCTGGTCTTCTGACGGGCTTCTCCTGAGCTTTGAATCTGCCTTTATTTGCCGTTCTTTCACTCAGAGTCTTGTTTTCCTGCATGGAGCTATTTTTGTGAAGCTGCCCCTCAGAGACGAGTGCAGGACTCTCATCAGCACCTGAAAGGGCAGAGGAGGTGTCATTGTTTTTTTATTGACCTTTACAATGCATTTCAAATATATGTTAAGTCTAAGAATCAATGATAGAAGCTCAGTTACAAATCCTAGTGAGCTACCAACCTAGACAATGTTCTGAGGGACCATATGAGACAATAGGACTCTTCTAAGATACTTAGTTATGGCTAAAATCTAAGGCAGCATGTTTTTACCTATTACAGATATGGCAATCCCATTGAAAACAAGTGAACATTCAGCAAGACTGGATTGAATCTAAAGAAATATCAGTATAGACTTCAACCCAATATTTCTGTCTACTTTGTATTTATGTGTTTAGTAGAATATTGCTTTGTTAGCTAAGCATGTACTAATGCAAAACACTCCAGAAATCCAATGTGAATGTTAGTCAAATCTCAAATGACAGGAGTTTTTTTTTTTTTTTTTTTTTTTTTTTCAAAAGCACAACATGGTTTTTCAGATGAAGCTGGTTAAAGGGATACTCCACCACAAAATTAAATTTTGTCATTTATCACTTACCCCCATGTCGTTCCAAACCCTTCAAAGCTTTGTTCGTATTTGGAACAAGATATTTAAGATATTTTGGATGAAAACCGGGAGGCTTGTGACTGTCCCATAGACTGCCAAGTAAGTTACACTGTCAAAGTCCAGAAAAGTATGAAAGACGTCGTCAGAATAGTCCATCTGCCATCAGTGTTTCAACCGTCACGAGAATACTGTTTGCAAGCGAATAAAAAAAAATAATGACTTTATTCAACAATTCCTTTCTCAACAGTCTCCTCTGTGTCTCTCCACATCACTTAAACTACCTATTTTTGTTTTCTTCACTTACAAACAGTATTCTCGTGAATATGGACTATTCTCACGATGCTTTTCATACTTTTCTGGAATTTGATAGTGTAACAGTAGCCTCCTGGTTTTCATCCAAAATATCTCAAATTGTGTTCCGAAGATGAACGAAGCTTTTATGGGTTTGGAAGAACATGGGATTAAGTGATTAATTACAAAAACTTTATTTTGGGGTGGAGTATCCATTTAACTGCTGATAAATCTATTCAAGATGCCTTTTGGGGACCATCACCCAAATCAACAAATGCTATGTTTGTCTTCACTGCAGGGTAGGACGCCGCCTGTTTAGACAGCAGACAGAGGTAGCAGACTAGGTTTTATAAAAGAGATAATGACAGATTCTAATCAGATTGTGAGGTAGAAATGTGAAAATCAAAGTGGGACCTACATTGGATTTGGTAATCGGGAGGGAGAAAGCGAATATTGGCGAGAGAGATCCACCCTCTATCTCCATCATCAAACTCCACCATAACCCCACCAGGTTTACCTTCACTACCACCTAGAAGACCACCTTTACTAGTTAATTAAATGTTAACAATTTACAGTAGTTCTTTAAATCTTGAATTGTTATGTGCTAGTTAGGAAAAATAAAATGATGTCTATGTCTCACCCCTTCGCACAAATCCCGGGTAAAGACATCGTGAGCGCTCACTCCAGTAAGCACACACTCTAGTCCTTTCTTTTAGCACAGCCTCAGTGTCAGGGCGTACGTCCAGTACCTAACACACACACACACACACAGGAACAAACTTTTGTCAGGGAATGCCAGTGAAAGTGGTTTCGGACTCCCAAGATGATAAATGACACACACAGAAATCAGTCAGTGAGGCTCTTCTGAATGCAGCACTTATCTCATGCCAGCATGTTAGAGCTGAAAGCCACGAAGCGGAGGTGTGGTAAACACTAACTTGCTGAGTAATAATGAGAAGTGTGTGAATGGAGCGACTGTGATTGTAGGTTTGCAGCGCTTCTCTGTCTAACTCAGCGCCTAGACCCCCCCCATTCAGCACATACCCCTTTCAGGTTTCTTTAATTCACTGTTGCTATGGTAACAGGTTCTCTCTGACTGAAGGGATGTGAAGCTGGACGGTGGTGCGTGTAGATTGGTGTCAAAGGGACATGGAGGAGTGGAACACTCTGGAAAGTGGAAGTTCAGTGTAATTAGAGACAGCTGCTGCAGAGCGTTTACACACAGCTGAATAACAAGTGTGTGTGTGTGTGTGTGTGTGTGTATGTGTGCTGGGGGGGGGGGTTGAAGAGAGAGACAGAAACCCAACTAAAATTATTATTATTTTATTTATTTATTTATTTTAAATAAACGCATGAACAATATATAATGACTATCTTTGCACCGACCAGCTTTTTCAATGGATAGAGCAGATTTTATGCTTTGAAATCATGTAAAGACAAATTTGTGAATACTATTAACCTGTGAACCGTTACCCACGTTTTTGAAGATAGACTTGAATGTGCATGATACAAACCTAAATTTTTATATTTCATGACTGAAAACATTTTGTAACATGATTTTGATGTGCCATTTACATGGTAATGCAATGTCTGATTTTAAAATGGGTTTTAAAGGATGAATTTTGAGATTTTGTGTTTTCAAGTGATATATAACTTCTGATGATTTCTAAAATGTGATAGAGAAAAAGGCAACGAGGAAGTCTTTTTTTTAAACAAAGGTAAAAGCTCCTTTTGTAATGTAGATTTCTGAGGGTGCACTCTTGTCATAAATTCATCTATTACTTTTCCTACATAATTTTTAACAAAAAATATTGGTATAATATATATTTGGGAGTCTTAGACCTTTCCAACGATATATAGTTTGTCAAGATTAGATTAAATTTGATTGTAATATAGTATAGTCAACGTAGGTGTCCCGTATACGGGACGGGGTGACATTTAACAGGTTAAAATGCTGAATTTGAGCTATATATAATGTCAAATTTTCTAATATAAAAATTTATTTAATCAGTATTTACTTTATTCATAGCACCACTCTTCTTTGCAGAAGCGCTCAAGTTCATTTAAATTTGATGGTGACTATTTGTGGACTGCAGTCTTCAAGTCATTCAATAGATTTTCAATGGGGTTTAAGTCTTGACTCTGACTAGGCCATGCAAGGACATTCACCCCTTTCTCTTCAAACGATGTATGCTCAGTTTTGCTGTGTGATTGGGGTCACTGTCATGTTGGAAGGTAAACCTTCTTCCCACTGACAACTATCTGGCAGAGGGCAGCAGATTTTCCTCAAGAATTTGACAGTATTTTGCCCTGTCCATCTTTCCTTCTATCCTGACAAATGCTCCAGTCCCTGCTGCAGAGAAATAGCCCCATACTGTAACAGGATATTTCCACTTCCATGCTTTACTGTAGGAATGCTGTTATTTGTATGGTGAGCTGTATTGTATTTCTGCCAGACATACTGTTAGGAGTTGAGGCCAAATAATAAAATTTGAGTCGCATCTATCTCAGAATCTTCAAGGTACATTTTAGCAAAGCTCAGTCGTGACTGCAATGACCACTCTTTGTCATAAATTCCTGCAACTGCTTCAGAGTTGATTTAGGTCTCTTGGTCGTCCTCTATGGCCAGTTTAGAAGAACTATTCCTTTAAATACAAAGCCTTAAAATCCAATGCTCATGGTCCAAAATGCTGAGGATATTGTAACACTTAACTATCAGTTGATTGCATGTGTATATGGACCAACAATTATAAAATAAGGCTTTTGAATTGCACATAAAAGTCCAGAGTGTACAGTCATTTGTAATGGTGGCTGTTGAGGGAAATATCGATTTGCTCTGCTGGCACATTATAGAAGTTTGCTGTGGGATTTCAAAAGATATGAGGTTGCTGGAAGGGCCCAGTGCACATTGAATAAAGACGTGCTGTGTACAGGCCTCTAAAGGAGGTAGATGTGATTGTGTTCTGGCTGCTAAATAGTGACAGACGTTCATCACCAATTTTGACGGGATGCACTTTCTATTAACAAAATGAACAAAAATCAACAAACGGTCAGTAAAAAGAGATGTTTACATTTCTGAAAACATTGATCTCACTCTCAAAATTGTATTTTGTGTTAATGTTATATGAATGTTACATAATATTTAATTCCTTTGATTTATGTGACTTTCTAGAAATAAACATTAAATAAACATAATATTTGATGATAATAATGAAAAACTAGATATTTTACTTAGCAAGATCTAGCTTAACCAATGTTGGTTTGTAGTAAATTTCACAATGGAAAAAAAAAACATTATTTTTTATTTAATATCAATTAAACATTATTTGGGGCATTATTTAATTTCATGTTATACAAAATCTAATCATTCATACAACAACAAAAACATGGCATTTCTTCCCTATAAAGCGTTAAAGGTACTGGGACACCAAAGTGTACCGTCTTCGTGGAAAGTGTCAAAGAAGTGCATGAGATGTTTGCAGATGTAAGTGCAGTCATGTACGTGAGTAGTTGTGAACAGGGGTAGAGAAATGGTGTGAAGAAAAACAAATTGCTTGCTTGAAACAGGACTTTAGGAAATTGCATTGTATATTGGGATCTCAGGAAAGAGGACATTGTTTTGTGCTGCTCTGTAATGGAAGAGGGGATTTTGAAGGATGTGGTGATGTGTGTGGGTCCTGAGAGGCCAAAGCTCAGAGCGTAGGAAGGTTTGTTTGCTGTAAGTGGGAAACTCACAGCTTCCTGCAAGAGTTGCTCCAGGGAGTAGATTCTGGGTCGGTTTCCTCTCTCCCCATCGATAACAATACTGTAGCTGAAGGGAGAGAGCAGAAAGTACAAAGGAGTTATTTTCAGTGGTGTGTGTAATGCTTGGACATAGGTGTCAAACTCCTATGGAGAGCTCACTTTCATTGGCTGTGTCTGATTTTTTTCAGTGACACTTTTAATGCTGAACAGAGGGTTTAGAGGAAGTGATCCAGGCTGACTTTTGCAACCAACTAAGGGCTATGGGAAACTAGTGGGTGATAATCACTGTTCATTTAACTGTGGTAGTGAGCATAATCCTGTTGGGGAAATGTCAATCAACATGTCTTGGTGCAAAACAGCAACAGGAGTTTACGATAGGTGCAATACCTCCCAAAAGCAAGAATAGTGTCCAGTGTGGTGTCTCTGCTCCCTGTTCAAGTCGTAGAGCTCAGTCCTGCATTGGTGCGACCCTGTGAGTTCCTTGTCTGTCCTGTTTCAACCACAAAGGTGGCCCTTGAGCTCTCAGCCTGCCCTGTCAAGGCCATATAGGCCATCTTCAAACTCTTAGCCTGTCCTGACACGACCATGAAAGTTGTTCCTGTATTCTCTGAATGTCGTATTATGGCCACAGGGGCCATTTCTAACCTCTCTGTGTTCTTAATTGCAGTTACGTCTGCTCCGCCTCTGTGGCATTCAGATCCACCATGTTGGGTTCTAGTTCAGACTGAGCCATCTTGGTGGTCCCCTGCACCATCAGCTATGCTGAAGTGCTCTTAAGCTCCATTAGCTCCACCCTGGTGGCCCTCAGCTCCACCTGTTCCACCCTGGTGGTCTTCAGCTCTGCCCAGGCTTCCTGCTCTGCTGGCCCTGCCTTGGTCACCAGCTCCTCTAGCTCCACCCTGGCTCGCCAAGCTGCTGCAATCTTCTCTCCTACTTCCTGTCCATGGGCCTGGCCCTCTATCCCTCACCCTGTTCCGTCATTGCTCCACTTAAGTCTGTTCTTGTTAAGGAGCATCTGGAAGCCACTCCTTAAAGGGGCTGTGTAACGATTCCCAGCTGGGGTGCTCTTGATATCCACCAGAGGGCACTCCATCCCATACCTTTGCCACTCTATCCTGGACTGCCTTCCCCATAATCCTTTGCACACCCTCATCAGCACTTATTGTGTGCACCTGTGTCTTGTTAGCCTTGTTAACTCACTTTATAAAAGCCTGGTTCTTTGTCATGCATTGCTAAGTCTTGTACGTGTCTGTATTGCTATTCTAATCCTTGTTTCCTGGATTTCCTGTGTCTTGGTTCCTGGTTTTGTTTCCCTGTCTGTCTTTTGGATTACCCTTTGCCTGGGTTTTTCCCTGTTATTGCTTGGACTGAATCCCTGTGTATATGACCTTCTGCCTGTTTCTGGATTTTGCCTTTGGATTACCCATCAATTAACACTGCACTTGGATCCTCAACCTTCATGTCCCTGTGCAGTTTCATGACACCTTGCTTGTTTCTTGTTAAAATTCTTGTTGGTCATTATTGACTGGGACTTATTTTTTTATGAATTTGTTCCATTTCACTGTACCATATTTAAACCCTATTACCATATTCTGCATAATTCCAGATATGTCTTTTTCCCAAATAATTAAAAATGAGTAAAAAAAAAAAAAAAATACATATATATATATATATATATAGGAGTTTGTGGGTTTTATACAGTACACATACACATCAGGTGACTCCAGGGATTGCAGACGAGCAGCATATAGTAGTTCATCATCTTTGGAGATCAGAACCTTTAGTCCATCGTTCAGGAGCTCTTTGGTTAGAATACAGTTGGGAGGAACTGTAAGATTAAAAGCAACAAATCAAATACAATTTTACTTACCACTTACTAACCAAAGACTTCACATCATGCCTGACAACACCTGTCAGTTGTGGTAAAATCACTACTGTAGTATAGACCATAAGTATCCATTTACCTGGAGCAGTCCTGCCATTCGATGACACCTTCCTCTCATCCTCCTCTGAGAAGCTACTGTCCTCCCCCAAGTGG
The DNA here is from genome assembly GCF_003368295.1 of Carassius auratus. Classification (NCBI taxonomy): domain Eukaryota; kingdom Metazoa; phylum Chordata; class Actinopteri; order Cypriniformes; family Cyprinidae; genus Carassius; species Carassius auratus. Next base: position 27,924,166 of record NC_039245.1, read on the forward strand.
AAGCCCTCATCTGCTTCAAAACTCTCCATTAGACGGCTGACTGCTCGACCTTTAGACTGAACCACAGAAACAGCACAGACACTGCATTACTTGAAAGAAATGGATCATTTTCAAAATATTACTGTTATTGTGTCATGAAATTAAATTTTAAAAGTATTTCAGGCAAGAATGTTGTTGTTTAAAACTCAAATATGCGGTTTATTTATAAAGACAGCGCCTATTTAAAAATGTGTTACGCCGATTCTTTCGCCGTTCCTGGGTTCATGTTACAATTGTTCTGGGTAATTTCGGTGGAAACGCGACAGAAGACAAGCGTTAAATGTACCAAAAGATGTGAATGCATGATTTGTGTGTGTACCTCTCTAAGTCTGGTTCTCCGAGTGCTGCCATTATCATCACTGTCTTGGGACTGGGCTTCGGTCGACCAGAAAGTTCTTCTCTGAATTAAGGTGAAAGAAAAATCTTTAAATATACTGTAAGTTGCAGACAGTCATGGGCATCTGAGTTAAATGTATGCAACCAATCCAAAGTTTGGAGACACCTACTAAATCTTAATGACTCTTTTTCACTCTTTGGAATAATAATACATTATTTAAAACTACAAAATAACACCAACAGAACTATAAGAATTAGGGGGAAAGAACAATTATCTGCCAATAACAAATCCTGATCCAATACTTGTGTTTACCTAGAGCTAGGTGCACAAGTACCTTCAAGTTGAAATCAATTCAGTGTGCATGCTTGACAACTGAATTGCTTTGCAATGCTTCAAGGAATAAAATGCCTGTATCTAATCTATTTTATGTATTACAAAATAACTAGGTAAACATAAGTAAATGTATTTTCTATGGTTCCTATCAATTAAAAGCCATGGCTCTTCTCTTTACTTGATGTAAACTAAAATATGTCTTTAGAAATTCCACTTGCAGTATTGTAGTAGTAAAACTTCACTCAAAATGAGTAATTTAAACACAATCCCACTTAAAAGTGGCGTTATAGCTAAATGTATAGCTAAAATTCACAGCATTCACTGCAAATAAACATCACAATTGTGCTTAGTGCAAAAACTATACCTAGAAGTTTCTAATTATTTGAATTTTGTTGTAATGCAAACCACTAATAATCAATACATTGAGGTTATTAAATGATAACCCTAACCCTAACTCTATTACAATATTTGTTTGTAGATTTAAAAAAATTTAATGAGACAGACATTATGCATGTTTGAAAAAGCTGCATAAGTGCTCAGACTTCCTTAACTATGAAAACTATTGTGTCACTGTAATGAACCGTACAATGCTCTGTTCACATTGCTTACCGTGGCTCTCAGCACGGAGCTCTTCCGAGTGGCTCTCTTCAGCCTCTCGCTGCTGCTGCTTCTGGGAAATGAGAGAAGGCTGCTACTCTTTCTGTAATGACCTGGCCTGCCTGTGATCCCAGGCCAGCGTTTGTCCTGCAGTCTGGGCCTGCCTGGTCGCCTTCTGACACCTGGAGGTTTGGAGACAGTGATGGGGACGGATCTACAGGGGGACCGTCGCTTCACCTTCACATCTCCTTCTGTTACAGCCCGAAACTGAGATCCTGAATGGGTTTCACAAAAATAGAAAGGGTTTGAATAAGAAAATGCAGGTGAGATGTGTCAATCACTTGACTTTTTGATGGCCTTTACCATAAAGTTCTTGTCGTTCCCGCTTAATCTTTGCCTTCTGATTGGCTTCCAGTTTGACAACAGAGAAAGTGGAGGGGCCTGTATTGGCCGGACTGAATGGCAGATCCCTAAACGACAGTGCTTTGATGTCTTGGCCTTCCTCACTGCCATAACTGCCTTCGTCTTCATCTTCCTCTGTATTATGAAAATGGCATTTTAGTATGGCTGTTTACATCTGACTATAATATAAATATCCAAACATAATATGTTGGAATCACTAAAAATAAATAGTTGCCATACACTCACATCTTGATCTAATTATAGTCATTTTTTACTGTGCAAACATTTGTATGCCATATGAACAATGAGTTATAGTGTTGTTTTCAGGAGGTTTCTGAAGTAGCAAGTAAACTAGACAGCCATGGAAACAACTTCATATACTTTTTTTTTTTTTTTAATCCAGCAGTGAAGTAATTGATATTTAAAACTTTTGGACCGACAAAAATTCGGATCACAAAGTCTTCACACATTTTTCTGCATTTCCCTCAAACCTTCTGCTAATCTAGATTTGCATGTTTTTTTTTTTCATGCCAGTCTATAACTGTGGTAGTTTTTTTTTTTTTTTTAGATAAACCCACCCCCTAAATGAAATGTAAAAACTAAATTTAGCAAAAACATATCTGTATCCATTACATGTTAGTCAGATCTACAATCTTCCTGTCTAAGCGAACTAAATAAAGCAGACCTGACCAAAAGTCTGGTTACACTAGACTAAGGAGCCGTTCACACAGAACAAGAATTTTCCAACGCATTAAACAGATGTGTCTGACAATAGACCAACGCTACTTTTGCGTCATCGAAGGTTAACGCCCCTTTTTGGGGGGAAACAAATGGATTCCCCTGATACAGAACTCGCTCTAATTTCTTGATAGCAAAAATGGCAGAAACATACACACTCTCTTTGCGGGCCGAGGAGCGTGAGAGGTATTTAATTAAGCTACTGGATACGGTGTTTACAGAGGTTTCCCTTTGAAATGGTCGAAAACTGGATTAATAACACCACACAGTGGCCAAATATGGACATCTAACGTTACCATTATCTCGTGGAATCACCAAGTAGCCTATTTTTGTCATTAACATCCTCACAGTATGATAAACTAGACGATGAGGCCATGTCAAGAGGAGTCGGTGGTTTACTTGGATCATATTTCACTTGATTTAAGCTATTGACAGATTTGTTGCAGTTAGAAAAACGAAGCTGCTAGTAGCTACGTGATTAACGTTAGCTCTCATTAGGCACGCTACCTTGGCTGTTAACTGATTTTAAGTTTCAAATATTGGCAGGCTAGGACTAAACAATATAACTATTATGCAATATCTGTTTGTAATTGTGTCTGACAGGCCTGTACACATCAGAAACAATGAAAAACAAAAGGTCCCTGGAGCGAGTTCTGTATCAGGGGAATCCGTTTGTTTTCCCCCAAAAGGGGCGTTACCCTTCGATGACGCAAAAGTAGCGTTGGTCTATTGCTTTTGTGTCTTGTGTCTTTTGCAGCATCTCGCACATGAGTGACTAATTTTTTAGACAGTTAAAAGAATTTCAAAAGAATTGCCACTCATCAGTGTCTGGACCAATCAGAGACCCCGGAGGTGGAGCAAGTGTTGCAATCTTTTCTTTACAGTAGCAAGTTGTCATGGGTTATTCTGGCTGTCAAATTTTTAAAATAATTTCTGATCCCTGCATCTTGAATTTTTAGATGCAAAGGCGCATTCTGTGTGAACGACCCCTAACACAGAGAATGTTTTTCCATTACATGCACACTGCTCTCTCGCTTAATAAGAACTTTTCTTATTGCTGCTAGGAGTACAAGCATTGAGACTATGTCTACACCCCCCACCCCCCCAAATACTTTTTTTTTTACCAACTGTACTGAAGGCTTCTACTATTTAGTCAGTAAACATACCACTGCATGTTTTTTCAATTATAAGACACTAAACAGAAACTTACACATCATATAAGTGATTTATTTGAGCACTAAAAAATAAAATAAGATAATTTGAGTAAGAAAAATAAGAATAATAATAAAAAAAAAAAAGATTTAACTTCGTTTGCCAATTACAGAAAATCCTGAGATTGCTAGAAATGCAGCATTTACAATGAATTACGATGCATAAGTGCTGATGTGCTGATGGCCACTTATACAGATGGTAATCATGCAAATGTGCCAAAGTAAATAATCCACTCTTTCTATTCATATAGACACGTTCAATTTGATAGCCATGATCATACAGTAATAGCGAGCTGATTTGCACTCAAACAGATGGTAATCATGCAGATACATTCACATTCAACATAAAACACACTCTCACATATATAAAAAACTGTTGAAAAATATCGCGATCGCTATAAGTTCCACCTCCATCAGCTGACAGGTCACGAGGGAGCGACAAAATTCAAATAAACTATCTTTCGCCTATCTTTCATTCATTCTTTATTCTGGTGGATCATCTCATTCTGTTTGTGACACTGTACGCTGCAACACCATGCCGTGTTTTTACTACCAAGATGCAGTTGTAACAGACGCAAACAGTTCTGTCGCTGAAGAACTGAAACGTAAACAAAGGAATTATGATCCATATTACAACGTTATTGCTTCGTTGGACTAAACGTGCTTCATGAGATGTCGTTCAGTGGATCTGGTACAGCGTTTCCATTGCTCATGTTTTTATGTGTACTGCTTACACAAATGTAGCAAATACAGTCTTTATAAGCTTTCCATTGAGAAACAGCGATCTGTCGTCGCTGCTTGAGGCTCAGATCTTTATAATGATACATAGTTTGTCAAGATTAAATTTGTCCCGTCACATGCGAGGTGAGGGGCGTTGAGGACGCCCGTGTCGGGGTGCAGGCTAACAGGTTAAGAAATATGCAAGAGATCAACTGCCTTTGTGTCTTAGAAAAGAAGAACAGAGACCAGGTGGTGACACACAGACTTGAAAGACTTGAAAGATTCACTAGCTTTTCTTACTTTCCCTAGATGACAAAAACTGTCTGACTCTCACCTTGCTCAGAGGACTCGCTCTCAAGGGGGGATGTCTCCCCGTCCTCATCCACTTCCTGTACCCTGCCCTGCGGGATCCTGGCCCCTGGCTGCTGCAAACATGCTGCTGATCCAGGACTTTTCTTCCTTTCTTTTTTAACTGCGACTGGCTCATGCCTCTTCCAGCACTCCTGTGTCCCGCTGTCCCCACTCGTGGCTGGAAATAATTCCATGCATACACAAGTACATCAGAAAAACTGATTACATTGCAAGGACATGATGGAATAAATGAAAGTTATGATCCATCATTTAGTCAGAAAGTTTAGAATTTCAGTACTAGAAATGTGCATTTTGGTTATTCTGACTATTCAAGTACCCAAAAGACTTCACTGTAAAAATAGGTAAACTGCTATTGTTAGCTTAAGGAGCAATTTCTTTCTGATTTCACCTACACACATAGTTTTGTTTAGGTTGTCTATTAGGTTATCTTGTTGTTCTGGGTTAGTCATATTTTGTTCTTTACTGTTACAGTACAACATCTTAGTTTTATCTGTTAAAGCCACATGAGAGATGATATCACACAATGCCATTTTAGAAGATAGGTTTTACCTGTGTCGCTAAGGCTCTCAGACTCATTGGCTGTGCTGAGCTGTGTGGGATCTCTTTTGCAGTTACTGTGGCCAGGGTACAGTCTGTTAGATGCGGAGGAAAACTCTGGGTCTCTTGACGCAGCTCCAGATGCATGTCTTCCACCTGGTACCTTCGGCTTGAGCTGAGTTATGTGTTGATCAAGGGAGCTGTTCTTCCGATAACACTGTGACTTCATCTAAGAAAGAACAATAGGAATAGATGTACTGAGGGGATTAGACCAATATTAAAACTTATTCTGGGCTACTTTTTAATCATTCGCTATGCCCCCAAAATCTAGATAGTTTGCAACTCCAAATCAATCATGTTAGAGAAAAAGTAACCAATGGCGGTGAAGCTTACCAAAGTTTTAATACAAAAGCATGTGCTGATTAATAAATACAGATTTGATGATTGGCTGATTGTCGCAAGAGACGAAAGGACTCATTTGTGGATACTGACCTGTGTAGAGCTGAGACGGCTAAATCCTCGATTGGACAATTTTTTCTTCTTCTTCGGCGATTCTCCATCTCCTCGTTGATCCTCTGCTAGCAGACTTAGCCCCGCCCCCACCAATCTGTCAATCAAAGTACAACAGAGGCTATTCCCGTCAGTGCAGCTCAGAAGTGGTGGATATTTTGATTCATCCTATCATTATCACGGTTTTTCTTCTTGTGTTTTGTGAGTCATTAAGTCATTCACTTTGTTCAAAAGTCATTTGCAACAAAATCAATTCTTACTGCCCTTTAGTAAAATTTACTAAAAATAAATTATAACACAAATGATCTCATGTGATTATTGTTAAGTCAAGTCACATGCTGATATTGCAAGAGAACAACAGAAAACAGTCAGTTTATCAATTAAAATCGGTTCATTGTTGACTAATTGATTTTATCGTCCAGCTCAGTTCAGCTCTCTTCCCACAGAGTCTGTGCTGTCAAGTCAACAATGTTGCCAGAAATGAAGTGTCCCCAACTAAGCAAGCCACCTGTAGAGGTCATCTCTAGGTGCTGATCCACCATCTGAACTGGATCTGGGTGGGGACATCCTCCTTCAAAAACTGCACGATCGAAACACCCCTAAAGCTCAGGCAATATCGGTATGAAAAGGGGAACAAAGAAAGACGGATCAGAAAGTGAATGAGGCTGAATTGCCTCTCAATGGGCTCAAATCACTCCCTACTTTTCCTTGATGAGAATCGAAAGAGTGAACTAAAAAGCATGGTCTCCACACCTCACGCTTGAGGAACTGTGATCAGACGGCCATCTCGCCACTGTTTGAGGGCAGTTGCCAAATAAAAAGCCCTGTGTGAATTATCAGGGGAGATTCCTGCTACAAAAAAGGGGCCCGTAGCTTTGAAAAAGCGAGAGGTTTGAGGGCACTGCATGTTTGACGCTATTGTTCTTGGTGAATATCAGAGCCCTCACAGTTGTATTTCCATATCAGTGAGGCAGCATGTCCCCCTCGGCTCTAAATGCATGCAGGGAGAGAATGCTCTTGAATTTCCCTGGAAAGCTGCCCGACAGACCGAATGAACGCCAGACCGACAGCACACTGACAAAAGATTAGCTTCCATCCTCCAGCAAAGAGCTAAGCGCTAGTGTGCCGTCCGTCATGTTAGCTGTTTAATCGCTGTTAGACATCTCTAGAGAGGCGGTCTTTGTGGAAAACTAATTGAGATTTTGTTTGCTGTAATGTGCTTCTGCTTACGTAATCCCAGGAGAACATGCTGTTTTGCTCTGAGATTGCTCTCTCAAAGCTCAGGAGACACAACGGAGATCTTGGTTGTGTTTCATCAACTTTGTTTCATACCACGAATGATAACTGTGAAGATAACAATAACTATATTAGCATCCACACCAATGAACATTAATGGTATGGGGTGCGTTTCACAAAAGCATTGTTAGCCAACTATGGTCGAGAGTTCCACTGAACTCTATTTGTAACAACGGAACTTAAAAACCATTTAAAACCATTGGGACGTCACTGAGATCTCCAAAACTTGTGAGATTTCTGGGGTCTTTTTCATAGGAAATGTCTCCATTTGATCTCTGTTTAATCCATTACTGTCCTGGGATATTAAAGAAATCTCTCATGATTTATCCTGCAGGACAGAATCATACTGGTTGTGTTTTGTGCTGGGAATGCATCTGTGTCTATTGACGCTCAAATAGCCCATCAGTGTGTATATGTGCATACAAGAACAGAATGTGTGTGTGTTGCTGTCTGTGTGTGTGATTGACAGGCAAGGGGACAGAGGGGGCAATGGAGTGTGTGTTCTTTCCCCGTGAGGTAGACGAACTGACAAACACCATGTGACATGGACCCTCCCTCTGATGAATGCTCTCGGCGGCTAATTAAACAGAGCTTTCTCAAACACACACACACACACAAACACACATTGAACATCACTGCAAGGAATTTTAAGCACAGAAACAGTGTCAGACACAGACGCACACACAAACACATAGGATGTGAGCTACCTACTGACCCACTGCCCTCAATCACAAGAGGCTAAATGGAAAGCAGCAAGTGACAATGCCTCAGTGCAGTCACCTGCACTAGAGAAAACACTGAATGTGTGAACCCCTGTTAAGAGTCCAACAGCAGCATTAACTAGGGCTGTGCAAAAAACAAATGCGATTTTCATGCATATCTCATTAGTAAAGACGGTCCTGTCATTAGTAGTATATCTCCAGCATGTGCGCTAAGATCAGGGTTGCCAGGTTTTCTCAACAAAATCCTGCCCATTTCCTTCTCAAAACTAGTCGGTTGAATGTATTGCGGTACTGAAATGTCCAGTACATAAATATTTGCATTTGCTGAGAAAATCATGCCAGTTATGTCTTTAAGTCTTGAAGCTCTTTAATCATGACTTGTTTCACAGGACTTCACATCACAAGAGCAGTGCTGTACCAGATGAGTTACTGAGCAAGTCTACTGAGTGTATTAACTTACAAATCAAGCACATGGTAAACATGTTTTGAGGTCATAACAAGGAATTGTGCAAGGCTTTAACCTCGCAGATTAACAATAATCAGCCCTTGTAATCATCATTTCTGTGAAAAAGTAATGAATGGTGGAGTTTTACTTCTGCCTTTCATATGAATCTAAATATAAAATATATATATATAAAATATATATATATATATATATATATATATATATATATATATATATATATATATATATATATATATATATATTTATAAAAAAAAACTCTTTTACAAAGCATAACTAGTGTCCAGATGGAAATGTGTAACCACTCTTATATACACAGTATATAATTTGTCCGGACCTTCACTGGGAAGGAAATATACCCCTGTTCTACACAAAGAAGATCTGTCTGCTGACCTGATGAATGCTACTAGACACACTTCCCTGCTTTATATACAGTAGACACACAAACACACTGCCCTTGGTGAGGGGTCCTGGCTGTCTGCCCGTGCGTCTGGGTGTCACTGTCATATAGAATCACATTGTGGTGGTTGGTTGGCACGAGGGCAGAGGCAGGCGGGCGGAAACAGAAAGGAGGTGACATGACAGTGGGAAGGCCGGGAACACAATGAGAAAGAGAGATAGAAAGAGGTTTTAGGGGTGTTTGGGGTGTCAATAACAATCCTCAAAACTCTGGAGTGAGATGTAAACATTAACAGATCCTCTCTATACCAGCAGGCATCAAGAGGCACCAAAAGTCATTATTATATGTGCTATGTCACCAAATATCTACACAGGCAGCTGTCACCCAAAACAACACAATTACACACTAATTTATTGCGGTGTAAGAATACATGTGTCAACATGACCTCTTCTTCTCCTGGCCTGCACTGACCCAAGTGCTAAACGACAGGAATCTGTCACATTCCCGGCAATAAAATAGATTAGAGGAGAATTCACAGTGGTCTAATTCCATCCACAGCCTGTTGAACCCCCCCTGGCTGCTGCAGGATAGGCATGCCACTCACATCAGCGATTGGCAGACACCGAACACGTTTATTGACAAGCACACACAGAGTGTATGCACACAGGCTTAGGATATTGACGTTAGGATACACAGAGGGGAATCTTTGCAAGGAGAAATGAAGACACAGCCAACAGCCTTGCACTGTAACATGCCTGTAATGTAATTCAAGCCCACTACTGATTAGGAAAGATAAAGCATAACTGGACTTCCTCTCTGAGTTCTCCTGTTTCCTGTGTATGGTTTGTGGAGTCGTCTGCTGGGTTGTGCTGATATGGGAGGCTTATCTGCTGTGTGTGTGTGTGTGTGTGTGTGTGTGTGTGTGTGTGTGTGAGAGAGAGAGAAATGCCGGCTAAGAAGACAGGGGAACAGAAGATACTTACTTGACTTTTTTCTGGGGCTCATTAAGGGTCCCGGAGCCAAGACCAGGGACTGATTTTCGTTTGCGTGGTCTACCAGGGCCTCGACGTGCTGGGCTGCGAGGAGTCTCCTCTTTCCTAAAGAAAAACATGGTTACCTTTTGCTAAACATGCTTCATTATGAAGACTGTACTTTCAGTAACACTCTAGTATAGGGAACAATTCTCACTATTAACTAATTGCTTATTAGCATGCCTATTATTAACATATTGGCTGTTTATTAATCCTTATAAAGCATTTATTTAACATGACCACATTCTACATTCCTAATCCTACCCAATACCTAAACAACAACTACCTTACTGACTGTTAATAAGCAGCAAATAGTGAGAATTGGACCATACTTTCTGCGCAAATAGTGTCACAAAACGTAGTTGGAAAAATAATTGGTAACACTTTATAATAACTGCACACTATTAATCATTAATTAAGCATTAGTAAACAGATTATTTATAATTTATAAAGCATTAATAGACAGTAATAAGCAGTTTATAAATACAGATATAAATGCTTTATTCTTGATTTAAAAGCATATATATAATGTGTTTAATAATTGTATTTTCATACTTTATTCATGATCAATTTATCATTTCTCAATGAAGTATAGCATTATTTACAAACCAGTTATTTAGGAGTTGCCAGTGATTCATAAGATCACAAGAAATGTAGTAAATTCAGGTAGTTATAAAGCATTTAGTAGTGGTCAGTTAACTATTTATGTGATCTCATCTAAAGTGAGTCTAGCTATGCCTTGTAAAGCATTTATAAAGGATATTTAAAGGCTCAGTTATTTTCTAAACAAAAAACGGAAACAGACACCACACAGTGATACAGAACATAGAAATATTAACAGCCTTTAAATTTGTAATTTGTAATTTCTTTATTTGAAAGGGGACAGTGTACATTAATAAACATTAAAACAATGTAAATGTACCCGAGTTAGCTCAAAAGTGCTAATTTTCATCGGTAGTCCCCCAGCCAGATTTAAACAAGGCAACCTTTAAAAATAATCACAAGTACGAAATAACACACAATAATAAAAATAAAATTGCATACAACACATTATGGTTAATAAGTACAATTCATATAAAAATTATATAATATTTAAATACACACATAAAAGCATTAGTGCCCACAAATTTGGCTCTCTACAAGCCATTTTTTTGCATTCTTTTTGAATGAAAAGAAGGACGAGGACTTTCTAATGGTTGCCGGCACTGTGTTCCATTGCTGAACTGCTCTTACGGAGAAGACAGCCTGACCAAAAGCTGTTTTTCTCCGGGGTATGATGCAGTCTTCCCTCACTGCCCCTCTAGTTACCCTAACCTCACTGGATCTAAAATGTATAAAATCACATAGTGGAGGAGGTGCTAAGCCATATCTAATTTTATAGATTAAACAAATGTTTTTGAATTTAATTAGATTATCCCAGGTAAGTAACTGATATTTACTCAGAATACTACAGTGGTGGTAGTGATATGGTTTTTTATCCAGTATTTTTAATGCTTGTTTGTATAATCTTTCTAATGGTTTTATTGTTGTAGAGTGAGTATTAGACCAGCTTATTAAACAATATGTTATGTGGGATAAAATCATGGAAAAGAAATATAATTTAGCAGCTTCTGTTGACATGAAATCTCTGATGAATCTGAAATTCGCTAGACTGAACTTAATCCTATTACTAACTTTTTTGATGTGAGTTTTGAAATTGAGATTTGAATCTATATATAATCCTAAATATTTATATTCTGTGACGACCTGTAACCTTTCTCCAGATATAAAAATGTCAGGTTCTATATTTATATTGTTTTTAGAAAAAAACATAGTAACTGTTTTAGATATATTCAATTGCAGACAGGATTGTTCAAGCCAGATTGAAATCGATGACATGGCCTCAGTTAGTTTAGAGGCAACTTCCTCTGCAGATTTTCCATAGGCCAAAATAACTGTATCGTCTGCATACATCAAAGTGTCACAGTTCTTACACAAAGATGGTAACTCATTAATGTATAAACTAAAAAGAATTGGACCTAAAATTGAACCCTGTGGAACTCCAGTTGATAATAGTAAGGGGGTGGAATTATATTGGTCAATTCTTACACTTTGTGAACGAGATAAAAGATATGAGTTAATAAGACGAATAAATTTTAAAGAAAAATTAAATGCATGAAGTTTGTGCAGTAAAACTGAATGGTTAACTGTATCGAATGCTTTACGAAGATCTAAAAATATTCCTCCCACTATCCCTCCTTTGTCTATATTTGATTTAACCTTTTCCAGAAAATAACATGTTGCTGTCTCTGTAGAATGATAAGCCCTAAACCCAAACTGCATTGGATGCAAAGGAAAAGAACTGCAATTAAGATGATTGATGATTTGTTTAGCAACCAATTTTTCAAAAACTTTAGATACTGTTGGCAAAATGCTAATCGGTCGGTAATTAGATGTAAGAAGGGAGTTGCCACCTTTAAATATAGGAATGACACTAGCAATTTTCCATGACTCAGGAAATTTCCCTTGATCTAGTGACACATTGATGATATGTGTTAATGGACCCTTAATTGACTGACCTATTTGTTTTAGCATAAGTGTATCCATCCCATACACATCTTTAGCTCTTGAAGATTTAAGCTCTGTAATTGCCTTTTCCACATCGGATATAGATACAGATTTTGGATATAGTGGGGGCTCAATTAACACATCTAAAGTAATGACAGGTAAGTTGTTATATTTCACAGGGAAACTTTTAGCTATGGTATCCACAGAATCAACAAAATACTCATTTAGTGTCTGTGCCACATCAGCTGGATCCTGCAAAAGCATGCCATTATTCTTTAGCTGTATTAAATTATTACTAGAATAAGTTTTACCTGTTAATTTATTAATCTGATCCCAAGTCGCTTTAGAGTTTCCATGACAATTTTTAATAATTGTGATAAAAAAGTCTGCCTTTGCTTTTCGTAGTTGTCTTATCACTTTATTTCGTAATGAAGCAAATTTTTGTCTCTCACACGATAGTTTTGATTTTATGGCTTTTTTAAGAGCATTGTCTCTGTCTTTCATTAACTGTTTAATATCATCACTGAGCCAGGGAAGTGAACACTTTCTGTTTTTATGTTTAACTGTCACTGCAAATTCCTTAATTTTTGTTTGTAAGCATTGAGTAAATTTCTGACTAATTATTTCCAATTCATTGTCCAATAATAGAGTGTCCCAGTTCATATTTCTTATTGCAGAATGAAATTGATCCTGTTTGCTCCTTGGAATGCCAATGAACTCCTTTTTTCCGGAATAAGCTGCAAATCGTTTACTGGTTAATTTTCTTGTTATAAGCACCATGTTATGATCTGAAAGACCAGTTAACATATTGTACGATTTTGTAATCCGTTCCGGGTGATTAGTGAAGATTAAGTCAATTAAGGTGCTAGAATTGTTTGTAATCCGTGTTGGTCCTTTAACAATTTGGACAAGATTAAATCCATCCATAATTTGCTGCAGCTTTTTCCTTGTACTGTTATCGTCCCAGATAAAATCTCATTTGTACAACAAAACAAAATCTCATTTGTAAAAGCTTTACAAGGCATTAATAGTCCTCACTTTAGATGAGCTCACAAAAATAGTTAACTAACAACTACATATGTTTTATAACTACCTGAATTAACCGTGAATTACAGTAGAAATACATGTTAATAAACCATTTATTAACACTATAAGTAACTATTACTATATGTCTGAATAAAAATATGTATGAATGCACATTTAAATAGTTTATTAATCATTTAATTACAATTTCAAAGTGATCTTATGAACCACTGACAACTCCTTAATAACTGGTGTGTAAATAATGCTATACTTAATTTAGAAATGATAAATTGATCATTAATAAATTATGAAAAAACAATTATTAAACACATTATAGATATGCTTTTAAATCAGGTATAAAGCATTTATATCTGTATTTATAAACTGCTTATAAATGTCTATCAATGCTTTATAAATGATGAATTAACTGTTTCCTAATGCTTAACTAATGATTAATAGCATGCAGTTATTATAAAGTGTTACCAAATAATTTAAACGTTTTAGACAGGTGAATATTTTGAAAAAAAATACACTTCACCTTTCGTCATTATTGAAAATCTATTTTCCTGTTTAACACTGTAAAGCTGCTTTGACACAAGCAGTCTTGTATAGAGTGCTATACAAATAAAGGTGACTTGACTTTCGAGGAAGACAACTATGGGCACTTGTGTGTTTAGACAGTGTTTTGTGATGCTGAATAGCACTTACTGATGATCATGTTTTCTCTGGAGTTTGGCCAACTCTTTCTGCTTGTCTTTGTAAAGCTGTTGTAGCTCCGCTAGCCTCACCCGCATCGCCAACTCCTGTCCATCCATACTGTCCATGGTCCCTTTCACGGGGCAAACCTGGAGCAACCAAATCAAACAATCTTTCCCTTAGTTGCTCCAGTCTTGGATGACCTCAGGGCACACTTCTGAGTTAACACTGTTCTGTTATCCACTACTTTTAGTTTGTTACATTCCTCAACTAAAAAATCTCCAAGAGATAGGATTCCAGTAAAGTACTGTAGGATGCAATTAACATAATTATCATGTTTTGTTGTTAGATTAGTTATTCAAGTGTTTGCTTATCTTTAATAATATATGAACTGCACAAGGAATATTTATATGAGAAAAAAAAAAAAAAAAAAAACAAGCATGTGTTACCGGCTCATGGCGAGGCGTCCAACTGCATTTTCTGCGCAAATTGAGAGTTCTCGGTGCAGGAAACTGCTTCTCAGCATCTGTGGTACTGTTCTCCTGTGAGCCCAATTCAAGGGCACGAGCTGCTGCCAAAGTAGCAAGACTCTGCAGGTCAAAACTCCATTGATCTTCTCCTTTGATGAAGAAAAAAGAAACACAACAAGAATTTCATATGCATCTACCATTCAAAATAAGATGAATTAGCTATTTATCTCAAAGCAGGAAACAGAAATTGTAGGAAAGACTGTAATGCAGGGATAATTTATGTCTTATAAATATCAGAATATATAAATGTCAAAAATATACCTTTAGTTTTACCACAACTTTGGTGATACTGTTGCAGTTCCAGATCAGCCAGCTCACTCAGCAATTCCATGCCGTGATAGCTGGAGTCGAGTAGGCCACAGCATCTCTGGGACTGGTGAGGGGAAGGTGGAGAAGGAGGAGGACAGTCCCCACAGAAGGCTGCAGCAATCAGGAGCTCCAAACTCCAGTAACTTCTTGTGAGACTCTTGGAGCAGGTATTACTATTTGGAGATGGAACCTTCGAACTGTTTTTCTCTTGATCTTCCTCAGAAACCACTGCACCCTCTGCTTGGGTGGTGGTGTTAGGCAGCTGGGTGAGTGGACAATCAGAGACACATGATTGTGGAAGTCTGTGATCCTTCAGTGTGTCAGTGTCTTTAGTCTCTTGAGGAGGTTTATCTTCACCAACTTCTTCCTCGAAGGTAACAATTGGTAATTCTTGATGGATTGCTTCCTTAGAGGATAGGGTAGGTACATGTCCTACTTCACAGCCTGAAACTTCAGCAGGTTTGCAAATTACCGCTGCATGCTCCTTTTCATGATTAGCTTTTATGGGTTCACAGCAGCCCATGGCCATGACTGTCTCGACTTCCTCTCCTTGCACAAACACACCCTCAGACTGTTCCTCAACCATGGCATCAACATCCATTGTTGGCTCTTGTGGTTCTTGGAGTGGCCTCACCATTGCATTAAATACTAGGCCCTCTCCCAAGCTGGAGAGAGCTGGAGGAGGGTGCTCAACTGGTTCAGTCTGAACAGCCTCCAGATCAGCAGGCTCTGCTAGCTGTGCTTCTTGAGTGGTGGGGCCATTCCTATATCCCATGTTGATTTCTGGATAGGTATATCCAGGTGGTAAATCTGTGACCGGGAATATAAACAAAGCTCAGCTGTGCAGCATTTAAAAAATATCAGCAAAAAGACTCTTATTTTTGACAACCTTGTAAGCATGACATCTTTAATAAGCTATGCACCAGAGGTCTGAACAAGAACACATTTCATTCCACATAACACAACACTATGTCTTGATCTTATTTCAACTTTAGAAGTGCAGCTGTTAAGAGGGTAATTCTGAGGTAAAACAGCTCTGCTGAGGTAAAACAACTCTGCTTCTGACACTTCTGTACCCTCTGGCATGCTGTAACAGTTGTTAATGATGATAAAGAGGGTGTAGGCTGGGGGTAGGGGTGGGTCTGGACTAGGTGTTTCTTCATTGTTACTTATGTGATGGGACTGGAAAGCTGAGCTGGCAGGCATTTTCTGCTTCTATCGGCAGCTTCGTCAATCTTGTTCTTGCCTATATAGCCACTAGGGGTGGCACGGTTCGTTAAAAAAGAATCCGAACCGTTTGGTTCACCCCACACAGACCGCTGGGACCGCAGTTCAACTTAAATCTGACAAAGCATCCGTATGGTTTGCTGGTTTGCTATAAATAGCACGTAAAACAAACTGGGTTCAACTAATATATGTTTCTGTGGATGGATGCGCATTCTGGATTCCCAGACATTACAACAATAGCGATGAGAAAAAAAAATCTTGGACAAACAATTCACTCTTGATCAATGTAAATTACTGCTGGAATATGAGCAATCATTTATTCCGTCATTATCCGGGTGCTGATAGCGGGCGCGCACAGATGAGACCTGAACAGCATACGTTAATATGTGTTTAAACTTTAAGAGCCAAAGGACGCGAGCTCACGCGCAGTGAGAATATTTGTGCATGCTCACAAACCCGCGCCTCAGAAAGCATGCAAATATAAGCTCTCTCTAAAGTATTGTTTAAATGAACAAATTCACACAAAAAATAAGTAAAAATGACCGTCTTGGTAAGTATCCTACAGCAGACATAGCTGGCTGAATGTAGGCCTGCTGTATCAGTGCACTCTCTTAAAGTGACTTTATATTATATTAATAGAAACAGCAACAACAAAGAAATCATTCACTGCTCTGCTTTTATAATATGCTGTTTTACATTTGATTACTTTATTCATTTTCTGTAATTAAAAACTTATGCTAGACCTGCCTAAAAAAGAAAAAAAAGAAAAACGTGACTCTAATGGCTACGTTCACACTGCAGGGCTTGATGCTCAATTCCGATTTTTTTTCTTAATTAGATTTTTTTGCAAGGCCATTCACATTTCCAATTAAATGTGACCTTTTGTGATCTCCTGTGTGAACGTGAAATGACCCAGAGGTGACCCGCATGCGCAGAAGAGTACTCAACGGTGAACGACGTCACTCGTTGTTTGCGGAAGTAGCTAACGTTAAACATGGATGCCAAAAACAGTGTAGTCAACAGCGGAGTTCTTTTTGCAATATTAAAGTTATTTTCCCAACGGAGCCAGCACAATTACAATCTTCTCGTTTTAAGAAGAAAATAAAGAAGAAGGAGAGCAAGGCTTTTGGCCATGGCGTTTTGTGGAGCAGTGTTAGCAACGTCGGTACAGACAAATGTGTGGGTGCGGACTCGGAGTCGCAGCCAGGAGTGGTAGGATACTGATGTGAGTGGCTCTTCTCGTTCCCGCCTACTTCAATGCAGAATTATGACGTTTGTAGCATATCAATGACGTACGGATCGGATACATGTGGCATGGCCATTCAGACAGAGGTCGCATTTCAAAAGATCGGATTCGTATTGGATTCAGGACCACATACCCAAGTTGGCTGAGTCACTTTTGAAAAGATCGGATCTGTGTCGTTCAGACTGTCATGAAAAGATCAGATACAGGTCACATAGCTGCAAAAAAATTGGAATTGGGTCGTTTCAGCCTGCAGTGTGAACGTAGCCTAAAACCGTGAAAAAGTTGAACCGTGCCACCCCTAAGATCCACTCACAAAGTGCTACAGAGTCTAAAAACAGGGCCCTGATTGTTTCTGCTTAAGGGTCTCAGCATGAATAACAACCAACATGTAGCTTATGTGTTTTTGAGATACAATGACTTTACGCAGACAACTTAGTTTCAAGACAAAGACACAATTCTAGAATGAACAACCACACAAATCCCAGATCACCTCTTGACATGACACTAAGACAGATTTTTTTTTTTACAAGTCAACAAGAAAAAACATTGTATTGCATTTCTAATATATGTTAAGGGGAATAACTTCTTACCAGGCTCCATGGATCGAGGATAGTCTTGTGGTGGCTGCCCTTCCACCCTCTTTTCCTGGGACTCAACGGTTTTGGGCAACTGTGATGGAGAAGGGCTGATGGCTGGTGAGCGGGGTGTAGCAGCTACTGGACTTGGGGCGGGGCAAGGAGTAGAGGGTGTGCTTTTAGGATGAGCCCGCATACAAGGGGACTGGCAGCAGGGCGACAAGTGGGCAGTGGATCCCCTGGTAGGCGTGGAGGCCCGGTTAGATGGGGCGTAGACATAGCACTGAGCAGGTTTGAGAGTCCTGGGGTCAGACAGAATGTCTTCTAGCTCCATGCTCTGCTCTTCTGGTTTCTTTTGCACCTAAGCATTGAAAGAATTAGAAGGGGAAATTAATTAAGAGAATTCAAGACCCAAAATGAGATCTGGGCGGTTATGTTAATGAAAGGAAAATGTAAGATATTCTGAAGTCTGCCAGGTCATGCAATCTTCACATCAACGTAATTGCAATTTGGCTCCCCTGTTTTGCTGAATCAGGTTTTCATTTAAGCCCTACTTGCTTAGATCTATTTATTTAGACCTGCAATCAAGAAGAGTAGTGCTTGGCCCAGTCTCACCACAGTCCACTGTTGACTACATTTGGATGTGTATGTCTAGAAAGTAACTGAAGTTTGGAGGAAGTTATGGATCCTAGGGAGCAGTTGTGGTTTTATAAGGGCTTTTTTTTTAAAGAAACTAACGATTTATTGGCTCTAAATGTTGTTTACACCCCTCCACACTGTCTAGTTCCATGGAAAGGAGTGGATTCTCCCTCAGTATCAGGTATCAAGCATTAGCTCATTTAAAAGCACAGCTGTTCCTAAAGCACTGCATTTGGTACACTCTGCTATACAATGGTTAAATGAGGGGTTGTGCATTTCTGTGTACCTGGCTGTCGTCAGCAGAGGCTCTCTGTGGTAGGTCTATGATGTTTGCTGCTCTTTGTGATGGAGGTGGTGGTGTGTGATGGCTGGAGTGTTGCTGATGCTGAAGCTGCTGGTGTTGCTGGAGAGCATAAAGCTCTTGTTGCCGTAGAAACTGTGAGCGAGGATACACAGCAGGATGTTGCATGTGGGAGTGGGCCCCTCGGGCCCTGTAGACTGGGGGCCACAGACCAGGCTGCTCCATCACATCTAATGAGAGAAATAGAAGTGTTTGTGATGTGTGGAATCATGGGGAAGGCCATGTTAGGCAACATAATGTTAATATATCTCACATATAGTCTCACATAGAGATCATCACCTTTACCCAAACTACTTAAACATACCTAAGCAAAAGCATCTGCTTACACATGGACATACTTATACCGATGAGATATCTATCCAAATCTTATACAATACAGCCTGTGCTGAGAGCTTTTTCTCTAATGAAGACAAAAAACAGAAGTTAATTTGAATTTACATGAAAAAAAAAAACGAGATTGAAAAAAGAGATTGAAAAACAAAAAAAATCCCATTTAGACAAGGACCCTTTCTGATGTTAAAAGCCTGGTTAACAAAAATTTTTTTCTAGATTTAATGCTGTCACATGAAATTCATGTTGATGGTGTTGAAATACCGATGGAGTTTTGGTTCCTTGCCGCTCTCGCCTCTGGCTTGCTTATTTGGGGACACTTAATATCCAGCGATATCAACTTGATTGCACAGATACTATTTAAACTGAACTGAGCTGGATGATGACATCACTGAATCCAAAGATGAACTGAACTCTGCTATCAACAAGAGGAACGTGTGGACTTCCTCAACAGACAACAGTCATTTTTTGGTTGTTAAAAAAAGGTGCGCTCATTAAAAACAGTTGTGTTAGGTCCATCACTGGCTGTGCTGATTTAAATCTAGCAGTTTTGTTGTGTCTGTGTCGCAAGTTCAGTGACGCAGGTAGTTAAGATTTTCTCCGGCCAATCAGTGATCAGCAAAGTTTACACATCACGTTTGGTAAGGGTACGGTTCACTTGGAACCTCAACCGAGATGGTGCTGAAAAAAGTACCAGGTAATGTACCCAGTGAAAAAAGTGAACTGTACTGAATCATATCGTGCTGTACCATGCAGTGGAAAAGTGCCATATAATAACTCCGGCCTACACTGAGTGAATGGGAGAGAGACCCATCAACCAGCACTCCCACGCTCTTTTCAGTGTCTTGCTCCAGGTTCACCACTTTTGTTTTCTCATACTTATTACATTCCTCCCTCAATTTTTCTCACACTAAAAGTCTTCAACCCAAATGTGCAGCCATGTGAGCACAGAATGATGCATGCTTTCAATAATAATAATTTGATTAAGATGAAAGTGAACAAATGGAAGAACTTCCCATTGGAATAAATATTAACATGAGAAGCTTGGTATTTGACAAACTACATTTTCTCCCTTGAAAAATCCCCATCTCTGAAAACCACTGTGGGCCCAAGCTACAGCATGTAGTCTAGGCAACTTCTCAGTTCCCATGTCAGGGGTAAACTCGTGCCGTTCCCCTGGCAGGAACAGAAAGCCAGTCGTGCACATCCACAATGACACATCTTCATCCCCTGCCTCCACAAGTCAAATGTGTTTTTCTACTTTTCCAAATTCACATAGCATTACTAATGTGCATGTTCAGCCTGACCCCTCCTCTCCCACCTCTGTGCTTGACTTGACGCATAACGGACCTTTACTCTGGAACATTAACCCAGCTTAACTAATGTTTCCCAAGGGAAAGCTTTTGTGGATGCACTTCCCCTTTCAGCTGAAATTCCTGTGGAGCATGGAAGTAAGTGTGCCTTCAAAGACATGAAGATAATTAGATTTCACAGCCTGCTGTTTAGACTTATAAGGCTGGGAGGCTTCTTACATCAGCATATTTTAGAGCTTTGAGGGGATTGGTGAAAGCATCCTGACCCAGACCATATGGGGGTGGAGCAGGTGGTTGACAGGAAACAGCTTGTGCAATTGTGTGTATATCTCCTCTTGCAGGTTTTCCTATTTCATCTTAGCAGTTTCATAGGCTGCCATTCATAGCTGCTCTCTCATTCCTTGAAATTAGTCAACTAGATTTCAAACAATAATAAAATATGAAATTAAATTAAAATATACTCTAATGCCTGCAATTAGACAGAGCAAAGTGTTTTCAAAGTGTACACACTACAATATCGTGGATTACATCTTTGAGTCGTGTAGTGACTTGGTTTAAAGTGAACTCATATCCTTGAAACTTGAGTGGAATTACTGTAATAAGAGGATAATTGTTCAGGCTTGGAAACCTGACATAATCTTTGATCATGGGAGTTGCTGTGTGCCTCACAAAAAGAATGAATGATAAATCTGACAAATGGGTCAAGCTCAACAGGGCATTTTAATTGAGGACATGGAAGAAAATTTGAATACTCTGCAGGAAACAGCATGGTATACCAAGGTGAGATGCTGGGTGTGTGGCAGGGTCACTGGGAAGAACCACCAGTTGGGTGGAGGGGTCCTGAGGCAGGGGTACAACTGGCTGAAGAGGGGCAGGCATAGCTGCAGAAAACCCAGGTGGGAGATTCTGATGCAGAGCTGTGTGGCCAATACCTACAAAACATAAGCAAACTTTAAGGAAACAACACATTTTTTACATTTTATTATTTAATTATACATCGATTTATAAGTAGAAGCAGAAAAACAACATATGAACCTCACAATGACCAAAAAGGGAACAAGAAAAAGACTGACCATAGGAGTGACCTGTCATCCAGAGGGAGGGACTTCCTGTGCGTGGCATCCAGTGGTGGGCAGAGTGTGTATGTGTAGTTGGGTCTGCTAATTGGCCCGACTGCATTGACGTGCCACCTGGCATCATTATATGAGAGGTGAGGTCACCATGGCAACTGTTAGAGGGATGGATGTGGCCAAATTCCACCCTTTCCTTGTTATCCCTGCAAGGCCAGATTGAAAGGTCAACGGTTGAGCATTTGTGACAAGTGAAAAAAGAAGTGTGTGAGGGGTGGATCATTCACCTGATATACACGTCTCGTTCTCGCTCTAGGCACCGGTGGCCCATGTGTTCTTCGTTCGTCCTTTTCCTCTCCTCTCCTAGTGAATCTGAAGGATACATGGAGCGTGGAGTGCCTACAGAATGGTTAACAAATTTACATAAGTGATTTTCTCTCATCTACAACTCTTACTGTCTTTTGGCACTCAGCATGCAAACAGCTGCTGAGCAACCTTTCTCTACAATGGCATGTGTGCTCTCTCTCCCCCTGCACCGGCATTTACAGCTGTAAGAGGGAAAAGCTGTTTCCTCATTGGGTCTTGGCAAGTTCTGCTATTTTTGTCATCAGTGAAGTCTTCCAGAGGTCATGAATAAACAAACTGCTCTGTGTCTCTGTTTGCGTAGGAAGCCCCTGACAGATCAAAGGTCAAGCTTACCTTTCATGCTGGAGTGCACCCGCCCCTGTCGGCTGCTGGGATGGCTGTCTGATGCTTGGCATGGAGGTTCTCTTTGTCTTGCCACAGCAACTGCAATCCCTACTGGAGGCTGTCGTACCTCCCCCTCCACATGTGGTGCATCTCCTATCTCTCGGCCACGTCCACCACAATCAGCTCGCTCACTTTCATGGCTTTGGCCTTTCCTGGAGGGTAGGGTCTGCTTGCCTCCCTGAATAGAGCAGCTGCTGCCATTAGTCCCTGTTCTGAGGTTCCCAAGCCCACCAAATGGGCTCCTCTGGGACAGGAGAAGAGGCTGTTGGTTGCTGTACTTTAGAAGGTTCTTCATGGCACTGTTCTCTCCCTGTGAGCTTGTGACCTCCTGCTGAGTTTGAGGAGGAGCTGGATGAAGTGGAGGAGGAGGGCCCATTCCTGAAGTCTGGTGCTGCTGTTGTGTGGGCGTTCTGTTGTTGACAGCTCCACTGTTAGGTTCCAAATAAGCTTTGTGCTGGTTCTCTTCAGAATGGATGTGATGAGTTGGCATGGCCCATTGTGGCACCGATGGCTGCTGATGTGTGTGATGCTGTGCATTGTTGTTGTTGTAGCTGTAAGGAGACATTTCCATCTTCTGCTTCAGCTCCTGGTTCCCATTAGCCTGGGTCATGTCTGTGCCAGGGGTATCAGGGCCAGCCCTACTGTGCTGTTGGTGACGAATACGGGCAACCTTCTGTCCATCTCTCTGCATAGAGCAGCTTCCATGTTCTCCTCCACCTGTGTGCTGGGTCATGGTCTTGCCAGCAAGAGGTGAGGGAATGGTTTGAGGCCCAGAGTGTGAGCAGTCTCTGTAGGGCTGGGAACTGGTGTTAGCTTGGCTGGGTAGAGGATTAACCGTCTTTGTCTCTTGAGTCAGTGTAGATCTGAAGATGTCTGTTTTCATACTGTTGATGCAGTCAGCACTGCGGGAACGCATAGTATTGAGTTGCTGGGAATGGCTTTGCTGCTGTTGCTGTTGTTGTTGTTGTAGGTGATGGTTGTGGTTATGGTTGTGCATCCAGTCTGGGGCCTTTTCAGCTTTTCTGTAGAGATGCAGTTGGTGGGTCAGAGGTTGATGCTGTTGTTTCCTTGACCAGTTACCATGATGCCCCCCATTGCCAGTCTTTTCCATGGCCTTGTCCTTGACACTGTTCCCTCTGCTCCCAACCCCCTGGCACTCAGAGCTGCCCATCTGGAAGGGAGCTCCATTTTTTTCCCCAAGGTGGCTAACAGATTGAACGAATGTGGCTCCAGTCACTTTGGAATCTCTGCAGCCACCACTATTGATTCCTTTATCATGTAATGAAGGATTTCCCATAGGAGCTGGCGATTGAGGGCAGAAAAAGTCGGGGTGATGGTGTGAGAGGCGGTTTTGGTGTGGGTGATGGGGGTGGCCAGGATGGAGCTGCAGACAGTGGAAGCCACTTGGATGCCCCCCTCCAGGAGCCATGGGCAGCGGAGAAGGCACTGTGTAGGACAATGAATGCTGCAGTGTCTGTCCTCGCTCCAGACATTCTGTAGTAGGCTGTTCACTGATCCGCATCTCCCCACTTATCGCCTCTTTACCACAGCGCCCATTAGTGCCATCACCCACGTGTCTGTTCTGGACATTAATGGACCCTACATTGCCTCTAGCCACCCCATCCCCACCGCAAGTAGTCATGGATCCCTTTGCCCCAGCTCCATGGTCTCCATTTAGAATCTTTCCATTGAGCAGACAGGCACTAAGAGGCTTTCCCATGCTCTGTGGGTGCTCCTTGTACTCCATAGGCATGGTGGATTTGTGTCCCCTGCTGTTCATCTCTTCCATAGTGGCTGGGTGTTGTGGGTGGAGCTGGGGTTGATGGGAGTGATGATGGGGTAGCTGTTGGTGATGGCGGTCTTTAGAATCATGTTTACTACTAGGCCTGTCTTTATCTTTTGCAGCTGAAACCACACTTCTGTCTAAGCTAGGCTCTTTAGGGGCCTTTTGTAGGCTCATTCCACTTCCTGCATCTCTTTCCCTGCTGCATGAGCCCTGGGGTTGTCCTGATCCTGCCCTTGACATGGACTGAATGTTGTGATTGGCTGAGATGAGTGGGGGCTGGGACGGGAGGCTTCTTAAATAGAAGTTCTCTGTGAAGCAGATCAAATAGGACTGTTAAAAATTTAAATTAACACTAACTTAAGCCTTCCTTAAAGGGTCGATTTATGGAACTAATATATTTGGAGACTACAACCAGGAAGTAGAGCTGCATGCTGTATAAAATATCCAACTTAACAATAAATATAATGGTTTATGAAATAAACAGAATTGTCAATTCAAGAATTGTCATTTCGCCCACCTTTTTGTGTATCATAGAAACGGTGCTGTCCATAGAGCACCCCGTTGTTGGCATGGTGTTCCAAATGGCTTATGGGTAGAAAAGTGTGGGCTAGACTCCCTGAGAAGCGAGGATACCCTGGAACTGCTGTGAAAATAAAAAAAAGGTTGTCCTCATATCAGTAAAACTAGATAAAATTAAATCTAAATCTAATAAAATTAGAGACATGACGTCTGAAAGAACTGTAGACACAAAATAAAAATTGAAAGTAAGAAAGTGAGAAGGAGGAGAGAAAGCAATAAAGCAAGGGAAGCTCTGATAACAAGACAATATTCACTGAGCAACATTTCTTGTGGCCGTAAGCATTTTGGTCTGGATCTAATCGCCCTGTTCCGATGCAGCTGGTGTTCCATATTCACCAATAACCACAGGCTTTAGATGTCATATTTGCCATTCCTATTTGGGTTTGCAATGCAAACAAGAAGACAAGCTCAGTCTTGGGATTTGAAGTAATGGATGAATTTTGTCTCCTGAACATATGGTTCCCCAGTGCTGAGGTAAGAGATAACAAAAAGCAAACACTCCTCACAGCAGGACGTGGTGATTTGAGAAAAAGGCCAAAGATCAACTTTATTTCAGCTGTCCCAACTCTCCAAAATCTGTGACTAACACAACAAAGCCATGGGGAAAGAATTTACAAGAAAACCAAACATCGTTCAAGCACAAGCCTTTGAAGCTTAGTAAAGGAGAAAACCTTAACTTTTAACCTTAACTTGATAAATGTTAGCCTTATAACTTTCTGGGACAATTATATTGTTCTGAATGACTGTGACATTTAAAATACTTATACGAAAGTGATATTTATGAAATACCCCAAAAAACAACAGTTGTAAACAGTAGTAGTCTCATGCAAACAGACATTAAAGACTTAAATCTGCCTTGATTGGCCTATGTCCAGTCTTTATAGGGATAGTTCACCTAAAAATGAAAATTCGGCACACTTTATTTTAGGGTCCAATTCTCACTATTAACTAACCATTAAATATGACTTTTGCCTCAATTAATTCCTCATTTGCTGCTTATTAATAGTTTATAAGGTAGTTGTTAAGTTTAGGGTATTGGGTAGGATTATGGATGTTATGCATTATATGTACTTTATAAGCACTAATAAACAGCCAATATGTTGATAATAGACATGCTAATAAGCAACTAGTTTGATTTGGACCATATACTAAAGTGTTACTGAACATTTTTCCACACAGAGAAGGTGATAATTGTAAGCTCCATTTTCACTCTGACCGCTTGTCATCATTAATAAGCACATTCATTTATGAATTAAAGACTAGGAAAAAAATAAGGCGCCATTTGAACAATACATTGCTTCAGTGGGTAATCCAAAAGTGTGATACAAGCTTGCATTATGCAAATCAGTCTCCGTCTGTTTCTTTGGTGTCTTTGTGTATTTCTATGCGTGACACTTGGCAGCATAATCCCATTTCACAGTGACATCTGGTTGCCCCCGATAGTGACTGGTTGCTCAGTGCTCAGTAGCCTCTTCGGGCAGGTGAGCAGGCACCACTGGGCATTGCACTGCACATTCAGCCATTAATCTGGCCAGGACAAGGGAAGGTGCTGTGCCAGTAAGCTAGATGAGGCAGGTTTTACTGCTTAGTGCTGACATTAATGCTGTTAACACTGTTACACTCAGAGAGACAGCAGCTGTCCGCAAATGATTGACACCAGCTCACTCAGCACATGCAGAACTATTATTATCGGACTAGGATGCTACTTATAATAATACTGGTAGGATGATATTTAAAGGAAAAAGAAAAAAAAAACTTACCAGGACCATAATACATTTGGAAAACATGCAGATTGTGATTGTTTCCATAACTTGCAAATGATTTTGCCACGGAATTGTGCCATGAATTTATCATTTATAATTTATAGGTTCATTCCCCCTGGAGCAACTTTAAAATGAAATGCCTTGCTCACAGATATATTGGTAATAGCTCATGGCTGTTGGCTTGAATTCAGGATTCAGAATTAAAATTGGAATCTGAAGTAGTATAAATAATTTGGAACTCAGTGAATACCTCTTCATGTTATCCCAAATTCAAATTTCATTTGAACAGCTTGTGGGTGATGGCAAACTTCTTTCAAATAAATAAGAGCCTTTTTTGTTTGTTTGTTTGTTTTTGCTCAAACCAGTTAAAAGCACTTTATTGTATAAGCTAATTTCCAGACAATTCCCAGTTGTTATTACGCGGGCATATTCTTTGAAGAGAGCTGAAAATTCCAGAAATGCTAATTGAGCTAAATTTGCACATTCCTGCTAATCTCTCAATCTTCATGTTCACTTGGACAGACAATCATTCTCACTGTGTCTGCTCATGACAGCGCATACAAGCATGCATCTGTAAATAGCCCAGAGTAAATTGTTTAAGGAGAGACAGAGAGGGGCAGATAAAGCTGCCTGTCGAGATTGCAAATTGAGAAGAAGTGACAGAGCAGTACAAAAATGGCAGAGGGTGGAGAAGAAAGACAGAGGATGATAGGAGGAGGTGAATGCTACTCATCAGTCCTGCTAATTGAAAGGAAGTGATGGAGCCTGGCATTGGAGGAGGGGGAGGAGAGGACCGCTTGCATTCTACAGACAGAGAAAAGACATGATTGGATTGAGAAAAATGAAACAAGTGATGCATGAGGGCTATAAAGAGACAGAAGCCCTTAGTCCAGCACCAGGGACATGGAGGCCAATCTGCAACTGTTCCACCATGGAAAAGGTGATTCAGTGTTGTTCATTGTTTAAAATAATTGTATTTGCAGCAGCATATGCTGAAATAACGGCTCTGAGTCAGATTACTTTAGATATACGTCACAATTTGTAAGACTACAAGTCGGGATTGTTAAATTTGGTTCTCAAATCAGGGGATAAACTACCATTCCGAGAGATGTTTGCAGATTGCCCAGCCAAGCACCATCTGCGACACAAGAACCAGTGTCATTTCAGTGAAAAAAATGGGGTAGAAAAGAGAAAGAAAAAGATGGCAACCTCTGTTTGGAACAGTAAAGCTGTTCTTTGGACACAAACCAGCTGGCAATATGCCTGCTGGGCTTTCCCTGCATTTTCTGTAATTCAGTTCCCCCCTTCTACAAGTGGAATATAGTTGTTGTTTATGGGCTGATGTGATCAGAACATGAACTTGAAGTGAGGAGATGGGGTGGAGGAGGGATGCCGATAAACCGTCAATGGATAGAGGTAAGTCAGCTTTATTTATACCATGGTGTTGATTAACTTGGGTGCGCTCCACCTGTGATAATTAGGCTAAGTATCTGACGCGCTCCTTCCAAACCTTGTTAACAAAACATAATTCATGGCATTATGTGCTCATGGATCATGAGATAGATTTGCAATCTACTCCCCTGACAGTCAAATCCCATAGGATCCCAGGGCAGTTTTGCAGAAGTTAAGAGTTTGTTCTTATTGAGCTAATACCAACTTAATCAAATTTTGTTACTACAAAACGTTACTTTTATTTAAAACAGCTTATATAATGCATTTTAAGGCAAAATGTATTTGGGAACTACAGTGTGGTTATTTGTAATATTGTAATAATATCTGATGTGACCTTCAGCATTACAGTAATCAGAAGTGATGGGTCGTTCATGAATGATTTGTTCATTTTGAACGAATCTTTAATGTACAAGAGACAAACGAGTCGTCTTGGGGAGTGATTCGTTCAGTCACCCATGCGCAACTTCCTATGGGTTCTGTACTGAATCTAGTTCACCTATTTTGAGTTTTCAATTTTTCTGAGTCATTTGTTCATCACGTGACAGGCCCATACTTAACTTAAGCAGTTTGAGCCGGAAAGATAATTGATTAGTTCATCTCTCGAGTCTTCAGGTTTTTCGAGTCGTTAGTTCATTACATGGCAGACCCATAAGCTTTAACCTATGCAGTCTGAGCCAGAAAGAGACTTTATTTTCTTTATTACCTTTGTTACCACATTCAGTGTTATGGAAAAGAACCATCATGACAGAAATTCACACATTTATAATCTGTAAGAAATAAAAAGCTACAATTTGAGCATCACGTTACTGCAAGAGTAAATAATAATTACCATATTTTCCGGACTATAAGTCGCACTTTTTTTCATAGTTTGGATGGTCCTGCGATTTATAGTCAGGTGCGACTTATTTATCAAAATTAATTTGACATGAACGGAGAGAAATTAACTAAGAGAAAACATTACCGTCTCCAGCCACTAGAGGGCGCTCTATGCTGCTCAGTGCTCCTGTAGTCTACACTGAAAACATAGAGCGCCCTCTCGCGGCTGGAGACGGTAATGTTTTCTCTTGGTTCTAAATAAATGCGTCTTATAGTCCAGTGCGACTTATATATGTTTTTTTCCTCATCATGACGTAGTTTTGGACTGATGCGACTTATACTCAGGTGCGGCTTATAGTCCGAAAAATACGGTTTAATAATGATAATAATAATAATGATAATAATAACAACAAATATGCACCCTTTGTAAGGAAATACATTTCTCTATCCAATTCGGTCATATCACGTGACAAAAGAACAACAAATGACTCTAAAGGCTCGAAATATGAACTAATCAATTTTCTTTCTGTCTCAGACAGCATAGGTTAAGTTTATGGGGAAAGTGATGAAGGAACGACTCAAAACCGAAGACTTGACAGATAAGAAGTGAGGTGAGCTAATCACAGACTGAAGACACAGTTAAATAATGAATGGTCACACTTTATTTTAGGGTCCAATTCTCACTATTAACTAACCATTAACTATGACTTTTGCCTCAATTAACTCCTTATTTGATGCTTATTAATAGTTTATAATGTAGTTGTTAAGTTTAGGGTATTGGGTAGGATTATGGATGTCATGCATTATATGTAAGTTATTAGCACTAATAAACAGCCAATATGTTAATAATAGACATGCTAATAAACAACTAGTTATAAGTGTGAATTGGACCCTATACTAAAGTGTTACCTAATGAATTCATATTTTCTGTTTCTTATAGCATTATAGTTTTGTATTGTTTGTAGTGTGATCAGATGTGTAGATGTGTTAGGGTAAAATGATCCGAAATTCTCATCACTAGTAATCAGGAAAGGAATAAAACAAAGATTTAGGAGATGCTGCAAATTGGCATTTTTTCATATTTACATTCTGTTATATGCTTGAATAAACGCAAAATATATATTCTATGAAAGACAAATTATATTCAATTTGCTTGTAAAGTAAATCTATACTGGGGGGAGAAAAATCATGATTCTGAACATTTTAGGACAATAACACAATGCTTATTGCATTTCAAATATGGGTGAGTTATGTACAATAGTGGCAACAGATATGGTATTCTTGATATTCTTCCTTAAACTATATTATCAGTTGTCACACTGACTGAGATGAGGATCAGACTTTATAAAAAACACAATATATCAGAAATAAGTTACGTTCATGATAGTGCCATAATAAACTGTTCACAGATGCTGAAGCATAAGGAATTTTAGGATATCTGAAAGTACTCTTGCAGATCCGCTTAGGCTGCTGCTGGTGGGAGACTCCGTCCCACAGGGTGCAGAGAATAGCCTGGGCCATTGTGCTTCTCATTTTGATCACCTGCTTTTATTATGCAAACTGAAGAAAAAACTATTTGCAATTATCTTAAAGAGGAGAGAGCTGAATGATGCTGATGGCAAGCCAGGATTCAATCAATTTCACACCACGTTCTGCACAGTTAAACTGCAATACAGATAACAGCTTGGTTTCATAATCCCATAATCAGCCTTATTACTTAGTAACGTAACCATTATCATCATTCTTATTAAAACTGTCCAGCTTCTTTAGGAAAATGATCAATGTGGCATTGGCCAAAGGAACAAACCAACATCACTGGGTTTTCATCATTTTGTCACATTGCGTGATGCACATATGGGCAATTTTTGGGTAGTCCTCACTTGACTTTCCATGTGTTAGTCCTCTACTAGTCCCATCCTTAGATGGAACACCCCCGGACCATCTGATGCATACTGCACATAACAAATGGGAAGAGGTTTCACAAAATTGCATTTTGCCTGGCTGGCTTTGTGTAATTTCCTGTAGTCAGTGTTCACAGGCTTTAATCTGCCAACCAGGCTTCTGTATCAAGACAAGCAAGAACAAACAAGTTTCAGTATTCATGCATGGTATCATTTACATGACTGAACTTTATCTTTTTTTAATTGGTGGTCCTTGAGATATCTTCAAAATGGACCTGACTTTATGCTGAATGATAGGCTCAAAAAGATAAGTCATCTCCACACACCTCATCCTAGCGTGAACTTCAAATGGAACAGGGTTGTCTTCGACCATACCAGACGCAGGGTATGGAGAGAAGAGAGTGGAAATAGACTGGGGTATAGTGATAACCAGCATGGGGATTGTGCAGTGCTCAGAGAGGTTTGTGGATTATACAAACAACATTCGGATTAACTCCTAATGGTTAATGGCTGTTTGGCAAATTTGGACGTGGCCTGGAGGGGATTTATGTGTGAATAAGTGCCGAGTGGCATTGGGCATGTCTGGGGATCTCCTACTCTTTCTGTCTCTCTACATTGCTCTCTCTGTGGAGATGTAGTAGTCTGTGATCTGTAGGGATCTGGAGCCAGTGCTGGACGTGGCCGGCTCTTGATTTACCAGGCTGGGGGCTAGGTCTGGCTCAGATTCTGCCAAAGCTAGTATAAGGCATGGTGGGAAAAACCACATTGGCCTTTACACAAAAGCTGCGACGCTGTTGACCACTTATCTTGTTCTTCATCCATTGTCCTGTGTGTGTTTGAGTGTGCATGTTGCGCACATAAATTCTTGTGGATGCACATTACAGACCACACGACTTTTGGGCTGAACATTGTTACCCTTCCATCACTTTCGAATACCACTGGAGCGTAACATTTCACAGAGAATAAAAAAAGAGTTGCTTCCTCTTAATGAGAAAGTCCAGAGGCACAACACACACAGATGGACACATATCCAGACAGAGAGATGAGCAGGTTAGTGGAACTGAGCCATCTTACCTTCATGTGAGTGGGGGAACCAGATCTGAGAGGCGCTGGAGTGGGGACCCCCACGGTAAGGAGGAGAGGAGGGAGAGGACGGTGGTCTGGAGGGGTGTGGTGGGTGTGATGGAGCAGAGCCTAGACTGCTGGCTAAGAACGTCCCCATGAAGGAGGCTGAGGAGTTGCCCATCAGTCCACTGCCTGTGTAAAGAGGGGAAGGAAGGTGGAGTGGGTTAGGTGTGCTGACTGGCAAGTGAACACTGTGTTGTAGCAGTGACAGTGGACAGTTGATTATCAGCATAAAGTCTAGTGCAGTGTTCCCCAACTGTGTTCCTGGAGGCACACCGACACTGCACATTTACGAACTCTTCTTATCAAACACACTCAGTTGGAATATACTGGTCTAGTCCACACTGTTGTATAATCTGGCCAAGAGCCACCAACTTTGACAGGAAAGGGCAATAGAACAACATATTCATTAACCAGCCACCTTTTGCTTTGTTTTACTTTGTTTAGAGGCACATGAATATGAATTTAAGTACTTATTACAATTAATATCTCTTTTTGCAGCTTTCTATTCAGTAAATGTCTGTAAAGCCGCGTTTCCACCGCAGGAACTTTACCCAGGAACTGGGGACTTGGTCCGGTACTTGGTGTGTTTCCACTGCAGGAACCAGGAACTAAATAAAAGTTCCGGGTAAAAAAATGCCCCCCAGAAAGTCCCTGCTGGCGAGGTGGTACTTTTTTAAAGTTCAGGAACTTTCGGGGGCGGGACTTTGGCGCTAAACATGCTGATTGGTTGAGTTCACGCAGCATTGGTTGAGTTCAACCACCATTTATTCGGATCAACATTTTCAAAATATTACTGTTATTGTGTCATGAAATGTAATTTTAAAAGTATTTCAGGCGAGAATGTAGTTGTTTGAAACTCAAATCTGTTGTTTATTTATAAAGACAGCGCCTATTTAAAAATGTGTTTCGCCGATCTCGTAGACGGTGAGCTCCACTCGATCAGCGGGAGCTCAGTCCTCATGTATCCGCAGAGAGCAGCCTCTCCTGGGATAGACCTTCTGATATGTGCCACTGGCTCTGATGTGTCTTTAGTGGTTAAACATAAAATATAATTCAGCTGCGGGGTAAATCTAACAGGTTTTCTTTGGTCTGTATTCAATTTATCTATATGTTAAAATGAAAATAAAAAGGCAAGTCTATATAATATTTCTTTCATTGTAATGGCTGTATATAACGTTACACTTATCCCTGAACTAAGTACATTTCTACAGCTGTTATTATGTTTAAATGAAAATGAAAGGAGGCAGTGGTATTTTATATCCTATTTCGTTTTATTGTAAATATACTGAGGGGAAAATTGCAGTAGCCAAAGCAATCTGAGTTCACGCTGCATTGGTTGAGTTCAACCACCATTTATTCGGATAATTTTCAAATATTACTGTTATTGTGTCATGAAATGTAATTTTAAAAGTATTTCAGGCGAGAAGTAGTTGTTTAAAACTCAAATCTATGGTTTATTTATAAAGATCATGCCTATTTAAAAAATGTGTTTCGCCGATCTCGTAGACGGTGAGCTCCACTCGATCAGCGGGAGCTCAGTCCTCATGTATCCGCAGAGAGCAGCCTCTCCTGGGATAGACCTTCTGATATGTGCCGCTGGCTCTGATGTGTCTTTAGTGGTTAAACATAACATATAATTCAGCTGCGGGGTAAATCTAACAGGTTTTCTTTGGTCTGTATTCAATTTATCTATATGTTAAAATGAAAATAAAAAGGCAAGTCTATATAATATTTCGTTTCATTGTAATGGCTGTATATACACATTTCCCTGAACTAAGTACATTTCTGCAGCTGTTATTATGCTTAAATGAAAACGAAAGGAGGCAGTGGTATTTGATATCATATTTCGTTTTATTGTAAATATACAGTAAGGAAAATTGCAGTAGCCATGACGAGCAGACTGAAGTTATCAAGTACGCTGCTGTTTATAGATTTACCGGACTTGCGTCGTCGCAGATATCACACTCCTGAGACGAATGCACAAAGTCTGAACCAACTACCGAGGATGCACGTCCAAAATCAGCGTACTTTTTAAAAAAAAAAATTATCAGCGGTACTTTGTATTGAGAAACGCGCGCAGATCTACGTCACCAGTCTATTTGCCTAATCTACCCGGTACTTTACACCGCGGTGGAAACGCAGAAAGCAACAGGTCTGGGGGGAAAAAAGTTCCTGGGAAAAAAAGTTCCTGGTACAAATGTTCCGGGTAATTTCGGTGGAAACGCGGCATAAGATGGTACGTGTGTGTAGGTTTGAAGTTATTGGGTTACTTTTTTTAAGCAACAAATATCAAACTGACTTGCCTGTGCCCTGGGAGTATGTCTGGTAAGCTCAGAGATTGACTGGTAATGTCTGCCAGATCTATTCATTCTCAACAACCAAGAGTAGACAACACCCATTCAGCAAACACACACACACACACACATTATATAGTTTAGCCCTGGGACATCAGAGTCCGAGCTGGGATATGTCAAGTCATCACTCGACAGATCATCGACATCTCACAGATGAATGCACACCCTATATTTCTCTCCTTTCTTTTTCTCTCTCTTCTGAATTCCCTTCACAAATGTTCTCCCCTTTTCTCCATTACCCTTTTTTTTTTTTAAGTCGTTCATTCTCACGCCCTCAGTCTCGCCCTGAACTCTGCTCTCTTTTTCTCTTCATTTCCATCAACAGTCTTCTCTACTGTGGTACCTTCTTCTGTTCTGCTGGAATTCTCCAGCATCCTTCAGTCTCATTCTCACATGCTCTATATATGAAGAATTCAAGAAGCATTCAGTTTCATTCTGACCTCAGAGTTACAGTATCAGTTTGACACCCAACCCCAGAACGTCAGCATGTTTTTCTCTGCGGGTCTAAAGAATTTGCAAAAACACATTCTCAAACATTGATTTGGAGCGAATATTAGCGCGATGAGATCTTCACAAGCCTGATCTAAACAAGCTAAGACTTAAACAGAATTGACAGCCTTAGTAAATCAGCATTTTAACCTTCGACTCTACATCTTCAGTCTGACATCATAAATCGTGTAATGTTGGCCTGCATCATTATTACACAAGGATATTTTATCATGACTACAAAAAAAAAGAAGTGAGTGCTTTCTGAGCTCTCAATGTACTGTAACCCTGTTAGCCTCTATTTATAATAGCTGCTAGGATTAGATCAACCCTTGCATTTGCCTGCACTTAGCTAGACGAACGGCCCTGTAACTGCTTGATGGACTATCATTCATTCACAGACAGAGATAGAGAAAGACACGCTGATTAAGCATGGTTTTAATTGGTCTCCCAGTTTTCTACCTGTGGATCTTATGACATTTATCTTCTTAAGTTGCGGGATCAAATACACGATACGCAGCATGGGGGACACTGAATCCAATCTCAGCATCTCAGACAAAAGGCGGGAAAACACCACAAATGGATGGATAGTCTTTTGCAGGGCTCATGCCAGTTTAATTATGTCTTTGAGCAGAATAAAATCCTCATTTTCAAAATTGTGAAAAGTATTGCAATCGTTTCAATATAACCTTCATTCCGTGAAAGTGCACATTACACAACAGAAATAGTCACCACCACAGTCAACTGTACAAATATTTGCAACCTTACTAAAATGTTCAATACCCCAAGCTTATGAGCTAATATTTCAATCATATATAGTCAATGACACAAAACTGAACAGGCACCGCTCCAAATAAAACACGTGAACAGTGCAAGTCTGATGTTTACAGAACACAGACATCTTAATCTGAGTCCATGCAAAAAAGCACAAAAAAAAAAAAGTCCATTCCAATGTCAAAGTCAATCAAGTGTGATCATAGGGGAGCAATGGACAAAAACACTAATGTACACTTAGAAATGTATCCCATGACAGATAAGCATCCAGGAAACTGGAGGTGGAAGGAAATGGAAGTGGCCTTGTTAGGAACTAACTGGAGGAGTATTGTAATTACAAACTTTGGACACCCACCCACTTTCTGTCCCGCCCTCCACAGTATCCAACTAGACAACTGCGGGCCATACCAAGACACTGGACAGATGAAAGACAGGACAGAGAATTTACCACTCCTCATGCCCCACCCATTCACATTAACTACACAATCCTAAATTAGCATAAGCCCACCTGTTGTCTGATCAATTGGGCTGGACAAACTGTAGCGAGAACAAATCAGCCATTTGTAATGCAGATGTCCTATTCAAGAAAAAGCTACTCGGCTGATTGGAAGAGGTGTAAACACACGGACAAGTGTGGACCAGGGGTTCATTCAGAGGTTCTGCTCCGCTAAGCCAACACTCAAAGTGTACTTTTTATCTGACCCGACACTGTTTACATATAAGATCATGGCAGTCTGGTGCTACCGTAAAGGCTTAAGAAACAACAAGGTCATGTGCATACTAATTGGTGCCGATCCCTGACAGCAAAGTTTAATCCTATTATACCATTTTTTATTAAAATCCTATTAGATCCTAAAAGAAAGGAAGCACTACCGACATCAGTGTACACACAAATAAGCAAATCCATGAATCCCCAGGAACCGCACATATACCCACAGGCTTGTGTAAACCAGCGGGGTCCTGGCACGTCCTGTGTACACACTGGTTCTCATGTGCCGCCACAGTGGATGCCATGGCCCTGCCACCCGTTAACGGAGGCGGGAAGACTCATTCAGCTCCTAGTCAGCTCAGAGGGAGGTGTCTGATGGTGCTGTTGTCATGGGGATGGCCAAAACGGGAGAGATGAGTGAGAACAGCATGGCCTCATCCGAAACAGATGCTCTGTGGGTTGAGCCGGTCTGGGTGTTGGTAACTTGCTCTTTTACACTGATCTGATGAAAGTTGAGCAGTTTGTCTTCTATTGGTGGAGTGAAGCCTTAGAGGGCAATAACTGATCGTAAGCCTGTGTCAAAGGCGGTAAGTAAGACTTAGACATGACATCGTCAGTTTGGACTCACTGCTTGGATTGCTCATATTAACCATGAACGCATACCACATCACTGTTGAAAGTAGAGACACACACACTCCTCTGTAGAGTCTAAAAGTGGTTCACACATGAACATGCAGGTTACAAAAACAAAGCAGCTGTGTCACCAACATTTCACCAAAAAAAACAAAAAAAAAAACAACACCAAATAATGAAACGAAGTAACAACTGGAGAGGAAACTTTATATAAATAGTCTTATCAGCTCTCTGGTAACACATGGATCTGCCTAATGAAGAAGTAATGGTCCTAAAGAAACAGTTGTCCTTGTTCAGTAACCACTGGGTTCCATGCAAGCTGCACACTACAGACTACAGTGGTCAGAACTGAAGCAAACAAGTATTTCAGCAGTGAGGAAATAGTCTCATTTTGACTTACCTAGTAAAAACATCCCGTAAGAGTCACTTGAGTCCTCTGTTCTTTATTATTATATAGAAAACAGATGTTAGATGTGGAATCAAAGAAAGTAGAACCTCAGACTCTTATAAGAGCCCCGGCACCTCGTACAATCCTCACGTACCGATAGCGTACACCACCAGAGCTCCTCCAAACTCTCTAGCCTCGGACAGACTGGGGCACACAAATGGCTCTCGCCCCGTGACTCAGAAAACACTTCCTCACTGTAAAAAAGGAGCAGGAATTTCAAATGGCTACTAAACTGGGGGGATTTCCTTATAAGAGTCAAAGTCATCTTGAAAACATTAGAATTGGTAGCCAAACATTCCTATTGGTTTGTAGACAACTGGGATGGCGCTCCTGTTTCACGACGCTGGAGGGACGTCTAGAACGGGAAGTGGAGGGACCCTCAGGGGCCAATCTGGATGAGTGTGTGTGTGAGTTGGTGAGTGGGTGAGCATGTAAACGGGAGGGGGTCGGTCAGACAGAGGTCCCAGTCTGACCAGTACCAAAGTGAGTTAAGCTGGAGTGATTCCAGGACTCATGTGGGAAGAGGAAGAAAGCAAGTGAAAAAAAAAGTGAAGAGGGTTGGGGTTGCACATGCTTCCAACACCCCACTGCTCAGTGCGTTCTTGTCAGCTGAGTATGGATGTGGTCTGTCCGTGGGTGTTGGGCAAAGGAGAGAGAGGAGAGAAAGAGAGAAGGGTGTTTACTCAGAGAAGAATAGGGTAAGTTGAAAAAGCGACAAAACGATAAGGGCAGAGGAAGTGGTGAAATCAAGGCTGTGTGTATGTGAGGTGGCAGCCAGTGTTTGTACAGTGGCTTGGTGGTTAGCCACGAAACTCAAAATCAAAGAGGGTGGTGTGACGAGAATTTAATGTCCAGGATTTCTTGTCTAATGTAAGCTGAACTGACACATAGCTTCAACCATAACTAATGAGAACTTTAGCCGTAATTGGTTACTTTCATTGAGCCAACAAGATGGGGATAAATCAAACTAAACCTCAGTGAGCCAACACAAGTCTCTATGTGGGTTGAAAACTCTACAAATAGAAAGTGCATCTACTTAATGACATAAAGGACAAGCATATTGAAACATGATACATAAGGACATGTACTGGCAGAATCTCATGTCCGGCAGGAATCTTCCACCCTCAAAAGACAGGTAAGACTACTGAGCAAGGCATTGAATCCTGCTGTTTTTAATGAAAATAAATAAATAAATATTTCATAGGTTTGTCATAGGATTTTTGAGATAACTAACCAAATCAGGGATGGTTTGAGTTTGTAAAGCAGGCAAAGGAGGGAGACCGTGGGGCTCAAACCACGGACAAACAGGCTAAAGGATGGCTGTCTGGATATCAAGCTTTGCTGAGGACACATTTTTTGGGAACGGTAAATAACTGGGACAGAATGAGCAGGCCATGGCTGGAAGTCTAGCCTCCCTCAAACAATGATAGCTTTCAAGAAGAGCATAGGTTGTATTTGCTGGGATTGTGTGTGTAAGTTGAGTCTATTGGGATCTTTCCACAGTTGTAGTGGCATGTCCACTCCGTTTCCCCATTATCAAAAATTAGATATAGGCAGTCCATGCAGTTTTATTTCAGGGATTTCATAGCATTAGGATTTGTGGATTTTCTGTAGCACAGTAACATATTGTTTATATACTATGACATACAGTATATTATATAATATTTTATTTGTGTATCTTAATATATTGTTTTTACAACAGTTCAACAAACAAGTAGTTAATATAGAGTAATTAAAGTTTCAGAAAAATGTTGCCAGTTCATCTGTTTTAGTTTCTCTCCCAATGCAATTTTTTAAATCTTTGATACTTTAGAGAGTGTTTAAAATAGTTGAATAGACAAATAGGGAAAAGAGTGGAGAGTGTGAAAAATGTGTAAATACAGTAAGAGCAATCTTATGTTGAATGGAAAAGAGCATGGGTGTAAATACTCTGCTAATGCTTTGAGGTAGAACAAGACATGCATGCTTTGATATGAAGATTAAGAGATGATTAGATAATAAGATAAATAGATTTCTTTTGAATTCCATCTTAAATGCTAAGACACAGTAGCCACTGGCCAGAATATATATAGAATCAGCTAAATAAAACCATGTCGGTTCACTCTCAGCCTCCCGAAAGCTTTACTACATACATCACCTCACAGGAGCCGCGATTCACGCCAGATTCTTGCCATTTGGCACAGAGAGGAGTGGACTCCCGCTACACACTGTTTCCTCTCCAAACACCTCATGTTGTTCTTTCATCCCACTCTCACTTTATTAAATTCCACTCTTTACAACCATCTAGCATCCTTTCTACACAGAGAGCGAGAACCACAGCACAACAAAACTAGAATAATCCTATAATCATCAATGGAGCTGTCTACAGCTGTAGCAAAAACGATCTCAAAAAACCTATTCCGATAGAACTAGTTTTGCCTGCATGGGGATGCGCTAATTGTTGGAGATTTTAACATTCACATTAATAATACAAATGCATTAGGACTTGCATTTACTGACCTAAACTACGTGCTTCTAAATTATCTAAGCTAACAGAGTGTGTTAAAAAAAGTAAAAGATTGGATGACCAATAATTTTCTCCAATTAAATTCAGATAAGACATATTAATTATTGGAACAAAAAACAGTACACAGAATCTTGTAGATTACAATTTGCAACTAGACGGATGTACTGTTACTTCCTCTACAGTCAAAAATCTGGGTGTTACATTAGACAGCAACTTGTCTTTTGAAAACCATATTTCCCGTGTTACAAAAACTGCATTCTTCCATCTTAGAAACATTGCCAAGCTACGAAACATGTTATCTGTTTCTGATGCAGAAAAGCTAGTTCATGCATTCATGACCTCTAGACTGGACTATTGTAATGCACTTTTAGGTGGTTGTCCTGCATCTTTAATAAACAAGCTACAGGTAGTCCAAAATACAGCAGCAGAGTCCTTACCAGGTCAAGAAAATATGATCATATTACCCCAATTCAACAGTCTGTGCCCTGGATACCTATTAAATTCTGTATCTGTTACAAAATATTATTACCAATAAGGCCCTAAATGGTTTAGCTCCTGCGTACCTAACTATTCTTATACCACGCTACAATCCATCACGCTCCCTAAGGTTACAAAATGCTGGACTTTTGGTATTACCTAGGACAGCAAAGCTCATTTAAGGGGGTAGAGCTTTTTCGCATTTAGCTCCCAAACTCTGATAACTTCTGGGGTTCAGACACACTCTCTCTGTTTAAATCTGGATAAAAGACACATCTCTTTCACCAAGCATTCAAATAACGCACTTCATAATCTTTTACTGAAGTTATATCTAATCAAATGCACATTATTATTCTTTAGCTTAGGTTAAACAAATCAGTTTTTCTCCGTTGGAACAGCAGCTAAATAATTATTAATTAGTTTTCTAAACTACGTTAGAGTTTCGTTTCTTACCACCTGACGTCTGCGATTTTCATGTCCCAGTTCGGAGAGGACTAGCATCTCTGTGTTTATTACAGAGGTGGGAGGGTCTGATTTGTGCATCTGAGCTTCATAGAGATCACATGCTCTGTATGCGTGGATTGCATATAGTCATTCGGATTGATTGATTATACAATAAATACTAAATGGCTAAATATTGACCATGTTAATATGTGGTTTCTTTAGTTTAACTTGGTTTCCTTTTTTTTCTTTTTGTAGTAGTAGTAGGCTAAACCCATGTTTAATTTTCATAAAAGTACATCTGTAATTAAAACATTATGTAACATTATGAGTGCATAAATGAACGTAAGTAATCTTAACTGATGCTGATATTACAATAGCCAGTATTAACAGTTTACGTGATCTGTCTCTTGATTTTATTATTATTATTTTTATTTTATTTTTTTGCCAGGAAGCATATATATCAAACATGTGCACGGTAAGAGCATCTACGGTAATTCACGTTGGGCAAAACACACAAGGAAACGCGTTGTGAAATAAAATATTGCCGGCAATCGCACATAATCGCAATTGGACGGGATTACTTTTCTCAGAGGATCACTGAGCTTGTTGAAAAACAGTAGGTAATTTGCTCTGGAATTATCACAGAGGTTGTGTGAGAACAACACATACTTGGCAGATTCAGAAGGGATTAAAATCACCAAGTACGTCTGTGAAACACAGATTTTTCTAATGACCCCCTGTATAACTAGTCCCGTCCGAATAGGGCTCAAGTCGAATCCAGCTGTGAGATCTTGTGAAGTGTGTATGTGTATCCAGCATGATCACGTGTTCTCTGCGTGATGGTCAGGCCGTGTGAATTGAATGCTTTAAATTTTAAACTCGTTATATCAAATTATGCTGCGCTTTATGCATTTGCCCACTTTCATATTCATGTCATTTTCAGTGTGTGCTGGCATGTAAAATTAGGGTTACCCTGGCTTCATTTGAAAAATATTATTCCCAGTGCACACAGACTTCCCAGAATACTGATTGCCCCATTGATTACAGTGTTTACTTCCTTTTTATTATATTTTTATTAAATATTTATTTATTTGTGAAAAATACCTTGTCATCTAAAGTAAGTATTTTTATTTTACACATTTATTTTTCAATCCATTTTCAAATTATTAAAAATTTCTTAATAATAATTTTTTTTAAATCATATCAGCTTTATATCGGCCCCTCTGCTTTCCAAGATATCGGTATCGGCTGTCAAAAAACACATATCGGTCGACCACTAATGTCAGCCCTCAGAAGACCTCTGATGATGTCAACCCTGACACAACATACAGATCTATAAACTTTTGCTATATGTTTGATTTTATCCTATAATAATTGCTGTTAATAGTCTATTTGATTATGTCTTAATTGATTTTTCCATACATTCACGCCATATGTCCATTAACTGACAGTCACCACTGATAAGCTACTACTAAATATATTGTAGAAACTTGATTTTATGTAAAGCTGCTTTGCAATGATTTGTATCGTGAAAAGGGCCATACAAATAAACTTCAATTGAACTGAACTGTCTGGATGCTAATAATTGTGATTCAACTAATGCAAACAATCTGAACTCGATTAACAATTATTAACATCCATTCCATTACCATTAGTGTTAAACTTAAAATTTCCAGCATCAAATAATTTCTTTCCTCACTGAAAATTCACTGTGAAGTGACAAAAGCATATCCAGTCGGACGATATCTACTGTTTAATGTCCTGCAGTGCACAGCAGATTGACCAGCAAGATTTCACTGTGAGCAGAAAAGATAGAAACTAAGCTATTGCAAAATTATTATTGTCATGTCACAACAGGGTAGGCCAAAAACTTGGTTAGGACTTGATGTTACTTTGTCTATTTTCTCATATTTACACCATTGTACTAAAACATATGAAATATATTGCCTCTGATAATATCCGCTCAGCTCTCAGCATTATTCACCTAGACCCGATTTCAAAATTCAGTCTTTTTCAGTGACACAAAATTTAGATTGTGTTGCTCCTCATCCACCACGTTCTCAAACTCTCACACACATATAAAGAGCCGCCCACAGCTGCGTCAGCCCATCTCCCTACTATCCAATCTGCTCCCCTTTCCCATGATGCTTCCCATTGTCACAACAGAGAGAAAATCTGATTTCTTCCCGCACAGGGCCTGTGCAGTGGTGCTGATATGGAAAATCATTTCAGAGAGCTGCTCAGATCGATAAAGCTTATTTCAGCTTATTTCTTAACTAATGAGGCACATTCTTTCTCACTACTGGACTCACATGGAAACATATTAGACACTGATATGCATTAAATATGTTAAAAGTACAGGTACTTCTGAACTCACCGATGACATTAAAAAATAAACACTACAGTCTTTCTACAGTATACTGAGACACAATGAGTTTTTCATAAGAGAATGTAAATAGGTGGCACATAATATCTGGTATTTCTCAACATCTGAAATCTGTGCATTTGGTCCTGCATTGTATAATATTTTAATGTACCTTCCATTTCCATTGTTAATATTAAAAATAATAATACAAATATTACAATTAACAAATTAAACTTGACACTTACATAGTTGGTTTTGCTGCACTATCAAAAAAGTCTGAGATTTTGGTAGTATTACTGGATAAAGAACGTTTCCTTTCTATTATAAGCATTCCAGTCATTGTTTTTTTTGTTTGTTTTTTAGCTGAGCAGATATATTTTTATAGACATTCTTCAGATGACCTGAGTCATTGCATGCTGTGTGAAGTCTTTAGTTGGAGGTTAAGATTGGAGAGCATTGTTTCTCACACCCCCAACTCCTCCTTGATACTCACAAGGGTTGCCAGATTGAGGACAGTTGACAACGTATGGTAACATGCCCTACACATTGTAAGTCAATGTATTAATTTAATATGCCACGTTTTAATATGCCGACAGTTACAGAGCTTTTTTGATGGATGTCAAGGCTTTTATACACTGTTATATGCCGTGTTCTCCACTAACTGGCAACCCCAGGGTGTTGAAAATACTATTGGGTAAATTTTTCGGTTTGCTGGATCACAAAAAGCAAAGCATAGACATTCAAAAACAGAACACACATTTCAAAGTTGTATAACTGACCATAACATTGTTTTCTTTTTCAAGTATGGGAACTTAACATATAATTGTATATTTTATACTATAGTACGGTCCAAAAATTACATACAGCACCTTTTGTTTAAGTGCAATGGTTTGGCAGGTTAGGGTTAGGGTTAGGGTTAGGCTTAGGTTAGACAGCCCTTTACTGTGGTCTGATGTGTTTTGGTTGATTGGATTGCCCAAAAAAGTTGTTAATACCAGGTGTGAATGGAGTCTTAGAGACTGTATCTCATGGAAATCCAATGGAATATCCCTGCTTTAAACCAAATCACAATCATAAGGCACAGTTAGCAGAGATATTAGAGACTTCATAGAATCGTTCAAAATAAGGTGAAAAAAACTGTCCCAAAACAAGATGGTGTGAGAATAAGAGCGTTATGAAA
The DNA here is from genome assembly GCF_003368295.1 of Carassius auratus. NCBI lineage: Eukaryota > Metazoa > Chordata > Actinopteri > Cypriniformes > Cyprinidae > Carassius > Carassius auratus. The sequence continues at coordinate 27,968,291 of NC_039245.1, forward strand.
TGTCAACTACCATAATCCTTTGTTAAAGACCCTCATGCTCATCCTGAACAGCCACAGCTCTGGTGGGTTGAGATGAACAGTGTAAACTGCGGTCAGGTGTGTTTCTCACAGGCGTAACTTGAAGCTGGAAGCACGGCTTTAGTGCAGTGTACTGTAGGTGGTGTGGGATCTCAGCTGGGGCTCCAAGAACACAAGAGATGAATGTGTCTCTGATCCATTGTTAAGAGCTGCCATCTGTTTGAACTGAGCTGGGCTTGAGTCATCGCATTCAATACTGACAGAGCTCCCATATCCAGCCACTTATTCCACCCATACGGGAATTAAAAAAAAAAGTACGGGGAATTTTAATGGATCTGGTTTGTTTCTGCTGCTGTTGCTCAATCTGTCAGTTTCTTATTGCATGTGGGGGTGAGAACTAATGTCATTTTTAGAGAGGCAGAGCCTCTAGAGTCAAAGTACAGCAACTGTGTGGGAGCCCAAAGGAAATACCATTACCATTTTTGGAAAAACTTTAGAATAGGGAACACTTATTCACTATTAACTACAACCTTTCCAGTCAATAAATTCCAAATTTGCTGCTTATTATTAACAGGTTAGTTGTTATTTTTAGTAATTAAATAGGATTAGGGATGTAGAATAAGGTAATGTAGAATAAGGCATTAATATGTGCTTAATTACTACTAATAAATGGCAAATATTCTAGTAATATTCATGGCTAATAAGCAACTAGTTAAGAGAGCCTAAAATAAAGTGTTATTTTGTTTTTACTCCTGAACCGTGTTTAATTGAAAAATAGACTATATTAGTGAAATGTCCAGATTGCATACTTATTTTTCTTCCAATAAACTGATCAGATGATCCGAATATGTACAAGAAAAGTCTAAGCCTTTGACTACATACACTGACGCCACTCTGGAGGCTGTTAAAGTGTGTGAGTGTATTTTAAGAGGGCTTCAAACCCATGGCCCACACATTTGCCCTCACCACATCAAAGGTCCCCCTGCAGTCAAAAACTGGGTGGTCTTTTTCAGCTGTGCGACCAATAAGCTTAAGAAAACAGGTAACCATGGACAACCAGATAGCTTGCACTGCTGTACATAATTCAGTTTTATTAAAATAGACTGAGTGGGTGAATCTCACAAATCATTTCTGCAGTGTAAAAATCTATAGGCTTCAGTTTTGTTTGTGCAAAAAAAAAACTATATATTTTCTTTCCTTTTGATTTTGGGGTGGCACATAGGGCTGCACAATTAATTGCCCTTCTAATGGTGATTACAATTATGGATGCCACAATTAAGTAATCGTTCAAAACGTCCACTTATGTTCTTCTGTGTGCTTAAGTTTTTTTTTTCTACGTTATCTTAAGTGGTTTCCCCATTATTTTCATTTTAGTTTTAGTATAACATTATAATACCATTCATATTTTTACTCTTTTATTATATAGAAGAAAGCAATCCGATATATCGTTGACATTTGAGGCTTAATACTATAGAAAAGCAGTAAACGTTTTTCAGTTAAAGTGTTTTCAGCTTGTTTATTTTCATATAAAAATATGGCATGCAGTTGCATCAAACAATGGTATAAGCATCATTCAAATGTAAATTGTTATAATCAAAATTAATAATCACATTTGTTATAATCGTGCAGCCGTATGATTGTATGACCAAGAGCTGACTGTTAATCGGCTTTCATGAGATTAACCTGAGCGTACCAACATCCACATAAACACAGCTCCAGTCACTTTAGTTTTTATTAAATGTAAAAATCTCCAGAGAGGCTGTGGTATGGATAATGTATGAAACATGGAGCAGCACTATATAAATCTACTCTACACTACTCCTGTGAGCTCTTTGTGTCTTTCAAGGTTGATTTACTCTTCAATGTCTTTATGTTTCCTCTTTTCACATCTTCCATGTGTCTTTTTCTTCTACAACTCCATCGCTCAGTTTTCCTCTACATAGTTCCTTTTTTAATCTCTCCGTCTCCCATTCCTGTCCTCCCTTCTCCTTCTCCTTCTTATCACCCTTCAACTTTTAAAGTCCTTTTCCTTTACAAATGCCTCTCTCTCTCCTTGTATCGAGCCCTGCTGGCTCATTCATCAGTTTGAGAGAGTCTTGGTACACTCTGCTGTCATATCCATATAAATCAGAGTCCCAGTACGACAAAGAACTGTAACGTCCTGGTTTAGTTTGTCCTCCTACACTTCACTTATAATCAAGGTTTCTTGCAAGGTCTATAATACCTGGAGAGCTATCCGTTAGCATTCCCATTCATCTCGATGGCTGTTGCTCAATTGATGCAGCTCCCATGAAAGTATTTGACCTGCATGTTGCCATATTTGCTATGGATGCGTTGCAGGTGCACATACTTTCATTTAATGAAAGAAGAAATTAATATAGCTATCTCTTAATGACTATCAATGAAGACATTGCTCTGTTGGTGCATAATTGGGTAGTAATGATATTTACAGGCAGGGGCTAATCGTAATTTGGTTTAATATGACCAATTTCCACACTCTTTCTGATGCTGTATTCCTTCATGAACATGTATGACTTAGCACAGCCCACCTTTATCTTTTCTCTTCTACCCATTGCCTGGTGACTAACTAAAGGTCAGCCAACTCACAAAACATGAGCTGCATCTGCCAGAACCTGCATTAAACTTGAGTTATGCTGCCTATGGAGAGATGCTGGTCATTCATGGAATGCCATTCCAGAGTCTGTTATACATCTGCCTGAACAGGGCCTGGAAGATGAGCACATTTAGGAGTGTTTCCTGCAGTTTGTAGAAGTGATAGAAGGTCACGACAGCAGGAAGAGAAGCAGATGAAGGGAAACATAAAGCAGTGCTGTTGTAAAAACTGTTTAGTGCTTTTGAGGTTGAGGCTGTGTGAGTTTAAAAGACTAAAGAATTTTAAAAGAAAGTTTTTGAATTTACTTGAATTTATAATTGCATTGCGTTACTTAAGTTCTTCCTTTTATTGATTACAAGTTGACAGATTCCTACTGTGATGTCAGTGCACAGTGTCCTCATGCTGTGTGTCTTGTGTGAACTTTTCAGCAATTTTTAGTGATGTTTTTATTAATAACCTTCGGGACATGGCCAATTCATCATCAGTAATCACATCCAATATGAATGATCAGGGGGAGCACTTGGGTCTGGGCTAAACACCAAGCTCAGGAGGAGTACCCCGCTGACACCACTCACGTCCCCATGTTGAGAGAAACTGAGTTGCAGAGGCACTTTCTTCACACTGAGGCTTATTAATTTCACTTTTAGTGTGAAAGGGCCTTTACAGTTGCTAAAAATATATCCTTTGGTGACAGAAAGCAACGTATGAGTATAAAACATAATGCATTACAATAATAACTTTCCCTAAAACTGCTCACAGTAGGGATATTTCATCATTTACCATAATTTCTAACCCGTATCATAACATCCCTTCTGAAAAGAATTGCACTTAATTGTTTTCTGGGTGCAATAGTAAGTGTTCTTCAAATCTTAAAAGTATATTAAAAAACTGTAGTGGCAGAAACAAATAGATAGTACACTTTCATAATTGTTTCTTAACACACTCAACTAAGTAATAATGTGCAACAATGTCAAATTAAATGCTTTACTTAAGAGTACATTTTAAATAATGTTGTAATCTTTTGTCATTCTTTCAGAAAAATACACTTATTTAAATGTGTTACTAAAGCATGTTAAAGTACTTGATTATAATTTTAAATATTACAAAAGTAATTATGAAATATGTATATCTATCTATATTTTATCTTTTTTTCTGTTTAAGTGGGTTGCAAATGAATGGCTGAGGTATGAGCTCTCCTCAGAAACCTTTTTTATTCTCTTACCCAGACCCTAAAAACGCAACTTTTCCAGATGATTTCTCACAGAGCTGGCACCATTTATCTCAAATGAAGCTCAGACTCCCTCCACAGGCATTACAGTAAATGTGGAGCTTTGAAGGTGTGGCTTAGCATGTATTATCTGAGCCTCTTATTCCCATAAAACATGTCAGCTGAACTGGCTGAGTGTTGACAGAGGGCTTGGAAGGAAAGCAGAAGGCCTGGTGTGGATCTTGGGAATATCAGATGGAGAGCAGGATGAGTGCTGAGGGGGATGTAGCATTTCTACAAGCTTTCTCACGCAGCAAGGCAGAACAACATGTTTCAGCAGTCTTTCATGTCGAGTCAGAAGTGTCTGTGCAGCGGCAGGATGAGTGTTCAGGGTAATATAAGGCTACTGAGAAGAACTAGACCTTCTTAGATGTCCTGACATGAAAAAAAGCAGCAAATGTGAAAAGAAAAGTCAAATGGTGGATAGACACCTCCACTGAATCACACAGGCCTAAACTTTAAGCCACTGGTCATGTATAATTCATATAACAGATAGATCTGGCTCTGGGTGTTGACTGATCTGTGTGTCTGATCCTGGTATTCCCTACATTATGGGCACCAAATGTCCCCAAAAGAATAGTAATATGAGTCAATTTTGTCCTCGTGGGTTTAAAACATTAATATTAAATGACTAACTGCCCAGAGGTTTTGTTGTTATTTTATTTTTTATGCTGTAACATTATCCACTGTACATTTTACAGTCAATTCAACCTAATAACCAAATAAGCTGGGCCTGAATAAGCTAAATAATAACCAAAAGATATATCTGAATAGTTTATCCTCCAGAATACCATGTATTACAACGAAGCTCTATTATGAATTTATATCCTTAACCGCAAACTGTCATATTAATGTGTCAGTCAGTACTTAGACTTGAAGTCTGACAAGCCTACAGGACACATAATAGTTCATTTCAATGTTACATGATTGAAAATGCCTCACAGTTCAGTCAGTGGTACACTGATTCAAGGTGATCAGTCATTGAAAAATGACTCATTTAAAAGAAAAGGCTGATAAGAGTCATTCACTTGTGAATTGGATATTGCACTGTTTGCTGCACAACAAAAAGATGTAAAACACATTTCATAAAACTTCATATTCACTCTTGAATAACCCTTTATGTTTTCCAATCAGCCACCAAATGGGCACTGGGGACTGTGGATTGAAAGAACACAAATACAGTATGACTGTTACACACACACACACACACACACACACACACACACAACACATACTATAAAGGCACACTGATTTACGCAGCATATGAAGCGCTCTCCCCAGATGGAGCGTGCTGGAACAGCACCCGGCCCGCGGCCCGCCAGGAAACCGTGAGTTGGCGGGGAGTCCTGGCACGCTCATGAAATCACTCACAGTTATAGCGGTGTTTCAGAGCAGCACGTCTTCAGACACACACACACGCTGTCACATAAAAGCAACAGTAACAAGTTCAGGTGACAGACACAGATGTCACATTCTGCAAACAAATGCCACTCACCTTCATGGATTATATTTGCATTTATTAATTTGACAGTTTTTTTTTCTTTTTCAAAGCACCTTGCAGTGTATTCTAGTGTGTCAAATTTTTATCTGTATGTGTGATTCCCTGGCAATCAAACCCGTGACCTTGGCATTGCAAGCTAACATGTATTTTTAATTAAAGAGTGTAAAGTGTAAGAATCTTTTTTTCTTTTATGTTAAAGGTTCTTCATGGAACCATCAATGGCAATTATAAATGTATAGCAGAAAGCATCACAGTAAAATTCATTTGCATCTGCATATTCAACATAGACACAAGAAGGACAGGGGTCCAATCCATCCAAGGTTCAATTTTTTATTAAACTAAATACAGCATCCAGTCCGCCTATAGAGTAGGCATGTGCTGGTATTTGGTTACACAATATATCACGATAATGAACATGCACAATATTGTTATTGTGGGTACTTATACCATTAATAATTATTTATTAGGAATAATTCCGATTATTTGAATGCATTTAAAGAAGACTTTTCCCATCAACTAGTGAAAATGCTCAACACCTTGTATGCTGCACTACTTTCTGAAACGTGTTTAAATGATTTCATTGCATTCAGATTTTAGTATTTTCTATGGTGTCCATCACGTCACTAAATACTTGAATACTTACAGGGTGATATATTTTCAACCTTTTTACATTTTAATCTGGACTACAACATCTGCTAGGTATTGTTTGGAAATGTTTTGATTCTTACTTATTCGGTCAGACTTTAGAATAAGGCTTCATTATTTAACATTAGTTAATTAGGTTAACCGGAACCGGAAACACTTCACATAACACCCATGTACTTGCTACATCATTAGAAGAATGGCATCTACGCTAATATTAGTCTGTTTCTCTCTTATTCAGAGGTCACCGTAGCCACCAGATCCAGTCTGTATCCAGATCAGAGGGTCACTGCAGTCACCCGGATCCAGTACGTATCCAGACCAGATGGTGGATCAGCACCTAGAAAGGACCTCTACTGCCCTGAAAGACAGCGGAGACCAGGACAACTAGAGCCCCAGATACAGATCCCCTGTAAAGACCTTGTCTCAGAGGAGCACCAGGACAAGAGCACAGGAAACAGATGATTCTTCTGCACAATCTGACTTTGCTGCAGCCTGGAATTGAACTACTGGTTTCGTCTGGTCAGAGGAGAACTGACCCCCCAACTGAGCCTGGTTTCTCCCAAGGTTTTTTTCTCCATTCTGTCACCGAAGGAGTTTCGGTTCCTTGCCGCTGTCGCCTCTGGCTTGCTTAGTTGGGATCACTTCATCTACAGCGATATCATTGACTTGATTGCAAATGAATGCACAGACACTATTTAACTGAACAGGGATGACATCACTGAATTCAATGATGAACTGCCTTTAACTATCATTTTGCATTATTGAGACACTGTTTTCCAAATGAATGTTGTTCAGTTGCTTTGACACAATCAGTATTGTTAAAAGCACTATATAAATAAAGGTGACTTGACTATTAGTTAACAAACTGCAAACATGAACTGTATTTTTAGAGCTGAGAATAATAACTTCTGTGAGAAATGTAGCTATTGCTCATTGTTAATGTTAATGCATTAACTAAGATTACGATTTAACGCATTAACTAATGTTAACTCAATATATTGTGTTGTTCTTTATATTTCTTTTTCATTTTAATGTATGAAACTTTTTTTTTTACTTTATACATTTTTGTGTGTTGCTTAATTGTTTGTACCATCAAATTCGTTATTAAAATGCTATATTAAACACTTTTTCAATATCGCGATAATATTGTATACCATGATGAAAGCTACTAGAGAGACACATTTCAACTAAATGGCTGAATATAAAAGGAAGTAACTGTGGCCATGTGGTAAACTGGTGATAAAGAATTGAAGGATTCAGAAGAGTGTTCATTAGGAGGCCATCTGCTGAGCGGCAGTATAAGTGTGTCTCACTGAAGAACATCGACTCAGATCTTTGTGTGACTGGATATATACAGACACACTTGCACGCCAGTAAGCTCTCGCTTTCCAAACACATCCCACCTGTCAATGTGACTGTCGGTCTCTGATGAAACATATATGCATGCAACTAGAAGTGGTCGACCGATATATCGCAGAGGCCGAGATTTCTAATAAAGAGTAGTTAATAATGAAATTAACATTAGTAAATAAGAACGAATAATACTTCTACAGCATTTATTCATCTTAGTTAAAGTAGTTAAGCAATGAACCTTATTGTAAAGTGGGGTTAAGTGTCTTGCTCAAGGACACAATGGTGGTAGCTCATGGCTCATGGCGACAGAAGAAAGACAATTAAACAGGTTTGGAAGTGTAGGGTGAGTACATGATGACCGAATTCATTTCTGGGTGAACTGTCCCTTTAACAAGGTTTGTCTTTTATTTCAGTTTACCAAAAATCTGACTGCTAATGATATCAGTCACTCATTTGTATACATTTTAAAAGACACATTTTGCTGTGGAATGACCTCTAAAGGGGTCAATCATGACAAAAGCAGTTACTACAATTAATGAGAAAATGAACTTGTCTTCCCAAGATGATGTCAATTTTTGAGTGTCTTAATTTTAAGTAAAGTTTTTTAATAGGCAAACTTTTTTTTTTTCTAACTAGGTAGATACAATGAAAACTAACTCTATATTCAGCACTCAACACTCTGCTATGAAGTTGTCTGCGCTTATTTTCAGTTTAAAAGAGACTTATAAATAGTTTGCGTAAACTGCAGCATCGTTATTTAAATGTCTTTTATAGTGTAATAATATACCTCAGATTAATCCACCCATGAAAAGCAAATAAAAACAAAACCAACTGTGACCGATCGCTTGTTTTCCATGTCAGTCACTTGGATCTTTGCGTCTAAATGGGCCAGAGTAAGATGTAATATTTCTTTCAGTCAAACATCTGGCTACACGAGACAACAAGCTGTAAAGTGAAGAGATGAAACAACCTGTAAAGGAACAAAACACACACACACACACCCATCTTTACAAAGCAATGGCCAGAGGCTCTCAGCCACTTGAGCAGCTACTGACACACGGCCAGAGAACGACGACGACACATCAGAGCATCAGACAGCCTGTAATCATAGCATGACCTCTCTGCAATTATCACCATCTCACAGGAAACAGCCGCTGTCCTGCCACTGATACATAACTCACAGCTCCGAGCCAAGCAACACACAAACACAAGCAGACCACAAACAAGGCTTATGTCTGGAGAGGAATACTAACTGATTACTTACTGAATACCACACAGTAAACACCATCTACTGAACACTATCTAAAAACAGGCAGTGAAACAGTGTGCAGTGTGCAGTGATACATTTCAAACAGTACACTGCTACACTGCTGTGAGATGGCATCTGAAATAAACAGTAATTTAGTCGTTTTAAACCAATTTCATGTATATTGTAAACTCAGCAACTGATTAAAAAAAAAAAGCTTTCTAGAAAATGAAGTTCTTAAAATGTATTTGTAATCATTCAAAATGCTAAAAAGAACAGCATTTACTCAAAATAGAAATAACAATATATGTCTTTACTATCACTTTTGATCAATTAAACACAGCCTTGCTGAAATAAAAAATAATTTATTTAAAAAAAAAATCTATTTGAAATAAATATTGTTTTAACTTTTTAATTTTCAAAGAATCCTGAAAAAAGTGTTTCCAGTATGATAATAAATCAGCATATGTGTGTGTGTGTGTGTGTGTGTGTGTGTGTGTGCATGCGTGTGTGTGTGTGTGTGTGTGTTGGTGTATCTAAAAATGAAAAATGTGTGCTCAATATTTTTGTTGTTACTCGCAACAAAAATATTGAGATTATGCCACAATTGCAAAATTACAAATGAGGTCTCTATTTGACATATTTCAGTAGAGAGCGGTTTCTAACTTTCAAATCCAACAAAATGTGCACTTTACATATCGTTTCCATTACTGATCACTGGTGTCACTTCAGAGTGATGGTTAGTAGTGTATTATATGCAGCAGCAGCTAGTTTATTAATCGGGCTCTGTGCATGCACCTGCAGCCGTTTACTGAAAACACCTGCCACTGGAGAGATCAGGCAGCCCCCGCCACGTTACACCCTCAGAGCCATAAATCCAGCCTAGATCTCCCCACGGCCTCCAGAGAGGAACCATCATCACTCCTGCCCCATAGCACGGGATTAACTCCTGCACCGCAGCTGTCTCTTTAATATTAGATCGATGTTATACACTTCTAATCCCTCGCACTAACCTCTTTAACCATCTCCACACTAAACAATGTGCTTTTCAAGCTCAGAGTCTTAAACTAAACCACTGCTGCAAGTTTCCAGCAGATATCTTACTAGATTCTTATATTTCAGGAAGAAATATAGGGAGTGGATCACACTGGAGGGGTTTAAAGGCAATTAATATTGAGTGATATTAACAATTTAAATGCACTGCCACTGGGATGAAAACAAAATGATAACTTTGAATGAAATCAACACTAAACTGGCTTGAGCTGAATAATGTCACAATTGTCTACTATAACTTGTTTCATAGTTGTTTAATTTTACAACATTAACACTGTTATTTTCCTGTTTCTTAATGTGAATCTGCTTTGAACTTATCTGTATCCAACATTCAGTGCCATGGTAGTGCTGTGGGTGGTTTCTAGATAATCGTTTACTGGCCGAGTCAAAAGAGTCCTTAAAGGGATAGTTCACCCAAAAATCAAAATTAGATGTTTATCTGTTTACTCCCAGGGCATCCAAGATGTAGGTGACTTTGTTTCTTCAGTAGAACACAAATTATGATTTTTAACTTCAGTCGTTGCAGTCTCTCAGTCATAAAAGGTATGGCAAATGGTAACAGAATAAAAAAACATGCACAGTAGGGCTGTACAAAAAAATCTAATGCGATTTTCATGCGCATCTCGTCAGTAAAGGCTCTCCTGTGATTAGTAGTATATCTCCAGCACGTGATTTCAGATCAGGATTGCCAGGTTTTCAAAACAAAACTAGCCCAATTTGTTCCATGCGATAAAATTACATTTTTTGGCGGGGTTCCCTTGGTAAAATTTGCATTTTAGGGGCTAAACATCACATTATTTGTATTGGGGTCGCTTCGACCGGCTGACATGAAAAACAACCACAAACATGGCAACACTTGTTGGCCTTTACTACACAGAGCCATAGTTCACAGAAAATCCAGACAAAATCGATTTCAAAATCGGAGGCGATTCTTTGTCCATTCTGAAAGTGATTTGTGTAGCTTGTCGTGGACTATGGCTCTGTTTAGTAAATGTCGCTCCACCTGAACCAGTGTTGCCAAGTCTGCGGTTGTTTTTCATGTTCGTGGGCTGAAGCAACCCCAATACCAATTACGTGATATTTAGCCCCTAAAATGTGAATTTTACCAAGGCAACCCTGCCAAAAAAACTATTTTAACCCTGGGATTCAATTTCTATCGGGGAAACGCGATTGGGCTAGTTTGGGACTAGTTTTGAGAAGCAAGTGGGCAGGATTTGTTCTGAAAACCTGGCAACCCTGATCTGAACGCACGTGCTGGAGATATACTTCTTATTACAGGAGCGTCTTTACTGATGAGATGCACGTGAAAATCGCATTTGAATTTTTGCACAGCCCTAATGCACAGACAAATCTGTATTAAACCATGCTCGTGACGATACATTGATGTGTAAAGACACAAAACGATCAGTCTGTGCAAGAAACTGAACATTACTTATTTAGGGTTTTTTTTTTTTTCTCTGATTCACTTAATGTCCGAACTGTTAAAACTCTTGTGAATGCACTTCACAGCAGCAGGCGTATGAGGCATTCTTCTTCTTCTGCCTTATGGCAGATTGCAGACTTATAAGTGCATTACCGCCACCTATATCTCAAGTGGACCATTGAAACTCCTAATTAAGGCTACGTTCACACTACAAGGCTTAATGCTCAATTCCGATTTATTAATTAATTTTTTTTTGCAAGGCCGTTCACCTTTCCAATTAAATGCAAACTTTTGTGATCTCCTGTGTGAACGTGAAATGACCCAGAAGTGACCCGCATGCGCAGAAGAGTACTCAACGGTGAATGAGGTCTATCGTTGTTTGCGGAACGTTGTTAACGTTAAACATGGATGTTTGTATTTGGCTCGGAGGCTTTATATTTTTCGCTGGAATTGGAGCCAGGATCGTCTGTAACCACGCTCGGCCATTTCGTTGGAAATGTTTTCGTAAACCACCCGGTTCTGATAAGAGCCCTAGAGTTTGGCCTGAATAGAGCTGTCACCCCAAATATTAATTCAATCTGTGACCCCGCTTCCCTTCCATTGACTGGTCTCAGCAGCATCGTTCCCATGGTTGTTGTTTATCTTCTCGTTCCCACCTACTTCAACATGGAATTGGGTGGTTTCAGCCTGCAGTGTAAACCTAGCCTAAGATTGTATCAGAGGTAAAATCCTATATAAGTACTGTTAAGTTTCTTGCACAGACTGATCGTTTTGTGTCTGTACACATTAATGTATCGTCACAAGCCGCAGGGTTTAATACTGTTTTTTTTTTTACTCTCATAGATTCTGTTACCATTGCCCTGTATTTTACGACTGAGAGACTGCAATGACTGAAGTTAAAAATCATAATTTGTGTTCTACTGAAGAAACAAAGTCACCTCCATCTTGAATTCCCTGGGAGTAAACAGATAAACATCTAATTTTCATTTTTGGGCGAACTATCCCTTTAAATGTTTGTGATAGTCACTAGATAAGGATCTTTCCTTGGAGGTCTAGAAGGTTTATTACCAGGTTCTTTGCCACATTTTATCATCAGCCAGGTGAAAATCATAAACCTGAATGGTTAGAAAAGCAACAGAACACTTGAATTGAGGCATCATTCATGTCTGTAGCACAAAACACCAAGAGACGAATAAAACACCAAAGTGTTTAGGGTTTGTTCAAATCATTACTATGATCAGAAATAGTCATGCTCACCTTTGCTCCAGTAACTGGATCTAGCTAAAGGTTTTCAGGATAGAAATACAAAATATTCAACAAGTGAATACAAACATGCAACTAAGGCTTTATTTCAGATTTGCCCACATTTTTTCTTTATAAACAGAATGACGCTGTGCTGTCATTTTAACCTCCCATCTGACAAAACAAAACTTACTGATCAGAGCTAGAGAGAGAGAGAGAGAGAGAGGGAGAGAGAGAGAGAGAGAGGGAGAGAGAGAGAGAGAGAGAGAGAGAGAGAGAGAGAGAGAGGGAGAGAGAGAGAGAGAGAGAGAGAGAGAGAGAGAGAGAGAGAGAGAGAGAGAGAGGGAGAGAGACAGAGGAGGCAGTGTACCCTAGTGGTCAAGATGTGCACTATAGGGCACACTGAGGACAAAGGATACGCATATTACTTATGTAGTATACAGTATGTATCCTATGTAGAGTATAAATATTTTCTGCACTTATAAATGGATATGAATGAATTACAGTACAGTACAGTACAATGTACAGTACATCAACCGTTTTACACAAGCATTCTGGTCATTAATGCATCATACAGCAATTGTATTTGCATGATTATTCTTTTGTACTCATCAGTATTTATCTCAGGTGATTAAGTATAAAATTATTTCTCAATATGATTGTAAGCATTCTACAAATGTAGGGTCCTTGTTTTAAAAAGCTTTGAGTTAGATTATTACCTTAAATGCATAAGTTACAAAAACATTATGCAAGGTGTCTGTGACAATCAATGACAATGCACTCTACACTCACTCACTGTGCATTTGAGACACAAGCAGGCAGCTGCGTTCAGCCTCCCTCGAGACTGATTGAATTAGGATTTCTGATGCTAATCTTTGTTTTTGCACAATAGGGCCGACACTTTCTTCAGAAGAATGCAGCATGTATATTTAACTCTTAGTCAGCACAGTGTATGAGTGAAGTCTGTCGCTCTGATGACACACACAACCGATTAGAGACAGACAAATTCTGATTGAAATACAATAAAAATACAAAATTCAATGGGACAATATAGGTTGTGTTGCGTGAACCTGTCAAGACGTTTTCATTTGCTTGTACAAACCAAGGATTATATATATATATATTTATTATTATATTTATGTATTTATTTATTTTTTACTTTTTTGAGGTAATCTACCTCTCAGTGGTGTTTCGTGGTGTTCTGAAATGAGGAGGCAAAGTTGTATAAAATTTCTTTTCTTTTCTTTTTTTTATCAAATGTAAATTAATGTTCAAGACCCATTTTCTGGTTAAATAACCATAACATACAGTACACTATCAGAAATAAACAATTCTATTTTATATTTTTACATTAACAATGTGATCAATGTTCTATTTATTAAGGCGAAGTATGAATCTCATCGAGTGCTTTTGGGCATTTTAAAATTTATTCCAAATAATAACTTAAGGCAGTAACAATATACTTCATTCAATATATTTTATTTGTGAATTAACGTTGAACTATTATTAGACTATTATTAATAGTCAACTTTTCACTATAATTTTGTTCGCATTAAAAACAACTGATTACTCACTAAAAACTCCCACAGATCAAGTATTCAGACCATTTTAAGTCTAATTTTGACATAAAGTGATTAAGTGTGTCAGTTGTTTACTTTTTCCAATAAATGCCCTTACACTGTTCATTCAGACTGATTTCTGAACATGAAACGCACATGAACACAAGAGGCGGGATTTATCTCATGAACCAATCAAAGCCAAACATAACCAGTCATATCCAATCATATTGTGATGGAGGCTTTGTTTACGCTCATGTCACTTTCCTCCATTCATTCTCAGCTACCCCCCACCACCAAACTCACGGCACGCTTTAGGAGGTCTGTTAAAACTCAATGGTCTCAGGGGAGACGAGAGACTCCGGCTGTAACTTCACCTGCTGGTGTTGCACTGTACAGTTTCGATAGAAAAAGGAGGGATTTATACTCTTTTTAATATCCAATATTTTAAGGAGACACTGCCTCCCTTGCCTCCTCGGAGGAAATGCCCCTGCCGCCTCTCTTGACTGATGCCTTCTGTAGAGGCTAACTTGCAATGACCCTGGAACAATTACAAATGTCTTGTTCATTGTAAGTCCATGCATGAACTACTGTTAAGGGACGTTACTGTGTAATGAATATGATAGCAGTCAGAGGTTCATCGTGAGGCAGACACATGATTGAGGTCAGTAAACACCCCTTAACACACAGACCCATAATATCCACCTCCATACAAAACACAACATGCTTTTCTCTGCTCTTGTTTTTTTCCAGAAAGATTAAAATAATAAAATTGAAATTAAAAACGAATAATCTGGATTTTCTGCCTGAGCCGTTAATAATGCCTAACAGCTGTCACATGCAGCACAAGCACAGGAGGCCGCCTGATGAGAGGAAGACAGACGGAGGGGGCCTGCAGGTCCACTAAACATCTTTTTAGCTTGTCTTGTTTAATGACTTATTCTTCGAAAGCTGCTGTAAGTTAAGGGAAGTGTGAGCTTCCTCTGCTGAAGTGTAAAATACGTGATAGATGTGATACAGGAAGGATTGCCCGTCCAGCTTGTCTTCTTTGTGTAGAGTTGTGGTGCCCGTCTGACCTGCAGCGGCTGTGTGGCATGGTGCCATGCTAAATATACTAAATATGAACAAACTAAACATGAAAATACAGCACACTGGTGTTATATTTTTATATATTTTTTATAGTGTTTAGTCCTATTATATTATTATTTTTGTAATTTTTCAAATGATAATGTCCCAAAATGTCGTCAAAGGGGCATTTTGTCAATTTAGCTAAGTAAAACACACATTATAATCTCCTAATTTAGATAAATTGTCAATGGTCTACTTGAGAGATAGTAATGCACTTATAAATCTGCGATCCAACGTAAAGCAAGAAGACGCGTCACGCACCGGCTGTTAAGAACGGTGAAACAGAAAATTGCGGTGAAACAAAAAATTATATAAACACTGTTAATTTTCTTCCACAGACTGATTGATTTGTGTCTTTACCATAGACTGTATAAAAACACAGACGTAGTGTCCGTGACGTCACCCGTAGACTCCTGAAGAGAGTTTTTGAAGCCTTTGTGCAGAGCGAGCCGTCGCCATCTTGGCAGCGCGTCACCGCGTGACTCTCCCGGACAATCGAAAATGGGCAAAAGGGCGGGAGCTGGTTGTTGAAGCCACGCCCACCTAGTGCAACGGCACTGTGAGCAAGCGGCAATTCACCTGTCACTCAAGTGGCCACGCCCTTAAGTATGCAGAACTTTAAGGCTTAATATAATTTAAACGGATGAGTTACAAACAAATTCACCCCCTCACAGTTGTCATGAAGGGCAAAATCAGCTATATAGACCAAAATCATTTTATGCAACAGGCTTTAAACATGATTTTTTTTCTGCTGTGAAGTTGTGCATTTTAACATGAGGAGTCTATGGGATTGACTCTCGTCTGCAGCCAGCCTCAAGTGGCCAGTCGATGAACTGCAGTTTTAGTCACTTCCTTATTGGCTTCACTAGAGAGAGCGGGAGGTTGCCGCTCGGTCTTTACACATCAATGTATCATCACAAGCCGCTGGGTTTAATTTGGTTTTGTGTATGTTTTTATGACTCTCAAAGCCGCGACTCCCATTTGCTTCCATTATATGACTGACAGACTGCAACGGTTTGAGTTAAACATCTCTGTTTGTGTTCTACTGAGGAAACAAAGTCACCAATATCTTGGATGCCCTGGAGGTAAGCAGATAAACCTCAAATTTTCATTTTTGGGTGAACTAAGTCGGGGAGCTGGTTTCAGCTAGGTTGGATTTTCTATAGAAGAGCCATGAGAATCTCTGAATAATCTGCTCTCTAGTCATGTCCTTAACAAATACACACAAACAAAACACTTGTGCACCGCATGATTGGATTGTGAAAAGTTGATGTTAAATCGCAGATTGGAAGCACAGTGTTTGGAGAAGAGGGGTATTGTAGAGGCAAAGCAAGTTATTATATATTTTGATAAAACCTTTTTTATTATTATTAATGTGCACTAATGAATTGTTAACACAGAGAGCAGGTAACACATTTTGATGTCATGTTTTTTAAAGCATGCGGGATAAGAATAGAAACCATTTCTAACAATATCAGTGGAGCCCTTGATGTGGGCCCTAAAACTGCTATCTCAGATTGTTTTGGATGTGAGAGAGACTTTATGGCTTGCCTCCCAACAAACCCATTCATCAGGTCTGCCGTAAACACCAGACATGCTTACATAACAGCACCTAACACCTGTGTGCCTGCCTTTACATCCCCAAACCCCCTCTTCTGGGACATTCATGTAATCAGCCCTTTAATAAAATCTCCCAGTACAGGTATGTATCCCCCTCTGGAGAGTAAAACACAAGGGTAAGCGGCAGTCAGCAGGGTTAACCTGTAAACTGAGCAGGGTTGCTGGGATATCCAGACAGGATATAAGAGTGAGGGGACAGACAGGGACGTTCTGCCCCTCCAAAACAATAAAAGAGGAGGGAGGTGTGTTTTTATCTTTGAGCAACATGCTGTAAAACACTCACAAAGCTGTGATCAGAAACAATGGTCCTGGTCTGTCTGTGTGTGTGTGTGTGTGTGTGTGTGTGTGTGTGTAGTGTGGGGGGTTGCAGGAAGGAAGCAAACTGAATCCCCCCATACAAGACGTGGTAAGAAGAACCGAAGAATCAAGGGTTTGGAGGAAATGGAGACCACATTTTTAATGAGACATCAAGACTCAATAACAATATGCTTACACATGATAATGCTTTAAAATTATTTTATTTTTATTTTTTACTAGAAAGGACCTGTTAAACAACTCCACAAACCAGTCATTATTGTGTTTAAACAGTTCAAATTAAGCCACATAAAGAGTAGAATTAGCTTGATTTTTTTGAATTTCATAAAAAACTAAAAAAGTGTGTTGCTTTGTCGTTCTCTTATTGGCTCAAGACAAAACCGCATAGACTCTTCAAAATACAGTTCTTTATTGGTACTGATGGTTCCATGAAGAACTTTAAACATCCATGGACTTCTTATTTCTTTATGATGGAATAAGATTATTTTGATTATTAAAATGTTTTTCACACTAAGAAAAAAAAGATTTTTTTCGGAACCCGAAATGGTTCTTTAATGGCATCACTTTGGAAAACCTCTTTTGGAACTTTTTTTAACCGTGATACATTAAAGTTTTATGAAATTCTATGTAGGTTTTAATGTAGGTCTATGACAATTCAAATCCATGACCCTAAGAATGGACAACAGTAAAGCGTATAGCAGTGATAATCAGGAACATCTCAGTTTTAAATGCACAGGATTCCAAAGATGAAACCATGGCAAAGTCACGTTTTTAACACTCAGTTGAGATTAATTGATGTCTTCTCCTGTAACAGGTAAGGTGCTATTGCTATACCTAAAAAAAATCCCATAGATTAGCACAAAAGTGCAATTCAATCCCAGCATAAGCGTCAAACCAAAAGGTACAACTGAAAGAACTGATAGAGGAGAAGGGAAATTGAGAGCTTTCGCCAAATGAGGCCACATTTCATAAGTCTTTGAGGAACATTGCTGTTTCAAAGAAAAAGAGAGTGTTGTCTCTACAAGCCTCCGAGTCCAAAAGCAGCTGAATAATAAAGCCACTGAAAGACACCACAGAAGGTCTTTCACTCTGCCTGGATCCCAACCTGCATCTGAATGCATTTGTACATCAATTCCCTGAAATATTCATGTTCTTTGTAAAGAATAGATGTGAGGCCGTGAGGGAGACAGTCCCTGGAGGGATAGAGAGAATCCACTAAAGCAGCTAACACCCCCTTCACGCCTGTGGGACGCTATTGACTGCTCCGTTCACTTAAAGAGAAAAAAAACTGGTTTGGTGACCATCCAGCTTGGTTTTCTTGACTATTGTGTGTTTCTTAGCTTAACTCTAATTAAATAAATAATGGTATTTGTTTAGTTACATATACATTAGTGGTAGACTACTTTGGAACTTTTTATTTTTTGCAAGATATGCACACTCTGCACAATAATAGGTTGATCACAGTGTCAAAGGAATAGTCTCTCCCAAAAATACAATTTTGACATTAATCACTTACCCCCATGTCGCTCCAAACCCATAAAAGCTTCAGTTCAGTTCATCTTCAGAACACAATTTAAGATATTTTGGATGAACACCGGGAGGCTTGTGACTGAAGCATTGTCAGAATAGTTCATCTGCCATCAGTGATTCAACTGTAATGTTATAGAGCTTGTTTTTTGAAGCGAAGAGAATACTGTTTGTAAGCGAAGAAAACAAAAATAATGACTTCATTCAACAATTCCTTTGTCATCTGTCTCCTCTGTGTCTCTCCACATCACTCAAACTAGGCTCTTCTGTGTTTAGCCGCACCACAAGGATGCACTGTTTTCTTTCAGTGTGTAACTTAGTTGGCAGTCAATGGGACAGTCACAAGCCTGCCGGTTTTCATCCAAAATATCTTCAATTGCGTTCCGAAGACAAATGAAGCTTATACGGGTTTGGAACGACATGGGGGTAAGTGATTAATGACAAAATTTTCGTTTTGGGTGGAGTATCCCTTTAAGCTATCAAAGCATTGTTTTGTTTGGGCATCCCAATCGGCTCAACTTGGCTGAAAGAAGGAATGCTCAGCACATTTTGCCTTTAATGACTAATGTCTTAACATATTTTATACACATATATTATGCAATATTTAATCAAACCTCTCTATAAAATATGAAAAGATAAAAATGCCCAATGTAACATAGCAGTTGTCAGCCGACGAAATCTCAAATATATATGATTCTATCACTAATGTGCATCCTCTTTTACTTGTCCTGGTAGATACTGACAACAGTGTTAAAACAGTGCCTTTCATCAACCTTAGACAAAGCAAAATTGCCCTCCGTCCGCCGTCCTCCTCTAGAATGAAGGTGTAGCGGTGGTGGTGGTGTAGTAATAACACACAGGTTGAATGTCACCACATGAATCACGCTTGAGACGGTAATGTTCCAGACAAAGCTATAAAACTCTGAGCTCAGCTAATTTTATCTGTAGATACAATACCTCACCTGTCTCAATCATTGAACAGTGATGACAGTTAAGGGCACGGCTGCATGATGGGGCAAGCTGTGAGTGTACGACCAAAAGACATTGTCATATCACGTTAACAGCACACCTGCGCCCTTTAGCTAACATTAGCCTAAATACTCATTCATTTAAATGTAAGGGTACATGAGTGTATGGAAACTTCAGAAACAAGTCAGTTCAGAAGTAACAAGACAGGTATCAGCATTTTTTTAAGCAAGCAAAATCTGTAGACTAATACTTGTTCTAAATAATTGTAAAATCATAATCTTTTATAATATATATATATATATATATATTTTTTTTTTTTTTTTGTTTGTTTGTTCCCAAAATCATCTAAATGCAAGACACTGAAAGGCAATATTTATGTGACTTGCAACTGATTTAGATGTGTTATTGTGTATGGATGGTGAATTACCGAAGTATTGCCTTTTTGATGAACAATGTATAATGGGTCATGTGTCTCTTTCTTCAAGAATGGTGCAAAGTATTAAGGAAATGCATAGGAATAGATCTCATTGCTCATTCCTACAGTAACTCTCCAATACTGTAGTGTGCTAAAATAAATGGAAAGTTTGAATTTAAGCATTAAACATTAAAATGTATAGGTACATCAAATAATAAATATCTACAAATGCACACACACACACACACACACACAACAACAAAATTATTATAATAATAGGCTTTGTTTAAAAGATATCACGTGTATTCTGTTATTCAAAACGTCCATTGTTTTAATATGTTCTTAAATCGTAATTTGAAGGGCAGTTTATACACTGCCTTACAGAAAACATTAGCTGTTAGCTATATGCCCAATAACCGTTGTCTGTCACAATTCATATTAAACCAAGATGTGCTCATCTGATATTTATCAAAATCACATTTACACCTACACAGTTCGGTTCATGTAGACAAAAGGATTAAGTTTTAAGTCTGGACTTAATCAGCAAGGATATATTAAAAAAAAAAAACCTAGATATGCCTATCTATCTAACTTGGTTCATTGTAGCACCTGAAATAAGCAAAATAAAAATAATAAAAAATAAATAAAAAAACATCCTGTAACCAGATTTCGGTGTAAGTGGTCCTTGAGTTGCTATGTGGGTTATTTGATGCGATGTTATAGGTTTTTCAGAGCAGTGTATAGCCTACCATAGAAAATCCTGCAAAAGCAATAGCCTAATCAAATACAGATCTGATATAAACATGAACATTGAATATTCTCTCAAACAGTGTGTAACCTCTTTGTTGAGCTTCCACTGAAATGCCAGCGAATCAAAGAAAACGCAACAAACCTGAATGCGCCGCCATCGGTAAGTGAGATGGGTAATATTTCCCGGCTGGAAAATGAGGCGCATGCTGCACAGAGCCGTGGCCGGAGGAGGAGATGCGAGAGGCGGCGCGATGCACTAGAGTGGCCCGCTCTGAAAGGAGATGTGCCGGAGCGGAGAAATCACGACCCTCCATTCCAAAGAAAACAGCCGATATAATCCAAAATCGAGCGGAAATCAGATGAAACCGATGTACTGTAATCCGTCTGTGTTTGCTTCAGTGGAAAGCGCTCCTCTCCTGCTCAGATTGAAGTCCTCAATCATCTTTTCTACAAAGAAAGAAAGAAAGAAGAGACGTTATAATCTCGGTATGGCACACCACCACAGATAACGTACATCTGCTTCATGCGCTCTGTATGCGTCGCATAAAAGAAAATTGCATCTAATATAATTGTGATGCAGTGCATTCGCTTAGAGAAGAGCTGCATTAGTTTTTTAGGCGTCCATTGAAATCATGTGAAAAGTCCATATAGCAGTGATTGAATAGGCCTAATAGAGAAGAGACCGTTCCTTAGTGCATCGATAGGCTACGTGATGAAGACGCACACCTTTTCCAGAACAGAGAACAATTATGTTTTAAATTAAGATCTTAACTTCATGTTTTATAATTGCAGACATGCACATATATGATGAAAAACAAACGACAAGCCAACGCTGAGCATGAAAAGTGACAGCTATATTGTTTCCAGGATATCGATGTCCACTTCAGTTCAGTCTCTTGATTGTTTTTATTGTTAGAAATCATTTACACATTAGTAAAATCTGACTAAATAAATCACATCGTTTTTAAGACACGTGCGTGGTGTGAATGACAATGAAAAAAATAAACAATGATGACATTGATTAGATGCGAAAGAGGAATTGATAAAAAAATATTGTGATATTTTATATAGTAAGCCTATCATATTTTATATAATGTCAATTTTGTTTTACATTGCTATCGTGAGATGCATGCATAAATAAAAATGGCATCGGTTCACTTTCTTAATTAGCAATTTATACCAAACCATTATGATAAAAAGCAACAACATATAAACTGTAAATAGCCTACGATTTGAACAGAAATACATTTTAAGTCATTTTTAGTTTTTATCAGAATACACTGAATGACATGAGTGTGTGTGTTAGTGTGTTAGTGTGTGTGCGTATGTAAACAACTGCATTTCCTTTCATCTGGGTGACCTGTTTTAGCTTTTATGTGGAGCAATTCAATCTAACAGAACCGAACACACAATATCTAGTGTCGAGTTCCAGCCTACTGATATTCCTGTGTTTTATCTGTTCCCTTCAACAAGCCTTTTGTGCTGTCTCTCTCTCTCTTTCTTGTGGAGATTTGAAGAAAATTGCACAAATGTCACACAATAAATGAATTATTTAAATAGCTCCTTAATTGAAATGCGCAGAGTACTATAAATGGCAGCATTTTCAGAAAAGATACAAGTGAAATAAATGCAGTGTTTCCCGCTGTTGCAGGCCATGCATACAAACCAAGGTGGCCTTTCAGCGAGCAGCTTTTGTCTCCGTGTGAGGACTGCTCTCCGTCAGCCATTACCGTGCAGCTCCAGCACTCTCCACAACAGCCGTCCATTTCACAACATTCAATCACTCACTGCATGCTTTGTTTAAAACTTAGCTTTTGCATGCAATTGTATACTTAAATGCTTTGTATCGACAGCCGAATCGTGAATGTTGTTATAATTTTGCATAATCATTGATGCAAATAGCAGTTGTTTTGTCTCGTGCATGACAATGCACAACGTAAAATGCTCGAAAACTCGTCTTTCCATGTCAAAGTGAGCAAAAAGCATAACTCGTTTGGGTATCTTGTGTTCATCGAGGACAGAAACTCACAACGCCATGCACATTATTTTTATAGCTTGTCTGTCGGTAGTGTTATTCAGCTGAAGAACGCGCCTCTCTCGCGCCGATCCCAAATAAACCAGAATCGATCATTACAGATAAGCATTGATCAGCGAAGAAAAACGCCGATTTAAATCTTATAATAAAGGACAACTGGAAATTTGGATGAGACAGGTTGAATTTTTATTTTTTCCTTATCATGTTTCAAATCAGAGAATGAAATGCAGTAGCTATATTTTGATAAAATAATTCTAATTTAACAATAAATATATATTTTACAAATATTGAGCAGAAATACATATATACATATATGAATACAGATATTTTAAATATGTGGGTGATTACAGAATACATGAAAATATTACTTGTAATTTGAGTTGTAAACTTAACAGGGCCGTACTGGCTTAAACTGAGAAATATTAATTTAGCAAAATTACATATCAAACAAATGCCTTAGAAATATAAATTAGAATTTTTAAATGAAGGGAATAAATGCGGCCTGTAGCACGGTGATATAGTGCATATATTGATTAACTATTTGACATTTAGGCATATATGTTTTACATTTCCCTTGTGGATGCTGAACCATAATTGTTTGTTGTTTCGGTAGTTAACATTATTAACAAAGTCTTTGAATCTTTTATTCGACATAAGGCGACACAACCATGACATAAAATAAATAAATGAATTACTTACTGGTGTGTTATATCCTTGCATAACAATAAATAATTGTAATTAGAAATTAAGAAAAATATTCAGAGCAATGATGTCACTTATTTTAAAAAGCATATTTCAGTGGTTCAGTCCTAGTTCCCCTCATGCGATGGAAGCAGCTGTCGTTCGCCGGTAACGGGCGTCTATAGGCCACTGAAGTCGCGAATCGAGTCTCCACACGGCGATCCTCTTGTCCGGCGCCGATCGAGCCTCTCAACACCGGCCGAGTAAACACACGCGCTCATTGGTCAGATTCACTGAGGATAATGAGCTGGCGTCGCTCGCCCGGGGTCACTCCGCCTTCTGATTGGTCGAAATCAGTAACCAATAGGAATCAGACGTGGAGAGCGAGAGCAATGAGGCGAGCGGCAAATTCAAGCACAATACTAAAGACTGGTTACAATGTCTTAAAACCTTTAATATTCCTTTACAAACTAGCACAGGATTCCGACCTGGAGCCAGTTACTCTGTAGCCGCTTTTTCAACGTCAAACGGGTAGCTATGTATTTAATTTATTTTCTTTAAGAATAAGCATCAATCAATACACGTGACAAATGAAAACAAACATTATTTAAAGTAAAATAATAATAATAGTAAAGAGCCTAAAAATCGAAGTGCGACAGATCCATATATAGGCTACCTCAAGTGTATAAATGATTGCAGCTGTACTGAAAGTTATAGTTTGCGTTAGTTTAACGCTAACAGCCTGTATGTAGGTTTATGAACAAAAAAGGAGGGGGATTTGATTGGCTGGCACTTTGCCAGCGTGTTGTCAATCACCGAGTGTAAACAAGACTCTGATTGGCTGCTCGCCAGTCCGCATTGGGATATCTGGAAAAAATAAATAAATAACTGGGTCTGCGGTTTCAAGGCGTCCATGGTTAGATGATGAAAACAGATAAGGAGGAGTTTCAAGGCGCTCCAAAAGGCGGACCCTCTATGGCCCTCGGAAACCGAGAGAAGAAGCAGCAGAGAAAGGAATGTTCGATATTTTGAAGGATTCGAATTTGTTGTGCGTTACCTTCAGATCTGGAACAGATGAACATGAAACAGTCAAGGGGCGGATTTCTCAACACAACGGAAAGAATGAAGAAAAACGAGAAAAAGAAGAGTTTGGATCAGCTTTACTCGAGACCCCTCTGAGCACTTGATGAATTAAGCATAAAGAACGACAGAATTGAAAAAGGGATACACAAAAACGCTAAGATATCGTGATAATATATAAAAAGGTTTACAAAAGGTGAAAGTATGTACCAGCTTCAATCTGTTTCGTTGAAAGGTATGTGCTTATATATAACTGAATGTAAATTTAAAAAGCAGACTTAAATCCTATACTTTTTAATTTACATTTTAGTTAGGCTTCTTAATGTTTGAGATTTATCACAGTCTGATGCACAGCTCTTTGGGTAAAATTCTATAAAATAATATAATATTTCTATCAAATCTGGTGGAGTGGTGTAGTGGCATGTATATACAGGAATGTGTACTGAGAAACATTTAATACATTGTATTTTTTCCTGCTTGTTGTTACCATGTGTCAGCATGAATTATACAGAATTGTTGTGAAAATATATGTAGATACAGAATGAGCAATTTCCATATAGAAAGAAGAAGGTATCAAGATTGAATAACAGGTCTCTGATTGACGGTCCAGCTCCGTCTCAAAGGAAGCAAGAACTGATTCTCTGAAACACAAAAGGGTTCACATGGACTTATATCTGCTTTGTTTGTGTTTGTAAACAATGAAAAACTCTATAAAACCTTTATATTACCAAATGCTTTTTACAAATCACTCAAATAAGGTATATTAATAATAATAATGCTACATCATGCAATAGGTCCACCTTGGAAATTGAGCATGAACATGGTTTTCCATTTGGCATATATGCAAAACAAATGCAATTATTTGTAACAAATCAAATAAATCCTGCTTCTTGTGTCTTTGCTTAGCCTGTTTTAACTGCTTTGAATTTAAAGTTCAGTTTGTGTGTGTGTGTGTGTGTGTGTTACTGTAATTCATTGTTACTGTTGATACAGACATCTGTTACTACATGAAAGAAAGAAAGAAGAAAAAAATCCACATACAGAGAACAATGTTTGTGTGTGTCTGTGTCCCATTCATGTCATTTGTATAAAAAAATGCATGACATGCATTAAAAAACCAATGGACAGGGCTGCATAGGCCCAAACACCAAACTGAAGTGTTTGCGTCTGGTAATGCTCTAAAGTGCATAGAGGGGAGGGGGGGGGGGGATTTGCTGATAATGTCACTTCAAAGCCATTTTTACAAATGACAGTTTCTCTGTGTTAGGTCTGAAAATAAATATAGCATGGAGTAATTTAGTCCACATTGGTTACTGATAAAAAACAAAAAAAAAACATTAGTTTTATACTGTTCAGTGAAGATATGGTTGATGAAACATGGAATATTAAAAACATGTGACGTATTTGGTGTGATATTACAGAGGTGGGAAATCTACGTACAGTACATGTAACCGTGTTTGCAATATGTGATTATTTTTGCACTCATGATTCTTGCTGAAATGTGAATAATAGACGTTCACTCAGATAACCTGACACTTATATGCTAAACATGATAATCAACTTGGGCTGACCATCTGGCAAATCATTTCTGGGAAAGCCTTCTTTACAGATCAGTGTTCTGCTTGCTTTAATAAAAAAAGTGCATGTGATATAAAATTGATCTATCATATATGATCACATATGGCAGATGAGTTTTACCAGAGTTGATCATCTGAAAACTTTATTTAATGTTTATTAATAAATCCTAGATGGATAGAATTTGCCAACCCCCAAATACTGACGTTGGCTGTCTGTTAACCCCTTTGTTGCCATTTGAGTATCTCTCTCTCTCTCTCTCTCTCTAATATATATATATATATATATATATATATATATATATATATATATATATATATATATATAATAAATGTTTATATGTATTCCACACTAATGTACTTGATTTTTGATTGGAAATAATAGATTAAATGTCACTGTACTTTATTTATTTAAATAAATATATAAAATGGTATGGATTGTGTGTTGAAGTGCTTCCAGGATTTGGACAAAACCCTTTCATATCTTTTGAGAATTTGATGACAATCAAATCATGAAGCATAATCCATCTGAAATGGTATACAACAATACACAGCTACAGATTGCAACAGCATTCAAACATTTTCAAACAAATATATAATACATATCTGAGATTATAATACCTCATACAGTATAAGAACAAAGTTTGTGCTGCATGGAGCAGTGTTTAACATAACAGAAAAAATACAAGACCTCAACATCCTAATGAATTATCTAATGAATTAATTAAAAAAAATTAAAATTTAAGCCATTTTGTATGTCTCCCTAATTTGGCACACTCTCTTTCCTTGTGAACTGATAACCTGAATCTGCATCAGGTCCATAATTCAAAACCACTGATTTTGGTTTATATGGATTATATGTTTGCATGTTAAGAGGCAGGATATTGGATTAAAAATGTTTAAAATGATGATTCTCTCCTTTCCTCTCAAATATGTTGTCTGTGTGGAAATATGTTTATGTATTAATTAGTATTGTACGCTCTAGCATTTTTAAGCATCATTCAGCTAAGCATTTGTAATCCTAAAGGGGTCATTCACTCTCATGACAACCAAACTTGCATGACCTTCTCCTTGAAAAGGAGAAAAGTTGTTGACAAAAGTTTAGAAAGAAAGTCATCCAGGTTTGAAACAACATGATTATATGTGACTAAATGATGACAGAATTTTCACTTTGAGTGAACTATGCTTTTTAACTTCTTGTAAATTTTATAATAAATATTATTATTTATGTAAAGAAAGGTGTGAGCATTACTCTTTGTTTGTTATGTTCTGATCAATACGGCAGCTATTCAGGACTTATACTGACACCTAAAGCTGTGGATGCAACATCATGCACAACCAAAAGTGTAAAATAATGAGTTACTGATATAAGGGGAGCATTATTTGGCCAGCATATGTCTATCCCCATGAGGCAAAGCTTTCCACGTGCAATAACAGTCCCCCTAAAGAAGTGTTTCCCAAACTTGTTCCTGGAGCCACACCACTAGTACTAATTTTCAAACACCTGACACCTATAGTGTGTGATATGCCGCAATGTGACAAAGACAGCACACCACACACCAACAGATTTTCAGCCTACTGTCCCGACTGTTTTTCCCCCTTGTATTTTGATGGTTTAAGTTAAATATGGGGTCATAAAATAAAAAAAAAACTTTTGGCCACTGTTGTGTTTGGTGGGGTTAGTACCACAATATTTAAAGAGGTAAAAAATGCGTAGTCGGTATAAAAAACTGGATGACGAGTAATTTCTTACAGCTAAATTCTGGTGTTAATTATTGGACCAGAAACCTCTGCATTTAATAAACGAAAACACTGTCTAACACTTGATGGATGCTCTGTTAATTTTCTTTGTCATCAGTTGGAAACCTAGGTTATTTAATATTATTTTATTTGCTATCATATTATTTGATTGCAATCTTTCATTTGAAAACCATGTTTCTAGCATTTATAAAATTGCATTTTCCATCTTTAAAAATATATCTAAATTACGACCTATGCTCTCAAAGTCAAATGCAGAAACGTTAATTCATACGTTCATGATCTCAAGGTTATATTATTGTCATGCTTTATTTAGAGGTTGCTCTGCACACTTAACTAAACAGACTCCAGCTAGTCCAAAATGCAGCAGCAAGAGTAGTGTTGCTTTCGTCAACTAAAGTTATGACTAAAGATCGTTGCTCATGGTCATGTAACAATGACTATAATTAAATGTATAATGCAATATTGTTGATGAATAAAAACTAGACTAAATGTGGTTTACAAAATAAAAACTATGATAAAATGTCTCTTAATTTTCGTTGACCAAAATGAAACGTTATTTCATCTCATTTAGTGTTATTATTATTATTTTGCAGTATTTCTGTTTCCTGTGTCTCAATTCAGGGGCTGCATCAGTTTGCACTATGAATGTGAAAACACATAGATCATCTATGAAATTATGAAGAGTTTAATAACATTTACCCAGCAAGAAGAAACACCAATGTTGCCACAGAAGCTTGAGAGAACTGTTGAAAAGAAAACAGAAAAATAAAATCTAAACCTGCCTGATGTGTTAATGTTTGTGCAAATTTACATCGTTCCAAAATGTAGGATTTTTAATAAATAAAACGTTTAAAAGTTTGTATTAACATAGTATTAAATCAAAACCTTATTATAATTACTACTACTATTTTTAGATTAGGACGGTTTAGAGACGGGGAGTGACTGAGTCCGAAATGTCCTGGTGCTCACAGTTATTTGGGATGTGTGAATGATGTGTGGCTAGCAAACTATACTGGTTTTGTGGTACAAGCACCTGGTGGACACCAGCACAGCACACACGTACACATGCTGGGACGCCAGTGAGCAGCCACTCTGTTATTGTCAGTATTGAGCAGCAGCAGGTCTGAGCTTCAGTAGCTTTCTAATCTAAGATGTAAGTCCACATCTGCTGTCTGGAGCTCTGACCGCACAACCATCCCTCTTAAAACATCACAGCATGCCCATTCTTCCCTAAATCACCACTGACTGAATCGGAACAAAAGAGACAAATGGTAGGAAACCCACATATGTGATTCTGAGGTTGCGCCGTGCCTCTCTGACCGCCCGCAGAAGGCCCAAAGTGCTCCGCCGTGACACATATTCATTTACACCTCCATCTGAACCTGTTGTGCGTGTTGAACTATAGTCTATCATTCCATCTGAAGCCAGGGTTGAGACCAAGCCTGAAATCTTTATGAATGATGCTTGCTTTTGTTGGTGAAATCATATAGCACTGTTGCTTTTACTCACCAAATAATGTATTGTTTCAAAAAATAAAACATAAAAATCAGTTTGGAATTGACCAGATGTTAACTCCAACAGCAACTTCCTAAATCATTAATGTTTCCAATATTTACTTCTACAATGTTTTAGCACACGTGTATTTATTTATTTTTTATTTTTTTGATAATGCAGTAGAAAATGACACTTAACTCACACATAAAATCATCTATATGTCACTGCATTAGATTAAACATTTGATTCGGCAAGACATAAGTACATTTACCGGTTCAGTTGTTTATAAAACTTTTCCACTAATGAGCTACTTCTTCTTGTAGGGGCAGCAGTGTAGCGTGACAAAATGTTAAATCGTTGTTTTTAACGTCACTTCATAATGCACATGCAGCCATGGTAATAAAACATGTCGACCTGAAGTCTCTCGTGTGTAATTTTAACATCTGGTTCACTCAAGCACATCGGTTTACAGTTCATGCAGATTTACAGATTTACAGCGAGCATGTATTTAAGTTATTCTAGTGATGTCACCCTAAGAATAATCCAGAAAAACTTGGTTCTGATTACATTACAAATTATATCAAGTTGAATTATACTGGATTTTCTTTTGTGGATGTCTGGAAAAATCTGTATAGTATACGATATAATGAATGAAACTTACTCTGCTTCTAAAATGACTTTCCTATTCTGGGCTAATAGTTGATTGTACTATTGTATCCAGCTATAGTTTTAGGTTGTAGGTGATGCAGCCTTCCTCGACAGTAGTTACTGCAGTAATTGTGTTCAGTAGTGATGTGTTAAAGGTTACAGCAACACTAGAAAATAATTACCTTAAAGGAAATAATGAATAACTTGACCTTCAGCTTCCATATCCTAGACGAAAGCATGTGCCGATGAAGTAAGTTCTTCTCCTTTAAATGTATAAAAACTGCTTTAATGCTGCAGGAGTTGTTGGACTGTGTCGTATCTTTAGATGTGAATGTCCTGCAGACGGTGGAGGAGCCTGGTTAACCGTTCCACCCAAATCGATGTACAGTATAAATATAGACAGAAGAAATGAAAGGATGGATGGTGTTAGAGTTTTCTCACTATTATTTGTGTTGACCAACATCGAGTCCTCCCTGCAGAGGAATGTCTCCCGTGGCTGGTGAACGGCGTGAGCCTGACACAAGCATGAGATAAGGACCATACCAGGAAGAACACAACGGGAAAAACGGGACTTTTTTGTGGTATGTTGATGTCTATAGAGTCGTGGGGAGACATGGCAGAGGGAAGCCGAATGTACGAGAGTATGCAGGGGTTCTCCTCGGCCGGCGTTTCCTGTCCGGAAAAATCCATGTATCATTTTCACGTCTGTGTGTCACAGCTTACTTTGGCAATGAGAGAGACTGTGGTAATGATGACACGGAGGATTGATGGGGTACATTTGGGGGGGGGGGGGTCAAACCGGATGTGGACAGGGAAGCTGGAAGGAGAAGAGGAAAAGGATCTTAAGGTTATGATGATATCCTCTCCAAAATTACATCAGATGCTTTCTTGGTCACCTTTGAGGAGTGTGTGTCCATAAACAGATACTTCTAGTCTTAAAGGAATACTTACATAACATTTTTTAAAAAATATATATATATAGAGAAGTCCCTAAATTTTTAGGGAAAGTAGCATATCCTACAGAAAAGCATTAAAAACTGCTAGATCTGATTACTTTTCTTCTCTTTTAGAAGAAAACAAACATAACCCCAGGTATTTATTCAATACAGTGGCTAAATTAACGAAAAATAAAGCCTCAACAAGTGTTGACAACACCACAACAGTAATGACTTTATGAACTACTTTACTTCTAAAATTGATACTATTGGAGATAAAATTGTAACCATTCAGCCGTCAGCTACAGTATCACATCAGACAGTGCACTATAGAACCCCTGAGGAACAGTTCCACTCATTCTCTACTATAGGAGAGGAAGCATTGTATAAACTTGTTAAATCATCTAAACCAACAACATGTATGTTAGACCCTATACCATCTAAGCTCCTAAAAGAGGTGCTTCCAGAAGTCATAGGTCCTCTTCTGACTATTATTAATTCCTCATTGTCATTAGGATATGTCCCCAAAACCTTCAAACTGGCTGTTATTACCTCAAGGCTCAGTACTAGGGCCGCTACTCTTCACGCTTTATATGTTACCCTTGGGAGATATCATCAGGAAACATGGTGTTAGCTTTCACTGTTATGCTGATGATACTCAGCTCTATATTTCCTCGCAGCCCAGTGAAACACACCAATTTGAAAAACTAATGGAATGCATAGTCGATATAAAAAATTGGATGACGAGTAATTTCTTACTGCTAAATTCTGAAAAAAACAGAGGTGTTATTATAGGACCTAAAACTCTGCTTGTAATAACCTAGAACACTGTCTAAGACTTGATGGTTGCTCTGTCAATTCTTCGTCATCAGTTAGGAACCTAGGTGTGCTACTTGATCGCAATCTTTCCTTAGAAAGCCACGTTTCTAGCATTTGTAAAACTGCATTTTTCCATCTCAAAAATATATCTAAATTACGGCCTATGCTCTCAATGTCGAATGCAGAAATGTTAATCCATGCATTTATGACTTCAAGGTTAGATTATTGTAATGCTTTATTGGGTGGTTGTTCTGCACGCTTAGTAAACAAACTACAGCTAGTCCAAAATGCAGCAGCAAGAGTTCTTACTAGAACCAGGAAGTATGACCATATTAGCCCGGTCCTGTCCACACTGCACTGGCTCCCTATCAAACATCGTATAGATTTTAAAATATTGCTTCTTACTTATAAAGCCCTGAATGGTTTAGCACCTCAGTATTTGAATGAGCTCCTTTTACATTATACTCCTCTACGTCCGCTACGTTCTCAAAACTCAGGCAATTTGATAATACCTAGAATATCAAAATCTACTGCGGGCGGCAGATCCTTTTCCTATTTGGTGCCTAAACTCTGGAATAACCTACCTAACATTGTTCGGGAGGCAGACACACTCTTGCAGTTTAAATCTAGATTAAAAACCCATCTCTTTAACCTGGCTTACACATAACATACTAATATGCTTTTAATATCCAAATCCGTTAAAGGATTTTTAGGCTGCATTAATTAGGTGAACCGGAACCGGAAACACTTCCCATAACACCCGATGTACTTGCTACATCATTAGAAGAATGGCATCTACGCTAATATTTGTCTATTTCTCTCTTATTCTGAGGTCACCGTAGCCACCAGATCCAGTCTGTATCCAGATCAGAGGGTCACTGCAGTCACCCGGATCCAGTACGTATCCAGACCAGATGGTGGATCAGCACCTAGAAAGGACCTCTACTGCCCTGAAAGACAGCGGAGACCAGGACAACTAGAGCCCCAGATACAGATCCCCTGTAAAGACCTTGTCTCAGAGGAGCACCAGGACAAGACCACAGGAAACAGATGATTCTTCTGCACAATCTGACTTTGCTGCAGCCTGGAATTGAACTGCTGGTTTCGTCTGGTCAGAGGAGAACTGGCCCCCCAACTGAGCCTGGTTTCTCCCAAGGTTTTTTTCTCCATTCTGTCACTGATGGAGTTTCGGTTCCTTGCCGCTGTCGCCTCTGGCTTGCTTAGTTGGGGTCACTTCATCTACAGCGATATCATTGACTTGATTGCAAATAAATGCACAGACACTATTTAAACTGAACAGAGATGGCATCACTGAATTCAATGATGAACTGCCTTTAACTATCATATTGCATTATTGAGACATTGTTTTCCTAATGAATGTTGTTCATTTGCTTTGATGCAATGTATTTTGTTTAAAGCGCTATATAAATAAAGGTGATTGATTGATATATATATATATATATATATATATATATATATTATATATATATATATATATATATATATATATATATATATATATATATATATATATATATATAAAATCTACATTATTACATTATTATATGTTTTATTACATTAAACATTATTATAATTTTTTTTAATCTATGGGAGAAATGGGCTTCCCTAGTTTTGAGATGACATAATTATACACATTTTTTATTTTTAGGGTAACTTCCACTTAAAGCTGAATTTGAACTTGAAATGCAATAACGGTGTGTGTGTGATTTACTAGTCCTATGTACTGCAAACCAAACTACAGTTATTAATAAGAATAATAAATTATTATAATCATTTAAAGGGACAATTCACTCGAAAATGATAATTCTGTGATCAGTTGCTCATGTAAATGTTGTTTCAAAGCTGCATACATTTGTTTCTTCTGTAGAAGAATATTTGAAGAGAGTTGGTTTGATGAAGAATGTGGTCCATTGCATAAAGAAAGATAAAAGAAAGACATCTCTCAAAATATATTTTTTACTTTTTTTGTTCCACAGAAGAAAGAAAGCCATACAGGTCTTGAACAACATGAGTACATGATAAAATAATTAGCATTTGGGGGTATTATCTCTTTAAGAATGAATTATCCAATTTTGAAGTTGAATTTGCATGCTGTGTCTGATATACAGTAAATGAAAGTACAGTACAGTGTGCTGATCTCCCTCTGCTGGCTGAAACTGAGAGCTAGCATCGAATGACAGGGTCGCTCATGTCCCTTATGAAGGTTTATATCTACACAGCACATCTGTGCCAAATGGCTGAATGATGAATAATAAAAACATCTCTAAAAAGATTGAGGAACCTCTCTTTTCAGTCTTCTGGCTCTGGGCATTTGTGTGTGTGGTTGTCTAACTCAGTAGCTGATCAGATCCAGGTGTATGGCTCTTTCCATGTGCTTTTCATTTGAGCAGATGAAAACGGGGCTCAATTAAAACCAAACTGTCAACTGTGGAAAGAGCTGAGCTCTGTCAAAGCCAATTCCTGCTCGCAGAGTACAGAATAACACAAGGAAAATGATTACGTGAGACTGAGAAGACACACAGAGGATTCAGATGCATTGAAAAGGAAACAAAACCTGCGTCTTTTCTTCTGACACTGAGCTGGAGTCATTTCTTATTCAATAAAAGGAGCTCAGAACAAGTCCAGTGAATGATTCAAAATGAATTACTTTGAACATATTTTTAAATCAGACTTTTTGTTATCTTTTGTTATCAAGTACAATATTAGGATCCTACGGTCTCAAAACACAGATCATACATCTAACACGCATTTTGATGTGTTTTCCATGTGTATTTATTTAACTCTTCCCCGTTCCCTTTTCACTTGAATGTTCCTGATGTCCTCACTCGTGTCTGGACTTTCCTGAGCAGATCTGATGATTCAGAAGATGTGTGGGTCTGTAGAGCAGAAGAACGCCAGAGCAGTAGAGAAACAGAAAAATAAGGGAAGACAAGAACAATTACAATGGGGGAAAAAATGAGGTTGAAAATAAATGTGAAGTAGACCAGTGACTAATGTAGATTTGATTTGATTCCGTTTGATTTGATTCGCCTCAACTGACAAAACACGGCAAATGCTGCAGTGACTAATGCATTTAGGTTGAAATTTGATTCGATTCAATTCAACCTGAGTCAACTCAGTTTAACCCAATTCTGTTGTACTTTTCATTATAAAGTCTGCTTCAAAGTAGCCTATGGAAAACCTCTCTACAGTGAAAGAAGAAAGCTGAAGCCAAGGTCTCTGTTTGTCACATCGTCAGGTCGAATAACAGAAATCACAAAGTTTCAGGAATCAATTGCTGCCTCCTCGATGATATACTGTACTTATCTTAAGTGGACATTGAGCGAGCTGGTCAGCGTGTGCTCTGAAAACACCACCATTGAACAAGCACACCCACTCTTTAAATGCCAAAGAAAATAAACAGAGAGCTATTGCACCCCGAAGCAACGGGAGAAAACGAACAGAGCATGACGGAGACCAAAAACTAGCGCTGCTTGAAGGACTTCATGAGGTCTTGTGGCTCTCTAATATACAATGGTTGTAAATTCTCTAGTTAGTGTCCTTGAGGTCAGACGTTTAATGTGTTTCTTCAGATAATGGCAAGAGCGTTTTACTGAAAGATCATGTTTTTATTGTCGCAACGGACACCAGACAGGTTGTGTGATTCCTTACGTAACTACTCAAACTACTCAAAAACAACAGTGAAGTGAAGTGTAAATACAAAGACCAGCTCCGACTTCTGTCTACTATACTGCCCCTGACTGCCTACTAGATGCCTGCTGTTCAAATGAGCTCAAGAACAGGTTTTTAAACAGGTTTACAGTATGGCCTGAAACTAATATGCAGGTATATGAGCACAGATACT
Source organism: Carassius auratus (assembly GCF_003368295.1). Lineage (NCBI taxonomy): Eukaryota > Metazoa > Chordata > Actinopteri > Cypriniformes > Cyprinidae > Carassius > Carassius auratus. Next base: position 28,003,825 of record NC_039245.1, read on the forward strand.
TCTAGCAGCCAGAGTTAATTTCATGCACCGTTGTGTTTTGAAATACAAACTACAATGTAACAAAGTACACACAGTACTCAACGTTGCCAAAAGTGCCGCAATATAAGTGGCCATTAGCACAAATTGTCTTCTGATACAGTGTACTGTCAAAGCTGAAAAACAGTTTGAAGACATTTCGATCTTGGACTGAATAACAACAAATATGAATTTACAGCACAGTATTTTGAAGGTAACGCTAGCATCCTTGAATTCTGACTAATCCGGATATGCAATTACTCTGATAGCTAACTAAACATTGACAGTTCTCAGCTTTAACTAACTTGCACGGCAAGATTGTCTTCAATATGTTGGTCCGCCATCACAGTAGTTAAGCTGAAAGAATAACTTTTTGATACAAAGGTATAGCTGATTGACATGGCCACGCCAGTTAGCCACACGAACGCTAATCGATAGCTCTCTTCGATAGGTATTCTGGACGAGCTTTGCATATCCCATTACGTAAGTATGTCATAGGACACAATGTTTTTTTTTTATGATCTATTTAAGCTTATGATGCTTTTAAGAAAACTGGTTAAGCTTGGTTTATGAGAAGTACAACTAGTGCTTCTCGTATCAACTCTGAAAATGCAACATTTTCTAGCATTAAGTTATGAATTGCATTTCTGACACATTTCAACACAGCGATGCGTGAAATGAAGTTTGCGTACCTGGAAGAGCTTGCAATTACAAACGTGCATGATATATATTTAAAGCCTATTTCTGCACAAGTAAGGCACTGTACACTCTCAGAAAAAAAGGTAAAGAAGCCTTTTAGGTACCAAAGGGCCTTTTGCAAAGCAGCAAACTTTTTATAGTAACAGAACTAATTGTGGAACTACCCACTTTTTGGCATTTTCGCACTGCCAGAACTGGGTGTAATTTTAGTACCAGATTGCCTTTTTTGAGAACCTTTCGAGAATCCTTTTTCGGATGCTGAAGTGCAGGGACCTGTAGCAAATGTAGCATTGCCAGTTGGAGAGTCTTAGTCCTCCTTTCCGTTCTTTTAATAACTTTAGCTATACTTCGTCATTTCATGTCCATTATTGTGAAACCCATGAGACACAACAAAAACACAGCCCTGATCACATCCTCCATCCTCCTGTTGTTAACGTTGTTCTTCTTTGTTTCCATTGTTAAACCCCATGCACAAATGGCATCGCTGTTGACCGGCTTACATCACTTCATAGTACACACTGTTGGTGCGAATGCAAACCTTTAAATGGTACTGGTATTTGCACAAAATCGTCCCAGTACTTTAGTACGGACTGTTTAGTCAAGTCAAGTCAAGTCACCTTTATTTATATAGTGCTTTAAACAAAATACATTGCGTCAAAGCAACTGAACAACATTCATTAGGAAAACAGTGTCTCAATAATGCAAAATGATAGTTAAAGGCAGTTCATCATTGAATTCAGTGATGTCATCTCTGTTCAGTTAAATTGTGTCTGTGCATTTATTTGCAATCAAGTCAATGATATCGCTGTAGATGAAGTGACCCCAACTAAGCAAGCCAGAGGCGACAGCGGCAAGGAACCGAAACTCCATCGGTGACAGAATGGAGAAAAAAACCTTGGGAGAAACCAGGCTCAGTTGGGGGGCCAGTTCTCCTCTGACCAGACGATACCAGTAGTTCAATTCCAGGCTGCAGCAAAGTCAGATTGTGCAGAAGAATCATCTGTTTCCTGTGGTCTTGTCCTGGTTCTCCTCTGAGACAAGGTCTTTACAGGGGATCTGTATCTGGGGCTCTAGTTGTCCTGGTCTCCGCTGTCTTTCAGGGATGTAGAGGTCCTTTCTAGGTGCTGATCCACCATCTGGTCTCACCATCTGGCCGGGTGACTGCAGTGACCCTCTGATCTGGATACAGACTGGATCTGGTGGCTACAGTGACCTCTGAATAAGAGAGAAACAGACAAATATTAGCGTAGATGCCATTCTTCTAATGATGTAGCAAGCACATAGGGTGTTATGTGAAGTGTTTCCGGTTCCGGTTTACCTAATTAATGCAGCCTAAAAATCCTTTAACGGATTTGGATATTAAAAGCATATTAGTATGTTATGTGTAAGCCAGGTTAAAGAGATGGGTCTTTAATGTAGATTTAAACTGCAAGAGTGTGTCTGCCTCCCGAACAATGTTAGGTAGGTTATTCCAGAGTTTAGGCGCCAAATAGGAAAAAGATCTGCCGTAGAGGTCTTCATGGGTGCAAAAATTTGTACCCGAACCCGACAGAGACCCGTAATGTACTACACCGAACCGACCCGGACCCGTCTAATATTTCAAAAGCTGGACCCGGACCAATGTAGATCCGAGAAATGTCTACGCGGACCCGTATATTATTTGAAATCTGGAAGACACAGACCCGACTGGACCCGACGTTCACATATTCCACCTTAAATTGCTATTACAAGTCAATAAACCTGTTGCGAAGAATACAGCTTTTTGTCTTACCTAATTTAAAGAGCCGTGGTCTCTCTTCCTTGTACCTGACTGCCTGTGATGCATTACAATCCTCCGACAAAAAAGTTATTCATGTCATTCCTCTCGTTATTCCAAGTCCAAGCTTAATCCACTCATTATTTCAGCTTCAAAAGCCCACTTGATGTCACGGTGACGGATGACAAATGCAGCTGTGCACATGTACATTCTGACTCGAGTTAATTCGCATAATAACTTAGACTGTTTGCCCTTTTGAACTATAATAACGATCGCTCGTGCAATGCCATGGCCACTGACGTTATTTATTTACTATCATCTGATCTCTGTCTGTGCTCTCTGCTCTGCATCGAGTCTGAATCTGAACCACTAAAACTTTAAGATTAAACGGTTCATTTATAATATTATAAAAATGGGAGAAAATGTAAAACATGGTTTGGCAGTCGAAGTGTCCCTCACTGGTTGCCATAGAAACATGAAATGTGCTTGACACTGCACATGTGTGCTAGCTGTATCAACCTAAAATGCTTTAACGCAATTTGAGCATAATAGAAAACATTCATGTGACAGTTCACCTCAGATTGTGTTGCTGATTTGAAATATATTAAATATGAGTGTGTCAAGTCTGCAAGAATTAATACGGTGCGTGCACTTGTATATTAACTCTGAGTCTGCGAGCGAGAGAGAGAGATAGAGAGATCACTTTTTTTGGCTCACTCTTTTCTTTTCCTAATTTTACAAGTTGCAAGTTACAAAAAACACAAGCAGTCTTTGATCACGGCCGGGTGTTCTTCGAGTCCAATGACTCCGATCGGCGATCGCACGGGTATTACACACAATGTTAAACAGACCCGGGACCCAAGGTAATGGATTTGGACCCGACCCGGACCCGGCTGATGATTTAAAATATAGACCCGAACCCGTACGGGTCCCGGGTCGGGTCCGGGGTCAACAGGTCTCGGGTGCACTGTGAAGACCTCTGCCGCCTGCAGTTGATTTTGATATTCTAGGTATTAACAAATTGCCTGAGTTTTGAGAACGTAGTGGACGTAGAGGATTATAATGTAAAAGGAGCTCATTCAAATACTGAGGTGCTAAACCATTCAGGGCTTTATAAGTAATAAGCAATATTTTAAAATCTATACAATGTTTGATAGGGAGCCAGTGCAGTGTGGACAGGACCGGGCTAATATGGTCATACTTCCTGGTTCTAGTAAGAACTCTTGTTGCTGCATTTTGGACTAGCTGTAGTTTGTTTACTAAGCGTGCAGAACAACCACCCAATAAAGCATTACAATAATCTATAAATGCATGGTTAGCATTTCTGCATTTGACATTGAGAGCATAGATATATTAGATATATTTTTGAGAAAAATGCAGTTTTACAAATGCTAGAAATGTGGCTTTTCTAAGGAAAGATTGCGATCAAGTAGCACACCTAGGTTCCTAACTGATGACGAAGAATTGACAGTGCAGCCATCAAGTCTAAGACAGTGTTCTAGGTTATTACAAGCAGAGTTTTTCGGTCCTATAATTAACAACTCTGTTTTTTTCAGAATTTAGCAGTAAGAAATTACTCGTCATCCAGTTTTTTATATTGACTATGCATTCCATTAGTTTTTCAAATTGGTGTTTTTCACCAGGCCGCGAAGAAATATAGAGCTGAGCATCATCAGCATAACAGTGAACGCTTTTTTTTCCTGATGATATCTCCCAAGGGTAACATATAAAGCGTGAAGAGTAGCGGCCCTAGTACTGAGCCTTGAGGTACTCCATACTGCACTTGTGATCGATATGATACATCTTCAGGTACAAAACTACAAAAAGTATCTGCAGTAGTACTGAAGGTCACGTCTTAGTCAAGACCAAGTCCAAATACTCCTGAGTGTGTTATAATATGGTCTTGGACTTGGACCTGAAAACCAAGTCCAGTGTCACGAACAGCTGAAGGGGTTCACATCCTGAGCTGCTGCTATTTCAGACTTCAGCTTATCATTTCTCACAGTAATTCAGTTGAACTGGGCCTTGACTTTATGTAGGTCATCTCTATAATGAGATCACTGCAGGGTTGTCATTCACCACGATACACACACAACCCGCATAGTGCTTTGTGACACTTCTTCTGTTCTTTTCAGGATGATTTGATTATTCCCAGTACATAGATCAGAATCTAGCCAAGCTCCTTCACTAGCAGCTGGACAGCGGTCTTCATCCCATCAGTGATTTTGGCCAAGATTTGGCGGCATTCGTCCTGGAGATTCATTTCACTTCAGGTTGTATGTTGTGGAGTAGAAGAGTCTTGAACGGCATTCCTCTCAGTACATGCTGCTAGCTTCTTTTATGCTGTTCATGTCATTCTGAAAACAGGAAGCTGAAGAGCCAGAGCATTTGAGGAGTACTCAAGGGCCCACTGCCATTGCTTTCTCTACAACCAAACTTGTCTGTTTCAGACAAGAGAAACCAAGGGTACAGAACCTGTTGGAAATGTGACAGGTACGAGTGATGAAACGCCAAGCTCCCTGGATTTTTTTATTTTTTATTTGCTGCCAAAAAAGAGAGCAGTGCTGTGTAGTGTAGAGGAAAATAAGATCTAGATGCTGTGTTTGTATGTGTTGTGAGAGCTGATCTGTTTTGCTCTTGGCATGAGTAGGGGTCTCTCACAGAAGCCAAACACAGGAATACAGGCCACTTATTAAAATACTGACTGTTACCGCTACATGATAAATGTATTTAATAAAGGCTTCACACTGCCTGCATTTGCCTCCATTTGAAGTTGCTTTCATTACAGGACACTTTTATTACGAAACCCTCACCGTGCCAGTAAAGACGAGGAGCGCAATGATATATGCGTCTAACACACTGCATTATTATCAGTCTTTTTAAAAGAACAATAATGTCAATGCCTTTGGGTTTTGATGTATTGTTGGCAAACGATTGGAATGATAGCAACTTTTAAGGTTTCACACTCTCCTGATTTTTCTCTCCTGATTTTTCAGGAGATGTGTTAGTGTTAATGGGAAAACAAAGAAGTTTGCGTTACTTGAAAAAAGTAATCTGATAAAGTAACTGTGTAACCCCAAACACTGCTAATAGACATCTACATGCAAACCTGCGCACAGATTTCTTTTTGGAAGAAACTAGATATTTTGCAAACCAGAACAATTATTTTGCAGCTTGGTCCCAGATTTTGTGTTCTGACTATTCCCCGTTTCCTGCCCCTGTATCCATGTGCCTTCAGCTGTAATGTGGCCGTGCTTTGAAGGCCTATGTTTTATTAATTTGGAGATGAGCTCAGCTATTGATGGAGTTGGCAGCCCATGGGTTCAATTAGGATAATATGGGGAGTGGAGGAGATTATGGGCTGCTGTTTAAGTGGGGTATATCTCTTCATGACAGTTATAGTCCAAATGGAACAAATTGCACCTTGTGTGCCGGCAGAATGAGTACATGGTTACTACACAGAAGGGACATACCAGATCTGCATCTGAACATGAGCAGTTTATGTGGGAAACCACTGAAATGCTCTTAAAAATAAAGGCTCTAGAATGATTCTTTACAGCACCTTAGGTTCAGCAAATGTCTTATCAAGAACTTGAATAGATAGGAAAATGTTCTTGGTGATGCATTTGTAGGTTCTCCAGATCAGTGGATGGGTTTCTGGTTTATTTTAAGCAGGAGAACATAGATGATTCACTAAAAAAAATGTTTTTAGGCGTTTCTTCACTGAGTATAAGCTCTTGTCCAAAATGACTTCCAAATGAGGAAGACATTTAACTAATGAAATAGATTCTGGTCCGCTTTGTAACTTATTCTGGCAGCTTCTCAAAAGCAACTCAAAGTCAGTTTTGGTCAGGGACATCTCACCTTCTGAGTGTTTTGGCTGGAATCTGCCCCTTCTGTCAGAGATTTGTCACACTCACTAACTGAGAATGTAAAAGGGGTCACAAACTAAACAGATAAATTCTCTGACTTTGCTCTCGATTCCAACAATAACTAAAAGCTTGAAAGTAGCTAATATAAGACCATGCAAGTGCACCATGCCAACAAACAATTGTAATAAACAATTACAATTGTTCCAAAAAGTCCCTATGAAATCTGTGTTTTTCCACATGCTTTTTGGTATGCATTTCTTAATTCTGTGATTTTATTCAGTTTTTCATTAAAATGATTGTCAAATCAAATGGATTTGTAGAACTTTAATAACAATTTACTGACATGAACAGACTGTAGGCATGCTGCCTAGTCTTAAAAAGAAACAGAGAGTTCACTGCAAGAAAAATGTATCAATAGAAAAATAGAGTTCACCAAACTTGAACTTCACATGAGCTTGCATGTTCAATCTCCTGCATTCACATGCATAGAAAAGGAAGTCACTGGAATGAAAAGTATAGTGTGACCGACCCTTAAGTTATTTCCTTTAACTCTAAAACAAAACAAAACACATCACAATGCAATATTTAAATCTAAATACAGGTAAAACATCTGTGGAAGATCAGTACGGAAAGTCATTTTTTAATGCAGAGGGCTCTGTTTTTATGGACTTCTCTTAGAGAGTTATGTTAACTTGCTAGCATTACATGCTAACAAACCTTATAGGCAAGATGGATCGTGAACACATGGCATATGTGACTAAAGTCCTGATGTCTTTACACATTGTTTTACATTATTTATACAGCATTGTTTAAGTACTTACACCTCTCTATCTAAAATAGTAACAAAAGAAAGAAAAAAGCGGACCCACCGCCAGCATCAGCGCACCCAACACCCCTATAATTCAGCCAAAACTAACAGACAAGTAAAAACAACCATCAGTCACTTCAGCAAGCCCATCACTCAAAACCCAGCCGCCATTCCTTTTGTTCTTCGGCTAACATGAAACCAATTTAGTTTTTTTAACATGACGGCACTCCTAAAGAAGTTGTTTATCCAAAAATGTAATGTCTGTCATCATGATGTCCCAACCCCTTATGACTTTCTTTAGAGGAACACAAAAGGACTCTCCAAGCAGAAAACGCCATAAAAGTGCTACATTCAAAGTCTTCTGAAGCAAAACAATAGTTTTGTGCAAGGATGAAATATAAGTCATCATTCACTGATTTGATGGTTTTTTGGAGAGCGTTATTAGATGAGAAGGAGGACACCAGAAGGAGACTTTCAGAGTTGTAGAATTGCATTCAATCTTAAATTGAATACTGTTAAAAAGCTGCTATTAGTAGCTGACTTTATCAATCACCTTTATTTATATAGTGCTTTAAACAAAATACATTGCGCCAAAGCACTGAACAACATTCATTTGGAAAACAGTGTCTCAATAATGCAAAATGATAGTTAAAGGCAGTTCATCATTGAATTCATTGATGTCATCTCTGTTCAGTTGAAATAGTGTCTGTTTTAATTTGCAATCAAGTCAACGATATCGCTGTAGATGAAGTGACCCCAACTAAGCAAGCCAGAGGCGACAGCGGCAAGGAACCGAAACTCCATCGGTGACAGAATGGAGAAAAAAACCTTGGGAGAAACCAGGCTCAGTTGGGGGGCCAGTTCTCCTCTGACCAGACGAAAACTTTATAACTTTATCACTTGACTTTTACGATCAGTGCACATACAGTGCGCTTCAAATATGGTAAACACAGATGCTCAAATGTGCGTTTCTCACACACTACAAACCAGGTCGGTTTTAACAAATCACGCGGTTGACATTTGAGCTTTTTCCGCGTTTCCCATATTTGATCACTGAAAAGTATCTTTGTTTGTGTTTCAGAGAAGTCTTGTGTGTTTGGAACACCTTAAAGTGGAGTACATTTTCATTTTTGGGCGAACTAAAAATTTGAAATGAATGCCTTTATATTGACATCATATTATGGTTTCAAGCTAAATGATTTGGATATTAAGTTAAAATGATTCAATTAAACGATTCAGTGTCTTTGTCTCGTTAGTTGCTTCCTTCCATTGGCAAGCTAGCAGCTTAAAAAAGAAATAACATTTCAGATGATTTGTATGTCTAATGTGTGGAGAGTTAATAGTCTAAACCTCCAGCCAGCTGATGTAAGGTATGTGAGAAACCATAAACAGTTTCCAGAAGTGTTCATTAGAAATGGGAATATAGTTATCCCAAGCAGAACACCCAGCCATTCATGTGTCCATGTAACAGTTGCACCTCTCGCCCCTGCGGTTTTCCGGGGTGTTCTTCTCTTCTCTGTATTAAAGTAATAAGGCTTTAATGACAGGAGTGGCCAGTCATTAGCAGGAGTGATGGGGATGGAGGAGGCTGTCGAGAGCTTTTCTTCCTCTGATGGAGCAGATGTTAGTGTTGGCTTACGACTGAGGACCGCTAGCTCTTCTTGTGCCAGCTTCACACCAGGCCAGTCAGTCTGGATTCGTTTCAGATTCCAGTTTCACATAATGGCCTATGATTTGTCAAGTAAGGCTCTTTTTACTAGAGCTGAACCTTCTTTCCTATTTTGAGTTTTTGATGACTTCTCTATCTATTTTCTAAATGGAGGTGAAAGGTGAGAGGGATTTGTGACATCAGCAAAACAATAAAGTTGATTCAGTAGTATTGTGTTTGAAATAACATGCATTGATGCATGGGAGAGCAGAATGTGTATTAAGAAAGTAAATCCCAGATAGCATCACATGTTGACTTGAAACTGTGAAGATTTTGTTGGCCTTGCTGAATATGCACGCAGGCCTTATAAACTGCTATAGTCGTATATTCTGGCTTCAGTCTCTCATTTCAGGAACGGGACAAGGACCAAAAGGCCTTGAGTGTAACCCAGATTTTAATGGTGGATGGTAAAAATAAAACAAGGTATGTGCACCAGACACCAGAACAAGGACAGCTGATTTAACTCTCTACAGGCTTCACCATAACATTAGTCTCCGTAGTTAACAGGTTCATCATAAATGCTTCTTATTTATCTGTCTTATATTAAAAAATGAAGTAACAGTTCTGAATGACAGAATTACACGTGGCACAGTGAGTGTTAATACGTCTGCTGCCATCTGCTGGTATCCATTGTGATGCTTCTGGGTAATTGTGATAAAACACCCGATTCAGGTTCTACTAAAGTACAATTTAACAATGTTTACACCTTAATATTATATTGTTAAATGCCTGTATATGATTTATTGTGCTTCTTTGATGAGTGAATGTGGTTCATTGAGTCCATTGTGTTCTGAAAACTTTTCTTCAGCCCTTTATAAATTGTCTAAATTAATCAGATTCATTTAAACTTCAATTAATTTAAGTTTTTGGGATGGTCTATTGAGCATCTACACAAAACACTCTTCAAAATGCCTAGCAAACATAGCATTTCACAGGCAACAACACATGCACTTTTGTCAGTAATCTAGTCAGTATCAAATATCAAGTACAGGAGAATATAATCCAAATCAAGACCTGATAAACTGATCCAGGGTCATTTTGGACACCCCTGTCGTGCTCGTGCAGTGAAGGAAGACCTGTGCTTTCTGCAGGAGCTCTAATGAGGACGCAGAGACGGGGAGCCAGGGGCAAATTAATAGATGTAATCAGTTATGCAGCGCAAGACAAGGACATGTAGTGCTCTAATTAAAATGACCTTTTCCCACAACTCCTCGAAGCACAGATCATCTCTCATTAATGTCTGGTCTGGCACTGAGCTGTAATTCACCACACATCCAGAAAAGCAGTGGATCTGTCATCTATTATGTACTATGACAGAAAAATACAGAATGCAGCTATACAGACAGAAAGCCAAAGAAACAAGACTCTGTACTTAAAGAAACTCCATGAAGCACTCCATCAAATCAGAAAGTACAGTACAATGCAAAACTGTAAGTCATGGATTATAAAACCATTATATGTAAGGTTTATGGCATAATACCAATACGCAATATTTAAGCTGAGACTTAAGGAATTCTCAACAGTGCAATTATAAATTAATTACACACATAATTACATGCAAGTATTTTTTAAATAAAAGTACAATGTAAAAACATGTTTGTACTCAATAAGTGCATCGTACCTAATGATTAATTCAAATGTAAGTATATTGTAGTGAAGGACACTAAATAGATCTGTTTGTTAGTGCAAAAAAAAGCTTATTTTATTCTACAGCTATACTGTTTTCAGTTAATCAATCACACCAGTCAAACACGCAGATTTGCTTAAGAACACACATCTTTATTTAGAAATGTAGATGATCTGAATGTAAACTGTAATGTACATCTTTCCATACAAAAAGGTATAGTAAAATAAACAACAGATCTTTCAAATCTAGCATTTGAACGGCACACAAGCAAACCTCTGCAGGGTGTCGAAGGCGTGATGCTTGGATGAGCAACCAGCTTCAGTGATGGTCGTGTCAAGATTACACCTGATGCCACCAGCGCAGTCTTTGATATGATGAAATCGACTGGCTGCTTTATGCATTAGTTACGGCACTGCGATGGAGTTCACCAATCAGAAGTGCATTGGGATATTTTGGCATGTTTAAGCCTCCCATCTAAATGTGCTCGGCTGAATTGCTATATGGTCCACGTCAATATCTGATCAACCCATTCCCAAGTGCAAACCCCCCCCCTCATCACTCTCAATCCAGCTGTTTTCAGAAGAAGAATACACAGTGTGGAAGTCACAAAAGTTTGCATCGTAGTCAAGCTGTTATTGCTTACAAAAATCACTGTTGTGCTCTAGTTAGTCGAAGAGCTTACAGTACCAGGGCATGTTTTCCATCCAATTAAATATCAAGATAAGATGAGCTCTAGCAGAGAGATCTAGAAAGCAGAAGCAGGTCTGAATGAGGATGAGATGAAGAAGTTTAACCCTGTCTTCTAGGGGTTGCTATCTGTCCCTGAAGTCACCTATGCTTGGACGGAGCCCGGCTCTGTAAGCTGTGGAAATGGGCTTCCTTCAGGACACGGTTGATGTGCTGGTAGGACAGCGGGTCCACGGGGTCCGGCTGCTTGGAGGCACTGTGGGGACTGCAGGGGTCGTGGCAGCTGTGGGGCCCAATAACGTCCACTCCACAGTGACTACTGCTGCTGCTCCCTGCGGCGTGATCTGGACTGCTGACCCAACTGCCCTCGCTGCTGGAAGACTGCAAACAATGGGTTAGCAACATCCATCCTCAAATTTGCGACACAACGTTGTAGCAGCTAATGGAAGCAGAACAGGGACTTTCAAGTATTTGTAAAACCTGACACGCAGTCCAGATGTGTCCAGTGTCATGTCACATTGCCAAATGTGTGTGTAGTACATAAGATAAATGTATTTTACACTACAAGACATACATATAATACTAATATTAGTCTGATTTCTTTCACTTTAAAATACTGGTAAAACACTGAATACGGTCAACGGAAATAACCTGAACGCACAATGAGTTCCGAAATGCATGTGAGACTTTAATTAATAAATTCTTGGTGAATTATTTAATGAATTGTTAGCTTTAAATCAACTCAGAAACCCTGTTTCGGAAGAATATACAGAGTTAAAGGTGCTACACAAAGCCAGGAACAGCTTTTATAAAGTCTTTTACTCCCATTTCACTCCTACCTCGTGGTGACTGGCTAAACACTTGCTAAAGCCAGCGATAAGACGAAACCTTCAGATGTGTGCGGTTAAATGATAAGAAGTGTAGTGATGTTCGGTTGAATGCATTTCCTACCTCAGACTCCCATGATTCTCTAGCCGTCTCTGAGCTCTGGAGAGCTGAACTCTGTCGCTTGGCCTGAGGCATCTGAGCGCTTTCGCCATCCCCTTCAGCGCGCTGACGCTTCCTTCACAACATCATTACAGGTTAAAGACTATAGACACATAATACTGACTAAAACAGCTTCATAACACTTATATAGGACCTTAATCACTGTGCTGTACCATTTAAATACACAGATGTATATATTTCACATATATATTCTAAGTTATATTTGTGTGTGCACATAATATTTTATTGCAAATTATGTTTATGTTCTAAGTTGTAAGCTACAATCTAGCACATTTTGTCATTGTATAAATGATATAAGATCAAAAGCTGCCCCTCTGTCACTAATAAAGACACATATTCCTTCATTAAAATAATATAACATCAACAATCTGTAGACTCACCTCTTCTCTGTTAGCATCGCTGGAGCAGACAGTACTGATGTTGAATGTTTGAGTGTGTTATCGAGCAGCATTCGCTCCTGGATCAGCTGTGGCTCTGATCAACAGCTGCTGTGTCATGCTACACTCAACACATCACCACACCTCTGCTAACAGCACAACACAGTTACACACTAAATACTCTCATACCTGTCTAACTGAAAACCGTTTCATTAATTGTTGGTTATAAAACAAAAGTAAGAAAATAATTGAATAGTGTATTGAATTAATAGTACAGTATTAAATGTGTCAAACTCAAACACCTCCGGCTAGGCTCTATCATAGCTGTGTGCTAACTGACACTTCGCTAGCTGTAAATTCATGCGATCTGTTCCACTGATTTAACTCTGTATTCTTCTTCCAGACGTACTTTCATGAACGTAGAAGATATAATAACGTCCTCTGTAAATACAAGCCGGTTGTTCGTGTATTTGACGAGCCTGTGCGATACCATACAAACCACCGCAGCGGCTGTTATTTACATGCTAGAGCGCATGCGCCGAACTCAGACAGTAAACACGAGGGCGGCGCGGGATTGGCTGATCATGTGACGACGTCACGTCCGATGCCCACAAGCGCTTCTGCTCACGCTGCTCTAAATTATTCCGTTCAGCTGTTCCCAAGAAAATATATTTTCATTTTATCTGTTTCTTCATCCATGCAGCTACACCATTATGTAAGGAATAATTCCCAAACTTCTTTTATTAAAGAAGCAAAATAACATAAAAATAAATGTCGCACTCTGTGCAGCTTATGACATTTATGTATTTATTTATTTATGCTATTTTGTTTCTTTAATTCATTGAAAAACATGTAAAAGGATGATGTGAACAAGTATGGGCAGAAAAAAATAATAACAATTTGCTAAGGGGAGATAAGCACAATTACCATCACACAAAGACATAAAAAATACATACATTTACTTTCTGAATTTTATTTATTTATTTGTTTGTTTTATTTATTTTATTTGTTTTTTTTTTAGGGCAAGATTGATTCAACATAATGAATTCTTAAACGCTAAAAATATGGCTTCTCTTTTTGTATATGGAATATAGCCATTAAAGAAATAAAATGACACAAATATACGTAAGTCCGTTTGTCTTTCTGATTTGCATAAAGACCCTGTTTGACAAACTGTATAACGCATCTGAACACATTTATCACAGCTGATATTTCATTTGAACGCTGAATAAAGAAACATTTGAGTTTTAAAATGTAAAATGCGTTGGTTTTCACGAGAGTGCGAGATTTTTCAGAATCTGCTTTACATTCAAAGGTTACTTTTTTGTTCCTGTCGAAAGTTTTTTTTTATTATTATTTATTTATTTTTCACTTAGATTTTACCCAAACGGAAACGATATTACTTCATTTACGTTGAACATCTGGAATGTGGGTTGCGATACTTATGAAAAGTAAAAAAATGTAAGGGTGAATTTGCTAAACAGTGTTTTCCTAGCAACTGCCTAGTGCGTTTGGAATTTATGAATCTTACTATGGTAACTGTGGCAGAGACCAGGCTCATGAATATTAATGTTAGCTGACTGACGTTGCTCGGTGACCTTTCTTGTGCGTCCAGTTGCGTAACCTAAGTAATATTCCAGAGTCATTCCTGCGTTATAAAGGGTTCATTAATTCGTAATTTCTTTTACTGTCTAAATTTCTGACTGGGGACCGCCAGAGCCGTTTACGGCCTTTCTGTCGTTAAGCCAATCAGTTACGCCTACTGGACTGACGACACATTACCTAATTAATATTCATGAACCTGGCCCTGACCATAGTAGTCTCCTCCCGGAAGTTTGTGGCTGTATCGCAGCACCGCCGCCTCCGCAGATGACACACGCAGAGGAGGAGGTGACGGGGATTAGAGACGAGCCTCATCATTAAACGATCACATCGGGAAAAAATGGGAAATACAGACTCAAAGCTACATTTCAGGAAGGCGGTGATCCAGCTGACCACGAAAACGCAGGTTCGTGTGTTTGGTGTTATTCGAGGCTGTAGTTAGGAGCGCGTGTGTGTTTCCAGATGGAGACCTCTCCAACACCTCACAGACAGATCAAACACAATCAGTGAAATAAAATCATTCTTTAGTTTTCATATAGGTGCGCTGTTCGCTGTTATTTGTATCAGAATAACGAAGCTTACGTTTGCCCATAATAAGACAGGTGTCACGTGTTTATCTGTGTTTAAGTAAACATCTGCTTTATTTTCCTCATGGACATTCCTCATTTAAACTAATTTTGATGTTATCGTAATCATTTATTATATATCACTTACTTCCGTGCATTACTTGTAAATTATTATTATTATTGTGTTAATGCAATAACCGCTAAACATTTTTAAAACAAGATAAATTATAGAGCTAAACTACATGAGGGAACATATCTTCAATATAACTGTATTTTATTTCCTTTCAGTTGTTTTAAGCGTAAACCTCTCTAAATAACTTTGAACTGAATTTTAATATCTTATTTTATGCAATTTACTGTACTTTTTTTGTTTGTTTGTTTCATCATTTGCGTCATTATATGACGAGGTACGCTAGATCCCGCCCCTTCTGACGTGAAAGTCTTTTGTTTTTTAATTGTCAAGTCATCCAAAGATAAGTTAATAATAAGTGTATAGGGGTAGTTAACAGATAAAACGGAATATATCATAAATATATATTTATACAGTATATAGTTTCTTAATTAGTATGAGCTCAAAAAATGCATGTATTATATAAAAATCAGTCAAATGTTGTCAAGGATAATACCATGTAATACCACAGGATGCTGCTGTCACTACTTGACTTGTTTAAACTTTCATTTTTAAACAGGATTTTAACTGGGAATGTCAAATGATTAGCTGCACAGTGTCAACTCAACATGATTGCATTGTTATTTTTAACTGTTAATTAAAGATTGATGCGATTTATGAATTCAATGTTTGGATCAGCCCAGCTGTTGCTTCAGTCTTTAACATATGCATTAAAACCTCATCCTCCTCGCCTGCCCCTAGCCTGTGGAAGCCACAGACGACGTGTTCTGGGATCAGTTCTGGGCTGATACTGCTACCACCGTTCAGGATGTGTTTGCCCTGCTGCCTGCCGCTGAGATCCGAGCCGTCCGGGAGGAATCGCCCTCCAATCTGGCAACACTGTGTTACAAGGTAGCGTTCAGTATGGCTTAATCTGTGCCAAAACATGACACCTCTTACATACGTGTAGCATTAACATTCAGTCATTAGAGAAAGTGCCTCATCAATAATAGGCAGTGGTTGTGTGAGTTGTTGGTGGGACAGGAAAACAGCTGGCGCTTTCCCCTTCCTGTCTCAATCCCTGGACTTCCTGTTTGAGGCTGCCCATCAGAAAGACACCATGATTAGAAACTTTCATAGTCTTTAAGTGCACATCCTGCCAGAGGAGTTTGCCACGGAGAGAAAGAGAGAGAGAGAGAAAGAGAGAGAGACACGTGTTGCTTTACTATGTACCGAAGGAATAACAGCATGACATCAGATCATAAGTAAAGATGTTATATTGTGTAAATATTTAAAGATGATGTAGTTTTACAATGGCCCCAAATGTATTTCACACTTATCTGAATGTCTGAATAACAAAAGATATAACAAAGGACATCAAAGGCAATGTCATTTGTTTTAAAGAAATATGACTTTTCATACAAAACAAATTTCTGTTTTTATTGTTTGTGAGTGTATATATATGTATGGGTTTACAGTATATGCCTGCATGCATATTTGATGGCTGTGTATGTATATGTTTGCTTATGTATATCGTATTATTGCTTGGTAGATTATGTTTTGAATATTTGTTTTTATGAGTATTTTTATCTTGTATGTTTTTACTTGCAATTTGACCTCTTGGTGTACTTTCTACATTCATGAATATTTAGTATTGCTAAGCAGAAAAGTAAATACACTCCCATGCACGTGGATGTGTTTGTGCTCATGTTCATACGGTCTTCTGTATATTTTGTCATGAGTGTGTCTGTGTTTTCCCACAGGCAGTGGAGAAGTTGGTTCAGGGAGCCGAGTCCGGCTGCCCCACAGAGAAGGAGAAACAGATCGTGCTGAACTGCACTCGCATGCTGTCTCGAATCCTGCCCTACATCTTTGAGGACCAGGACTGGAGGGGGTTCTTCTGGTCCACCGTCCCGGGCACTGGCAGAGCCGGGGTGGGGAGCATTCACTAAAAAAATAACCATTAAGTGCTAGCAACTCACCTTCTTGTTTGGAGTTCACAGAAGCTGATTGATATTCAGCAGTGTGACTTCAAGGAAGTGCATTCAGAAATAGCAGTGTAGGATTATGCACTCAAATGAATGTCCCTCACCTCAAAAGGTGATACATTCACACAGGCACATTTGTTCATTTTCATGTCCTAGATGTGGTTGGTTATTTGCTCTAAGAGGAATCCAGGTTTCTACAAATCAGTTCCAACCTTTCCTACATAGTCAGGTTATCATCAAATAATCACTGTAATCAAATAAACATACAATATACTATAATAAAAGAAGTAAAGCAAATCAAATACCATTTTCATTTTTTGTGATTTTTTTGTGATTCTCGTCTTCATATAGATGGATGATATGGAGGAGGAAGATGAAGGCGCCCGTCCGCTGGCAGAGTCTCTCTTATTGGCTGTGGCTGACTTGCTCTTCTGTCCAGACTTCACTGTTCAGAGCCACAAGAAAGGAAGACCTGTGAGTTCACTACTGTCCGTCTGCCAATATGGATAGTAACAAAAGGATACATTAGATATGTACAAGTTACATCTTTAAAGAGTGAAACAATGATGGTGTTGTTAAAGCAAGGATTTAAAAAAAGGAACCTATACATTAATAAAAAATTTTTTTTTTCTTTAACGCGTTTTTAAATGCACCCTGTTAAAACTGCATTATTCCGTAAATACACACTTCTTTAAGGCTTGAGCACTAAAACTGTGTAAGCACTTATAGTATCTGTTGGTTTAAGTCTATGGTTGGGTGAAATATAGTAAATGAATTTTATATATATATATATATATATATATATATATATATATATATATATATATATATATATATATATATATATAATAAATAAAAACTTAGCAGGACTTGTCATTGCACTTGGTTGGTTGATTGGATTGCTTTTATTGCCCTCATTTGAATGTTGCTTTGGATAAATGTGTGTCAGATGATTAAATTTAAATGTAAGTGTAAATAGAAATTAAACTTCTATAACAGTGAATAATTACCTGAGTGTGGTTTAAATAACCAGTAACAAGGTTTATATATTTGACATCAATCCAATTTGTTTAAATCTCATATATTTTAACTAGAGTTGCAAAATTCTGGGAATTTTCAAGACTGGAAACTCTCTAGGGGAATTAATGGAAATAAACTTCAGTCTCAAATAGTTTAAAACTTCCTTGTGCTTTGTGTAATATACTGTGCAACTAAAAAAAAAAAAAAAAAACACTGATTGAACAATCCATAGACTGGAATAAACATTTAGTTGAGATAATAATAAAACGGAAGTCTAAAAATGACTCCCCTCCACACACAATACCCTCTAGTCACACCAAATGTAATGAAATGGCTATTTGATCAAATTAATCAAATTTATTAATGCTATAAAATAAATTTATCAGTGTTACTCATGATTCTGAATGACAGAACCTAATGATGCCATGTAGACAAATAAGAGAAGTGGTCCAAGAACAGAGCCCTGAGGCACCCCAGTAGTGTATTACTAATTTATCAGTGTTAATGACAGCTTTATTAATAATTGGCAATGTAATGTAATGAAATGCTCTTGGTTAATTTGTCCCATAGTCTGTCTGTGTTCATTTTCCAGTAAATTCAGTCTCAGGTAGAGTTTCTTGTACTTATGTTCAGGACTCGGTTGAGGACATGCAATCACTGGACAGCTGTGAATATATCTGGGAGGCTGGAGTGGGTTTCGCTCAGTCCCCCCCTCTCAACTACATCCATGATATTAACAGGTAAGAGTGATGGGACATAAGATAGACTCCATTCCCACAGCCACATGTGTTTATTTGAGTTTCCATGTTGACCTTTTAATCAGTAACCACACAAGACTTTAAAAAGCCACACCTGTTTTTCCACCCAAACCGAGATTCAGATCAGATATTTAAAGGTCCGATTAGTCAAATGAGCAGTTTGAATGTGTTAAACATCCAGTGGTGCATGTTTCACTCCTCTGTATGTGGTGTGTTTTATAGGACTGAGCTGCTGAGGTTACTGCTCACCTGTTTCTCAGAGGCAATGTACCTGTCGCCAACATCAGATAACAGTATTCTCAACCCCTGGGTCACCTTCTTCTGTTCCACTGAAAACAGGTCCATATCACTAATGACACGCAAAAGACGAATGCACAACACTCCCCATTTAAACACCCTGAGACTTACTAATGGTGTTTGCTAAATTAAGCCTCTAATCCTGAGTATTAAACACTAGTGTGTAAACTTCAGTGTGGGCTCTTTTGATTTGGGCCTGGAGGAAACCATCAAACGAACATCCAGCACATGCTTGCAACCGCATAGCAGCACACTAAAAACCACTCAGAACACAATAGTAACAATATATTAAATAAGTATTACTAAGTTTTTTTGCATTGCAATTCCAATTCATTCTTAAATCAGGATCCATTTACTAAATTAACTTTCAAGGTTTTTCTCCATTTCTGTCACAGATGAAGTTCTGGTTCTTTGCCATTTGGGGATTCTTAATTTCTGGCAATATTGTCAACCCGAGTGCACAGACACTATTTAAACTGAACTGAGCTGGGTGATGACAAAACCGAATCAATGATGAACTTATCTTAACTGAAAAATCAAGGGTTTTCTATTGTCCTCTTGCATTTTCAGCACGCTATTTTCCTGTTTAAAGATATAGTTCACCAAAAAATGAAAATTACCCCATTATTTACTCTCCTAAAAGCCACCCTCAAGTCATCTAGGTGTATATGAATTTCAGACTATTACAATCAGTTATATTTAAAAATGCCCTGGCTCTTCCAAACTTTATATTATTTTGATAAATTTTTCTGAAAATTTTACTTAATATGTTTTGTCATTTTGCTCTTTTTAAAATAAATGTATCTTGATTAAAGAATGTTTAGACATTTGTACTGGACAATCAGTTTAAAAAAACGACAACATCCTGCCATCAATCCAGAATTCCCTAGTGAATGTTCTATCATCATGCAATCCTGATCATGTTTTGTAAACGTTGACAGCCTCTGCTTGTTTCAGACACGCTCTACCTCTCTTCACCTCCCTGCTGAACGTGGTGTGCGCGTATGACCCGATAGGTTACGGGATCCCCTACAACCACCTGCTCTTCTCTGACTACCGTGAGCAGCTAGTGGAGCAGGCCGTGCAGATCCTCATAGTGACCCTGGAGCACGAGGGCGGACAGCCGTACCGCCCATCCTCCCCCTCCAGCATGGGAGACCAGGATGTAAGCACACCACACCCTATAATATACACAACATCCACTCACACGCAGTGAAGGTCAATGAAAGGCAAAGGATCTGGATCAAATCGGGATAGACAGAATGAATAATAATAGTCTAATGGTCACTGTCTGAACTTTGCCTTCTATTTTTCTTTCTTTTTTTTCGTAGTCTGTTGGTCCAAATAACCTGTTTGTGAATTACCTGTCCAGAATTCACAGGGAGGAGGTATGGAGAGCTTTCAAGAAAATACAAAGGAACTGTTTTGTTCTCCTTATGTTTGAGCTGTTTTCCTCGTGTCTGCAGGATTACGACTTTGTGCTGAAAGGTTTGGCGCGGCTGCTGACCAACCCACTCACTCAAACATACCTGCCCAACTCAACCAAAAAGATCCAGTTTCACCAGGAACTGCTGGTCCTCTTCTGGAAACTCTGTGACTTCAACAAAGTGAGAGATTTATAAAATACAGTCATTTTCAAATAATGACGGTGAATAATTTGCATGTAATTCCCGTCTTTTCTGTTTCAGAAATTCCTGTTCTTTGTGCTGAAGAGCAGTGATGTGTTGGACATATTAGTGCCTATTCTGTATTACCTGAATGATGCCCGAGCTGACCAGTGTAAGTGTGCTGAAAGGAAGATTTTAAAGGGATAGTCATCTTTTACTCACCCCCATGTCTTACACATAAGACTTCCATTCACTTATAGAAAACAAATGCAGCTTTTTCTAATATTCTCTCAACCTTTTGCCTGTCCACTTGAGGTATATTAACCAAAAAGTGTGTGTGCACTTTGAATGGGTTAAATGCAGAGCACGAATTCTGAATATGGGTCACCATACTTGGCTATATGTTAAAAAATGTATAAATTGACACTGTAGTAGCTTATTATATGAATCCCACGATTTAATCCAAGTCTTTTGAAGAGACTCGATTGCTTTTGGCTTTTAATCATGTATAAACATTGATCAAATGCACATTCATAGAACACATCAGTTATGGTGAATGGAAGATCAACAACACGAAAAGAAACTTCATTTGTTCTTGCGAAAGCTTACATGTGCTTGAGCGACATCTGAGATCAAACCACATTTGAGTTTCCATTTACCAAATTGTTATGTGTTAATTAAAAAAAAGGTTAAATTAAATCTGTCCATCATATATATCACGTTTTATTCATATTTTAAAGATTAACTGAAGTGTTACAGGTTTCAAACAACATGAGGGGGAGTAAATGATGACACAACTTTCATTTTGGGGTGATCTAACTCTTTATAATTGGTTCTACCTATAAAGGTTTCTTACATCAGATACGAACAGTTACTTCCTGTACCCTGTAAGATCTCTATTAAATGGCTTCTGTGATGCTGTTATTCTGCATGTTGATCTTCAGCCCGGGTCGGCCTCATGCACATCAGCGTCTTCATTCTGCTGCTGCTGAGTGGAGAGAGGAACTTCGGTGTGCGTCTGAACAAGCCGTACTCGCTTCACGTCCCTATGGACATCCCTGTGTTCACGGGCACACATGCCGACCTGCTCATCGTGGTGAGACGCTTGCCCGCTTCAGTCTTGCAATTCACATAAATAGTTATTTTTGTGTCTGGTTCAAATATAAAAACATATGTGTTATTTTGAAATCTCTAAAAAACTGGTTATGTCTGAAGGTTTTCCACAAGATAATAACCAGTGGCCATCAGCGTTTGCAGCCTCTCTATGACTGTCTGCTCACTATTGTGGTAAATGGTGAGTATTAATAGAGTCTGGGTTTGCACAGGGCTTTACTTGGATTCGGATTAAAAAACTAGAGGTGACACTTTCTTGCTTTCATGTGGTAAGAGTCAGAATGAATTTTTCCACTTAGGGTGAGGGTCTTTTCATCAAAGAGAACAAGTGCAGTTGATTCCATGAGATCAAAAAGGGCTTTATTTCAAATGGAACGGACCGATTAATGTAGAATGAATGCTTCCTAAATAAATAAATAAAAAAAACTCTCTGTAGTTTTGGTGAGTAACAGTCAAACGTTGTGTTCTTTGCATCACATAATACCTTGTCCCTGTTTAGTGTCTCCCTACCTGAAGAGTCTTTCCATGGTTGCGGCCAACAAGCTCCTGCATCTCCTGGAGGCGTTCTCCACCACCTGGTTCCTGTTTTCTGCTCCTCAGAATCACCACCTGGTCTTCTTCTTGCTGGAGGCCTTCAATAATATCATTCAGTACCAGTTTGATGGTAAGATCGACACTCGCGCTCATCTTTTGAAGAAGCCTTTTAGACACTCTCTTGCTATTCTGCCAACTCCACGTCCAAATTACCAATGTGAACCCTTAAAGTATCTGACTGTTTGCATTTTTTTTTTTCATAAGAGCAGTTTTTAATAATTGCATTATTAAATGTTTTTAAATTGTCTTTTATGTCAAACACTTAAAATTAGCCAATTATTTGAGTCTGTTATATCAGAACACCATAGTCTGATACCAATAAAATGTTATCAATATCAGCAAAAGCTGTCCTTAGGCTGCAGAGCTGGAGGCAATTGAAAGTGACTTGACATACAGCCAATTATGGTGACCCATATTCAGAATTCGTGCTCTGCATTTTACCCATCCAAAGTGCACACACACAGCAGTGAACACACACACACCCCTTGAACACACACCTGGAGCAGCCGTTTATGCTGCGGCGCCCGGGGAGCAGTTGCGGGTTCAGTGCCTTGCTTAAGGTAGACTTGCCGGCCTGAAACTTGAAACCACAACCTTAGGGTTAGGAGTCAAAGTCTCTTACCATTAGGCAATTGGCAACATACATTATTTACAAAAATACAAGAACAGTGTTAATAAATACAGTTGGATAAGTGTGCAATAGTATTGTTAAACAATGTATTCTATGCAAAATAACAGTAGTGCAATGATAAGCTACAAAACCTAGTTAAGGAGTTTACTAGAGAGGTAAAAGGAAAGAAAAAAGCAAATGCACTCCCCTGGCTCAATACTGAAATATTTAATTTGATGAAAGAAAGAGACTCCGCTTTAAAAAGATCATTAAAAACAAAATTAAATAGTGATAGGTATAGGTTCACTTCATTACGCAATCAAGTGATTAAAGTGATAAGAAAGGCTAAAGCCAATTTTTTTATGACAATTATTAATGAGGGAAAAGGTAACACAAAACTGATCTGGGAACAGATTAAGAATGTGATGGGAATTAGCCATAAGATTAGAAACCAGTTAGAATTGAACCTGAATGGTAAACTAATTCAAGACCCAGCTCAAATAGCTGTAGCTTTTAATGAATATTTTATTAATTCTGTGAATGAAATCACACAGAATTTTTCCCCAATAACTGGAAATGTTGTCACAATAGATGAAAGCATGCCTTCTTTTAGCATTCAACCTATCTGTGAAGTAAAAACTCAGGCAATTATTAATTCTCTTAAAATCTCATCAACAAAAGATATTTATGGAATGGACTCGAAAATGCTTAAATGCCTGAAAGAACATCTATCTTATCCTATCACACAAATTTTTAATCAGTCAGTACTAGAGGGGATATTTCCAACCACCTGGAAGACTGCAATTGTAACTCCCATATTTAAGTCAAATGACCCACGGAACATATCTAACTACCGCCCAATTAGTATTCTTCCAGTAGTCTCTAAGGTTGCTGAAAAATGTGTGTCAGAACAGCTTGTCTCTTTTCTTAATAATAGTCCCTTCACACTTCATCCGATGCAGTTTGGCTTCCGGGCCCATCACTCCACAGAAACGGCTAACTGTTACTTTTTAGAGACTGTTAGAGAAATGGTGGACAAGGGAGGTGTTGTTGGCGCTGTGTTTTTAGACCTCCGTAAAGCATTTGACACAGTCAACCATCAGGTCCTTATTGCCAAACTCTCTACTTTTAATTTTTCCCCCTCTGCAATTAAATGGTTTGAGTCATATTTAACTGGTAGAACTCAATTTGTTTCTGTGAACACCCATCGTTCACTAGCTCTTAATTTATGCACAGGGGTGCCACAAGGATCAATACTTGGCCCGCTTTTGTTTAGTCTATATATTAATGATTTGCCATCAGTTTGCCCTGACATCAATACAATAATGTACGCGGATGATACTGTAATTTATGTGCATGCCAAGACAAAAAATCTGGCTGCCACAAAATTGACCAAAGCCATGGACCAGATCACCAATTGGCTAAATCGCTCATGTCTTCAATTAAATGTAGATAAAACTGTGGGAATGTTTTTTACAAAAAGACAATGTAATAGTGTGTCAATCATATCAATTTCGGGTCAAAACATTACTATTGTGCCACAATTTAAATATCTGGGCGTTATTATTGATTCTAATCTCTCTTTTAAAACACATATTAAGAAAGTCTGCAATAGGGTCAAGTTTAGTTTAGCTAATTTTAGATATATTAGAAGTGCCCTTACTTTTAATGCTGCTAAATTATTTATGGATGCAATGATTATGTCACATCTAACATATTGTCTGACAAGCTGGGGACAAACTAACAGCTCATCACTTAAGCCACTAGCAACTATTTATAAAAAAACTCTTAAAATCTTGGACCAGAAGCCTAACAGTTTACACCATTGTATAATCCTTAAAAACTATAAACTGCTGAGCTGGGAAAATGTAATCAAATACAAAAATATTTGTCTGGTTCACAAAATTTTACATAATTCCGCTCCGCCTCCTTTCAATTCATTCATAATCCAACGTAATAACAGCAGTCATAATACCAGAAGCACCACACGTGGCGACCTAGTAATCCCACTAAGAAAAAGTGCATTTGGTCAATTATCATTTTCTTTTACTGCAATACATAACTGGAACTCATTGCCCATTACAATTAAAAACATACATATGTATTCGACTTTTACTGCACACCTTAAAAATTGGCTAACCGACAATTACACCTGCACACATTAATATGCTAGATGTGATGTGCGCACTAGATGTGACATGATCATGCTTCTGCCACTTGATCTCTGCTGACTGTCTCAATGCTATGTCTTATATGTGCTTCAATGTGGCCTTTGCATGATTATCTTTGGTGTCAATTTTCTCTAGTTTATTGCTTGACCTGCTTTTATGTCTTTGTAATTTGTGCCTGCTTGTCTGTTTCAATTTTGTACCACCTTGTTTGTTTGTCTAAGCTCTTGCTTAAGCCTTGTATTAATTGCAATGTATTTATTGATGTATGCCAATTAATAACTGGCTGGGGACTACAGCTGGAAATTAGCCGTAGAGGCTAAAGCTGCTCTTTTGATTAAAAGAGCTTGTCCACATTACTATAAACCAATAAAGTAAAGTAAAGTATATTTTATAGAAATTGTTTGCTGTGCTTTGTACTGTTAAAACTTTAGTGGATAGTTTATAGTGTAATAGCTCAAACAATTTGCAGTCTGTGCAGAATATGAGTAGTGCAGTACATTTAAAGTATTTAAAGTACTGTGACCAGTGCAGTAATAAAGCAGTTGCAGGTTCGATTGACGGTGAGGCTCGGGGAAGAAGCTCTCTAGTGCGAGAGCGTAGGCTCCTGTAACGCCTGCTGGATGGAAGGAGGGTGAAAAGCCCATGGTTAGGGTGAGAGGCATCCTTGATTATGTTTCTTGCCCTGCCCAGGCAGCGCTTGTGATAAATGTTCTCAATGGAAGTTAACTGGGTGCCGGTGATCCGTTGAGCAGTTTTCTCGGTCAGATGCGGAGCAATACCATACTGAGATGCAGTTCATGAGTATGCTCACAATGGTTCAGCGGTAGAATTCCACAAGGATCCCGGGACTCAGGTGAACTTTAAGGCCCTGTAAGAAGTAAAGGCGCTGCTGTGCCTTTTTGACTAGGGTGGAGGTGTTAAGGGACCATGTGAGGTCATCAGAGATGTGGATGCCAAGGAACTTAACTCGACACACTCTCCACTACAGCTCCGTTGATGTAGATGAGAGTGTGTGCATGACTCCTAGTCCGCCTGAAGTCCACAATGATCTCCTTAGTCTTCTGGGTGTTTAGTTCCAGGTTGTTAGTGGCACACCACACAGCCAGGTGCTGTACCTCATCCCTGTAGGGTGACTCATCATCATCCTTGATCAGATCATCTGCAAATTTGATTATGGTGTTGGAGCCATAAACAGGAACGCAGTAATGGGTGAATACTGATTACAGGAGAGGGCTCAGTACGCAGCCCTGTGGCACTCCAGTGTTCAGGGTGATGGTGGAGGATGAGAGGTTATCTAACTTATCAGACTGAGGTCTGTTAGTCAGAAAATCTAGAATCCAGTTGCAGATGGATGTGCTGATTCCAAGCTGGCGGAGTTTGGAGATCAGCTTTGAGGGGATTACCGTATTAAATGCAGAACTGAAATCAATGAACCGCATTTTGACTGTCCAGGTGAGTAAGGGCAGAGTGAAGGGCCATTGAGATGGCATCCTCTGTTGACCTATTGCGGTGATGGAATGGGTCTAGTGTATCAGGGAGATGTAGCAACCAGTTTCTCAAAGCACTTGGCAATGATGGGGGTGAGTGCAACAGGACAGAAGTCGTTAGGGATCGAGGCAGTGGAGTGCTTTGGCACTGGCACGATGGTGGGGGTTTTGAAGCTAGTGGGGACAGTTGTTTGGTCCAGGGACTGAATGAAAATTTCCGTGAAGACCTCAGCCAGCTGCTCTGCACAGGCTTTAAGCACACGACCAGGTATTCAATCAGGGCCGGCTGCCTTCCGTGCGTTCACCTTACACAGAGTGGAGTAAACATCTGATGTGGAGAGTGTGAGAGGCAGCTCATTGGGTTGATGCTCCGCTTTGAGTGAGATCTCCTTATTATTTTGATCAAAACAAGCATAAAAGTGATTGAGCTCTTCCGGGAGGGAAGCAGAGCTGAATGGGGGCACAGTGTTAGGTGGTTTGTAGTCCTTGCCACATACGCCGGGGGTCTTAAGAATTTAAGTGTTCTTCAATCCTCTGTTTATGTGAGTTTGGCAGATACCCTTCCTCTGGTTGGCTCTGGCTGAGCTGTAAGCCTCCCGTTCTCCAGACCTTAAGGCTGCATCTCTTGCTTTGAACAGGAGGTGAACCTCTCTGATGAATGTTCTGATTGGGGAACAATTTAATTTTTTTGTGTGTGGTCACTCTGCCCACACATCTGTTGATGTGCTCCAGGACAGAGTCGGTGTAATTGTCAATGTTGATCTGAGAGTTTTTGGTGGCTTGGTCAGCAAACTCATTCCTGTCTATGTGCTGGAAATGATGTTGAAGAGTTTCACACATTTGATGACCGGGTGTGTACTTGGGAAGCAGGAACAAAGAGAGGTTTGTCAGACTGAACCATGTGTGGGAAGGGTGTGACTTTGTAGGCATCAGTCACAATAGTATAAACGTGGTCCAATGTTTTAAGTCCCATTGTACTGCAGGAGACATTTTGGTGAAATTTAGGGAGAACAGATCTCAAATTGCAGTCATTAAAGTCCCCAGCAACAATAAAGGCTCCATCCGGGTGCAAGGTTTGTAATTTGCTAATAGCAGCTCAAATTTCTTTCATTGTGTCCAAACATAAACTGCAGCAGCAACAATGCAAGTAAACTCACGTAGTAGATAGATTGGCCTGCACTTGATAATCAGGAACTCCAGATCAGCAGAGCAGTAGGTATCAACAATGACAGAGCCTGTGCACCATGATCTGTTTACATAAATGCATACTCCACCACCCTTGTTTTTATCAGAGGTTGCTGCTACTCTGTCAGCCCTGAAGAAAGAGCATCCATCCATATGCACCACGCTGTTTGGGACGTCGTTGCAGAGCCATGTTTCAGTGAAGAACATAAAATTACAGTCCATAAGCCAATTTTGTGTGAGGGTCCAGATCTTTAGATATATCCATCTTGTTCATCAGAGACTGTACATTGGCAAGGAAGATGCTGGGCAGAGCTGGACAATGTGGGTTTAGCCTTAGCTTAGCACGCAGCCCTCGACGCTTTCTCCGTCTTTGTTTACGATCTCAACGCCGAACACTTCCGTTTAGTACGCTAGTCCATGGTGATCTCTTTACCTCGGGCAGGAGTTCGCTGAAGTCGAATGGATGGTCTAAAACTATGTTGGAACACTGCTTGATGATGTCCAAAAGTGACTATTTACCATAGCTGTAGTTCGCATAAGTGAATTGAGCAAACACAAAGGAAATAACCAGGTAAATTAACACTTTTTTTCTGAAATCTGGTCAGACGCTGAGCCTCACGATGTGTTTGCACCGCCATCTTGGTCTAAAGTCTATTGTAAATTATCTACAATAAGCATGCAAAGAACATTCCCCATCGCTGAAGCGGTACATGACTTCAGTTTAGCGCAAGTTATGCACTCTTGCTGAAAACCCAACTGCAAACTAAATCTCTTATTTAAAGTGTATCTGCACGTTAATGTTTATGATGTTATAATTCATGAGAGTTCAGAATTTGATTACTAATCTAAATGCCTCTGATTGGCTGTCGCATTCATAAGCAAAAAGCGGTTAAAAAAATGTGATTCAATGTGAGCAGATCTAAATCCAGTGTCACAATAAACACTTTTATTTCCACTTTTCATTTAATTTTCATGCATTTAATTATTTAGCAGATGCTTTTATCCAAAGTGACTTACAAATGAGGACAGTAGAAGCGATTAAAACAAACAAAGGCCAACAATAAGTAAGTGCTGTGACAAGTCCAACTTAACGCAGTACACCTGGCACCTTTTTTTTTAAACAGAATAGTATTAGAATGGAAAGCGCTAGTATTAATAGTGTCATTAATAGTGTAAATAGATGTGTAATTTCTTTTAAAATGGCTTAAAACTCAGTTTCTCAGGTTAAGTCAGTTCACTCCACCAAGCATGAAACTGAAATCAACAGTCAAAACAGATTTAGTTTAGTTGTGTAGGGGAATTTTTAGCTCTCTTATCTTGGATTTGGGGGGCATTTTGGTCCACTACGGTGGGATTTTTGCCTCAGGCCTCCTTTAAATTCCTCCCCTGACCACATCTCTGATAATATTTGGATTAGGTAACTGTAATTTGGTGTACGCCATCATTCGGAAGCGCAACGTCTTCCATCAGCTGGCCAACCTGCCCTCTGACCCCACCACCATTCAGAAGGCCTTGCAGAGGAAGAAGAAATCTCCAGATGTCATATCTCGCACCAGCTCGCAGGAGACGGTGTCCATGGAGGGCTCACGCCCAGCTGTGCCGGCTGAACCCGGCACTCTGAAGGCCAGTTTGGTGGCCATGCCAGGTAGCTTTGCTCATTGGTGTTAGTATTAACTAGTTTACATGAGACAGTGGAACTTTGTTGTTGCTTTGAAAGACAGACCGACTCTCTTTAGGCATTGATAAACTGACGGAGAAGTCGCAGGTTTCAGAAGACGGTACTTTGGTAGCTGTGCCTCAGACAGAATCCCCACAAACTCCTGAACACAGCGTTGCTGCTGGAACCAGCGACACAGAGTCCATCTCAGGAAGAGACAATGAGGTTAGTGGAGCAAACACAGAATCACATTTATGAGTTGCTCTTTAAATGAAGGTGATAACAGTGATGCTTCTTTCCAGGATGTCTTCTACACTGAGGCAGAGATGGCAAGGAGACGTCTGTCCAGCTCATCATCGTCTGCCATCAGCCACTGGAATCCTAAGCCAGACTGGGTAAGAAGACCTTCATTATCACAGCCTTTCTTATCAGTGTACTAAAAGGGTCATTTTTAACCTTTGAGTTTAAGAAACTGTTTACCCATAAATGAAAATGGTCATTATTTACTTTCCCTCACGTCATTCTGAACCTCCATGGAACACAAAAGAAACACGGATGTGGCTAAATAAAGATTCTTACAATTTTCTCACTTTGTTTTCCATGGAAACAAATAACAGCATCAGTGTTGTGGGTAACGCGTTACTTTACTTTTTTCCTGAAATGTGTAACTTAACGCGTTAGTTTTGTGCGTAAGTAATCAGTAACTTCGTTATTTTTTTTAAAAAGTAATCCGTTATTTTAAGGAAAGGAAAATCCCGACTGCAGTCTGCTTTTTGTCAGACAGTAGGCCTAGGTCTACTGTGCCACCTGTGGATGTACAGTATCAGCGGAGCCGAAGCTCTGTGATCGTAAACTCAATGGCTGTGATGCGTCTGTGCCCTGCGTATCTGTGTGTGCGTGTGGGTTTTTTTTTTTTTTCGAACTCCCGGCAAGATGGCAGAGAGGACAGCGTTTGGTTTATGGAAGTACGCACATTATTTTCAATTTGTCAATGAAAAAGAAAAGAACATAACGGTAAAATGCACACTCTGCTTTGGTGAAAAGCTTCTGTCGACCGCCAAAAATTCTACCTCAAATTTAACGCTACGTTTTAATCACTACTTTGAAGAGTAAATGTAAGAGGACTGTGTTAAAGCGAATTTAGGCTTGTGACTGTGAGTGACACTTTAATAATAATTAGTTCGGCTATTAAGCGATTTGTCATTTGCTTGTGTGGCAGTGAAGGATTTAATTCGGTTTGTTATCATTTTTGTTTGACAGGCAGCTGTTAATTTCTGTTAGATCATTGGCTGGCTGGTTGTTCATCATTTCTAAATGGATTTAAATCTGCAAGCCTGTTTAAGGTTGTGTTTACAAGTAAGCATACTTGTACTTTGATAACTGCATTATTTAAAGTTAAAGAAAAATCAGGAGTTAACTTGTGGTGCTCATAATATACAGTAGCCTCGGCTACCCGGGCTGGGTAACGTTAGGTGCAAATTTTGATTAATAATATGTTCTGTGATAATAAATAAATAAAACGCCATGTGGAATAGCCGATTGCTGACTGTCTTTCCTGTTATTGTTATCCTGCAGTGTTAAATTAGTCGGATGACTGACGTTATTCATTGTCGGGAGTCACGACTTCTAGGTGCATTTAAAGGGGCCGGGGGCTGTGTCTGTCATGTGTGTGCCGCTGCAAACGGCTTTTAATTTTTGGTAACGCATGAGTACTCTAACACGTTACTTTTATGAATAGGTAACGCTGTATCATAACTGATTACTTTTAATTGATGGTAACGTTGTAACCTAATTAACTACTTTCCAAAGTAACTATACCCAACACTGAACAGCATACAGGCTTGAAACAACATTGGGTGATTAAATAATGACATAATTTTTTTGGTAATCTTAGTCCTATAATAAAATGTGTTTATCTTATAACATGTTAAAAATAATTCATACTTTACTCTGGCTCCTGGGTTGGGATTTGAAATTTCACACACTACATTTGTAAACCCTTAAACTTCTTAACAGGTTAATAACACATATTGAGCAAGTACAACATGCAATGAGCGTGTAACCTGTTTTATTCAAGTCACCTTTAAATATATAGCACTTTATACAATACCGGTGCCAAAGCAGCTTTATGTGTCAGTTCAAATGTGTGCTGATAATGCGAGAGGACAATAGAAAACAGTAAGTTTATCAGTTTAAAGGGTTAGTTCACCCAAAAATGAAAATTATGTCATTAATAACTCACTCTTATGCTGTTCCAAACATGTAAGGCCTCCTTTTATCTTAGGAACACAGTTTAAGATATTTTAGATTTAGTCTGAGAGCTCTCAGTCCCTCCATTGAAGCTGTGTGTACGGTATACTGCCCATGTCCAGAAAGGTAAGAAAACATCATCAAAGTAGTCCATGGGACATCAGAGGGTCCGTTGGAATTTTTTGAAGCATCGAAAATACATTTTGGTCCAAAAATAGCAAAAACGACGACTTTATTCAGCATTGTCTTCTCTTCCGTGTCTGTTGTGAGAAAGAATTCAAATCAAAGCAGTCTGGATATCCGGTTCGCGAACGAATCATTCAGTTCACCAAATCGAACTGAATCATTTTAAACGGTTCGCATCTCAAATACGCATTAATCCACAAATGGAAATAAATAAGTTAATAAAGTCATTATTGCTAGGCTGTAGCCGCTGTATTGATTAAAACCTGGGGTTGTGTTTGTTCTCTTCTGAAATAGATGTAAGCAGATCTATAATTTTTAAGACTTTCCTGTATGTAGAAGTACTTTCCTTCCATGTAGTAAAAAATACCTCAAGTTGTTTTATTCCAGCTGTGCTCCATTTTCCGGGCTGCTCTCTTTAGGGTGAAAGTGTCCTCATTATTCCATGGTGTCAGACTTTTTTCCTTAATATTCTGTAAGCGTAAAGGAGCAAACGTATGTAAGTGCTAGAAAAGAGAAAGTCCATAGTTTCTGTTATACCATCACGTTTTTCTGAGCTATTGGATTTGCTGAGGAATTGAGACAAATCCAGAGGATTATTTACAAAGCAGTCTTTTGTGGTAGAAGTGATGGTTCTACCATATATGTAACAAGGAGTTGAATTTGCACCTTTAAACGTGGTTTTATTAACAAAGTTCGGGAGAAGCACGATC
This sequence comes from Carassius auratus, assembly GCF_003368295.1. Taxonomy (NCBI): domain Eukaryota; kingdom Metazoa; phylum Chordata; class Actinopteri; order Cypriniformes; family Cyprinidae; genus Carassius; species Carassius auratus. The sequence continues at coordinate 28,036,292 of NC_039245.1, forward strand.
AGATAATCATCCAATTTGGCACAGGTTCATCTCGTTTAGCTAATAATCTTAAATAGCACGCAAGCGTATATATATCCAGTCTTCCTACCTCCTGTCCCACGACAGTTTTTCGGCAGGACAGTTTTTCGGCATAGACCGTTTGTCAGCATTCGGTTCGCTCTGTCCGTCATCTTATCACAGGCCCAATCTTCCTTCCGACGAAGATATCTATCCGCCGAACACCAACAAGCGTCATCGCGTCAGCTGCTCTTCTCGTCCAAGCCACACGTTGTGGCCAAAGCTCGTGCAAATCCTTGAGCTCGCCTCACTCGACAACACGATTTTCTCACTAGGACCGGGCTCTCTTATAATGCTGGATCGCAGCCGTGCTCCAGTTCTCAGCGCAGTAAACCTCTCTCGCTTTTTCAGCCGTGGCGCAGTTCGATGCTGCCTCCACTAGCGGCGAAGACCGTGCGTTGTTGTAGTGGCATGTCGTTCGTGAAAGAATCGTTTTTTTGAATGAATCTTCTAGGCGAACGAATCGTTCTCAGTTTACACTCATTCATGAAGAATTTTTCAGAGTTGTCATCCACAATGAGCGAGTTTCATATGAGTCTCAGAGATCGAGAGCTCTCATTCGTGAACGAAAGGACTAAACCGGTATACATGTCGAGTTGATTAAACGGATACATGTCGTTCGTAAACGCAATGAACTGGTACATATCTTATCTTAACAAAATTGATGAGAGTAAACCGGGTCAGTTAGCCATTTAGCATGTCAATCTTGCAAAATGTAAAGCGCAGTTATAGGTACTGTGCACATATTGTTTACATATTTAGCATACAAAAGATAAATTCCAAGTTTAATCCCCGATTTATGAACGTGAATATATAGATCAATATATGAACCGTCTGACCAAACAATTAAAATGCTAATCATGCAAGAAAACCTCGTGATTTGCTCATCTGAACAATTTAAATAGACGTTATATATAGAATGCGCTTATGAAGACGCCAAAATTTGTTAAACGGCGTTATGACTTAACTCTGTCCGATGACGATGCCACTTTTTAACCACGAAGCAAAGGCTTTTTGCAGAGTTGTCATCCACACCGAAATGTCTAAAGACATTACATTTGCTTTACTGTGCATGTTTAAACCTCACTGAGATGATACAGACATAAGTTTCATGCAATTATTCCGGCAGGATCAATTATTTAGGGACATATTTCACCATTTACTGGCATGATTATTCAGAATTTTTCACGCTACTGCCTCGTGTTTGGCTGCAGAACAACAAGTGTGAGTAAATTTTCTATCGTCTTTTTAGGACTGTTATATGAAAAGCATGCAAAGTAAATGTCTTTAGAAACGGCTTGAATTTGAATTACTGCAATTAACGTTACTGCTATAGACATGTCTATTGGTACAATGGTTTATAAAACTAAACATGCTACATTGTTTCAAAGCCTCTATTTTCACAGTCCATACTACAACAGGAAAACAGCATCCCAAATTTATCTGCTCCGGAGGCTGTTTAAAAGGGCCCGAAGGTCAAAACAAGAGGAAAAGATGCTTTTCCAACAGGACTGTATTAATTCAGACAAGGTTTGAGCAATTGTCAAATCAGCCAACAACTACTGCAGCCAAAGCAAGCATGAAGCTACTTTTACTTGCAACACGGGCCTGCACATCTCAGTATTTCCATCCTGTTACTTCTGCTAGCAGTGCAGGCTACACAGGTTCTTCAAGACATCACACACCCCAGCCCCTTCCCACGACCCACAGCTACAGCAGCTGAAGCAAACGTGAGGCCGCCTCCATTCGTAAACGCGCCCTCAACTCTTCCGCTCCCTCATGCTACTAACCATTTTTCTGTTCAGTGGCCTCCAGCTCCAGATTTGCCAGAAGGCAGAGGGTACCAAGACCTATTATTGGTCAGGCCGATTATTTTATTTATTTATATATCTATCTCAAACCCTCTTCAGCCAACCCCTCTAACGCCAGCTCATCCCCTTTCACTAAAACTCCTAATCTACCATAGCTAACTCTCCTAACATGCCCTATCTGTCTGTAACGGTCAATCCTCACTTCAGCCATCCTTCCGCAGGAGCTTTCTCTGTATCTCCCCACCGCCGCAGCATTGTCCGCTCCCGCAGGAGCCTTCTCTATATCTCCCCACCGCCGCAGTATTGTCCGCTCCTGCAGGAGCCTTTTCTGTTTTTTCCTCACTGCCGCAGCAGTCTCCGCTTCCGCAGGAGCCTCTACCTATATTTCACCACTGCCGCAGCAGTGTCTGCTCCCGCAGGAGCCTCTACCTATATTTCACCACTGCCGCAGCAGTGTCTTCTCCCGCAGGAGCCTCTACCTATATTTCACCACTGCCGCAGCAGTGTCTGCTCCCGCAGGAGCCTCTACCTATATTTCACCACTGCCGCAGCAGTGTCTGCTCCCGCAGGAGCCTCTACCTATATTTCACCACTGCCATAGCAGTGTCTGCTCCCGCAGGAGCCCTTTCCATCCTTCCCTACTGCCGCAATTCTCGCTGCCGCAACAGCCTCAAAAATAAATAAATAAATAAATAAATAAATAAATAAAAATATATATTTTATGTCCATTCTCCAATTCAACCTCATCAGGCTCGCTTTTGTCTAACTCCGGAACGCCCAATCTAAATTCACGATGGACCCTCCTTTCATCAACGACTCTGGTTTAAAAATATTAGTAATCAAGTATTCTTAAAAAAAAAAAAAAAAAATCCATCGATTAATCGAGTAATAAAATAAAATGTGTTTTTGCTTAATTATACTGATGTGCGCATGCACAGTAAATCTGATGGGTAGGATAAAATGTCAGGACCCCGGACTTTTATTTAGTCGGGTTGACGTACCTTTTCAGTTCTGTGTATGTGATGTGATGCTAGTTTTACTTAAATCAAATGGTCAAATGCTCATGAACTGACTGTCAGAGCAGTTCTGGAGATGTTGTTCAAGTCCTTATTTAGTGAGACCGCAGACGCAGAAATTACCGTGAGCGTAACGCGCGCTTCAGTGTGTGTGTGATAAAGGAAGTCGCGCTCCTGCTCAATTCATTAACAGAGACACACAGAACATGCAGGATTTACATTTAAATACTGTTCCGGCTTAATATTTAGAGATAGTAATTCGTGAATTGGATGTAAGTGCAATTACCTATTTTGATTCATTCATTCAAAAAAAAAAAAAAAAAAAAATTAATAATAAAATAAATAATAATAATAATAATAATTGGCAAGTTCTTTGCCATTCCGCGTTCAACTGTAAATTCCGTTTTTGTGACTGGATTCCGCGATCCCCTCCACGTTTTCTGCATCGCGGAAATTGTAGGGCCCTAGTTGTGGTATGCTAGCTCTATCTTGCAATGGACACATGCCACAACGTTCTCTTTACGTCCTCAAATCAAAACACTGCTGACTCCTTGCAGTACGTGATTTTCGGACGCAGCGCTTGTCTCCTTCCGCCAACAACAAAAAAAAAAAAAAAAAAAAAAAAAAAAAAAAGCGCGTTGTCACATTTTAAAAAATACAATAAATCATTGCGAAAGAACCTGACGTGAGATTTAGAATAAATTAAAAGAGGCTTAGAAGCAGAGGAATTTGCCTACATCATTTTTTGTAATCGCGTTACTCGAGGAATCGTTTCAGCCCTAAACTTAAGCAGCTCAAAAGGGGCCTCTCACATAATCCGATAGATGCCCTCGGTTGTTGCTCATCAGACATTTAAAAAAAAAAAAATATTCCTCCTTAAATCATGTTGTGTACTTGAATAATAGAAGCCTCTCAGTTATCGTTTCTTCGACCAAAGTAAGGGCCCTCCAGCCATCGTTACAATCTCCTTGCCTATTTCAGCATCGGACAGGGCTCTCCCTTCCGGTGCAGCTGGGCAGTGGCTCCCTTCGGTCGCAGTGTGAGCCTTTCATCTGTCATTGAGTTGCGCTGCGCGCTCAGCGGCAGACGGGGTTATCCCTCCCGGTGCAGCAGAGCCACAGGCCCCCTTCGGTCGTTGTGACAGCCCTCCATCCGATGCATCAAATTAAGCCTCGTATACAGTCGCAAGGGGGACTCTCCCTTCCGGTGCAGCAGAGCCGCAGCTCCCTTCGGATGCAGCGAGAGTCCCTCCATCAGTCGCGTTTTCTTGCCTACTTTGTATCGGACGGGGCTCCCCTACCGGTGCAGCAGACCCACGGCTCCCTTCGGTCGCAGGGTGAACCCCCCCGTCTGAGTTATGTTGCATGCTCAATGGCGGACCGGGATCTCCCTCCCGGGGGAACACAGCCGCTGGCTCCCTTCGGTCGCAGCAGGAGCCCTCCATCCGATGCATCAAACCGTGCCTCGAATCTTCTTGCCTATTCTGCATCTGATGGGGCTCTCCCTTCCGGTGCAGCAGACCCACGGCTCCCTTCGGTCGCAGGTTGAACCCCCCATCTGAGTTATGTTGCATGCTCAAGGGCGGACAGCGTTCTCCCTCCCGGGGGAAAAGAGCTGCTGGCTCCCTTCGGTCGCAGTGAGAGCCCTCCATCAGACGCATCAAGCCATGCCTCGCATCGCAAGGGGGACTCGCCTTTCCGGTGCAGCAGAGCAGCAGCTCCCTTCGGACGCAGCAAAAGTCCCTCCAACAGTCGTATTCCAGTTAGCGTCAATCAGGGCTCTCCCCTCCGGGGCAGCACTCCTGCTGCAGAGTTGCGAACCCCCTACGGAGGCTGGGAGAACCCTCAGAGGCAAAAAAAAAAAAACGTGCCTCCATAAACCCGCAATGGGGGACTCCCCCTTCCGGTGCAGCAGAGCCGCAGCTCCCTTCGGATGCAGCGGGAGTCCCTCCAACAGTCGCGTCTCTTTGCCTTCTCAGCATCGGACTAGGGCTCCTCTTCCGGTGCAGCAGACCCACAGCTCCCTTCGGTCGCAGTGTGAACCCCCCCATCTGAGTTATGTTGCATGCTCAACGATGGCTAGGGATCTCCCTCCCGATGGGGTACAGCCGCTGGCTCCCTTCGGTTGCATTAGGAGCCCTTCATCCGACGCGCCAAACCGCGGCTCGAATCTCATTGCCTATTCAGCATCTGACGGGGCTCTCCCTTCTGGTGCAGCAGACCCACGGCTCCCTTCGGTCGCAGTGTGAACCCCCCGTCCGAGTTATGTTGCATACTCTATGGCGGCCAGGGATCTCCCTCCCGATGGGATACAGTCGCTGGCTCCCTTCAGTCGCAGTGAGAGCCCTCCATCAGATGCAACAAACTGCGCCTCGTACTCAGCCGCAAGAGGGACTCTCCCTTCCGGTGCAGCAGAGCCGCAGCTCCCTTCGGAGGCAGCAAGAGTCCCTCATTTCTTGATATCAGGCATCGTGCTCCTCCCATAAGCGGCACGGAGGGCTCGCTGGTAAGACGTTGCGAGCTGCAGCTCTCGTCGAACACTGCACGGGCTCTCCCGGTCGCTCTGCATTTTCTTCCCAACACGCATATTTTGGGGGGCGACTAAATTTTAGCTCTCTGGCTGCTGTCCTATGTCTTTAAGCTTCTTTTGGGGAGTTATTTGGGTTCGGGCTATGCTCCGGGCCCGGACCCCTCCCCCAGGACAGCACGCCAAAATATGCCTACTATTTGCCTTCAGATTAGATGTAAGGGTGAACTCGTGAAACGTGGTTTTATTAACAAAGTTCGGGAGAAGCACGATCAGATAATCATCCAATTTGGCACAGGTTCATCTCGTTTAGCTAATAATCTTAAATAGCACGCAAGCGTATATATATCCAGTCTTCCTACCTCCTGTCCCACGACAGTTTTTCGGCAACCCTCCTCCACCCCAACTCCTCACTTCTAATCTATTTATCCCAAATTAGGGATAGGGGGAGTTATTTGGGTTCGGGCTATGCTCCGGGCCCGGACCCCTCCCCCAGGACAGCACGCCAAAATATGCCTACTATTTGCCTTCAGATTAGATGTAAGGGTGAACTCGTGAACTATATGGAGTATAAACAAAATAATGATCTGAGATATCATCACAGAATTTCAACACCATCAACATCAATTCCATATGATAGTATTTAATCTAGAATATTATTATGACAGTGAGTAGGTCCTGACACGTGTTGTCTAACCCTAATGGAATTCATTCATTCATCTAACCCTAATGGAGTTCAAATACTGAAGTGCTAAACTATTCATGGCTTTATAAGTAATAAGCAATATTTTAAAATCAATGTTTTGATAGGAAGCCAGTGCAGGGCTGACAGAACTGGGCTAATATGGTCATACTTCCTGGTTCTAGTAAGAACTCTAGATGCTGCATTTTGGACTAGCTGTAGTTTGTTTATTAAGTGTGCAGAACAACCACCCAATAAAGCATTACAATAATCTAACCTTGAAATGTTACGGCCCTAGTACTGAGCCATGATGTACTCCATTCTGCACTTGTGATTGATATGACATCACTTCATTCACTGCAATGATTTGATTACAGTCAGATAATGATTTAAACCATGCTAATGCACTTCCATTAATGCCAGCAACGTTTTCTAATCTATTCAAGAGAATATTGTGGTCAATAGTGTCGAACGCAGCACAGCAACAGAGAGATACAACCACGATCAGATGATAAGAGCAGGTCTAAGGAGAGCATTATCAGTAATAAGATTCTAAATCCTGACTGGAAATCCTCACAAATACCATTTTTCTCTAAGAAGGAATATAATTTTGAGGATACAAACTTTTATAGTATCTTGGATAGAAAAGGGAGATATTAGATAATTAACTAGTTCTTTGGGGTCATGTTGTGGTTTTTTGATAAGATGCTTAATAACTGCCAGTTTGAAGGGTTTGGGGACATATCCTAATGACAATGAGGAATTTATATTGTATTGTATTAATAACTGTATTGTTTTAATAACTGGGGTTATGTTTGTTTTCTTCTAAAAGAGACGAAAAATAATCAGATCTAGCAGCTTTTAATGCTTTTCTGTAGGATAGTATACTTTCCTGCCAAGCAATACGAAATCCCTCTAGTTTTGTTTTCTTCTATCTACACTCCATTTCCACACATCTCCAAATCCAGTCAACAATCGACTCATAGAACCAAGTCCCCGACTACATTTTTTTAATTAAACTCATATGCATCTGCAAATAAAAATATCTGTCAGTACTTTAATTGCAACTAAGAACCACAATTTCAAGTATGAATAAATAAATATGTTGTCTGGACTCATATTGCAGGTCCTGTCCTGGAAGAGCAAACTCCCACTGCAGACCATCATGCGATTGTTGCAAGTGCTGGTGCCACAAGTGGAAAAAATCTGCATTGACAAGTAAGAGGAGAGTTAGTCATTGATAGATGTATGTGCTGTAGTTTGTTTTGATGCTGTGAAATGTTGCTTCTTGAATTAGGGGTCTAACGGATGAATCTGAGATCCTGAAGTTTCTTCAGCATGGCACTCTAGTGGGCCTGCTGCCTGTGCCCCATCCCATTCTCATCAGGAAATACCAGGCCAATGCAGGAACTGCCATGTGGTTTCGCACATACATGTGGGGAGTCATTTACCTGCGGTTAGTATGACATTCAGTTTGTTCTCTGTTTTCTCAGTGGGTGTTTTTCTGGGAAGAATTTGTCATTTCAAGAAAATATGACAGATGTATTTTAATGTAACATATTCAGGAATCTGAAATTCATCTTGAGATTTGATTTTATCTGTTGGAATTTGTACTGGATATGTTCAAGGCAAAACAGGCTATGATATTTTGTATAACTTTTTTATACTCATGGGCATTTGATTATCTTGTGAAAAAAGCGCATTCATTCTATTTTTTTCACCCCAAAATAATGCTCCTAAAAATAAGCATAAATAATAATAAATACAAATTATAAAAAATAACATTATTATAAATTTTTACTTTCTTTGGATTTTGAAGGAACACATGCACACTACTTAAAGAGTTTAACATTGTTCTGTCTTTTCACGGTAGTAATGTGGATCCTCCCATCTGGTACGACACCGACGTGCGTCTCTTTGAGATCCAGAGGATGTAAGAATGAGCTGAGAGCCCGCAGACTTCATATTGCCTTGTCATTTCGCTTTAACCCATTCCCTAGAGAAGAGGCGACACATCATAGACTGTGAGAATCCACAAGAAGTGCCCATAGCTGCCGGACGGCCTATCAGTGGTCTGTTTGCCCTGGCTGGTGTACAGATGATAAAGTGTCTAAATATAAATCATGCGCTCTGATAGTAAAAGCATACTGTGGTTAGCAGCTTAGGCAGCCTGGATATGTGAAACTCTCTCACTGTGGTTTTTATAGGAACTTGTTGGTGCTTGTTATAAGAAGGATTGCTATAGGAGAACCTTATGAAAAATTGATAGGAAGTTGTTAGATAAGAAGCATTGGAAAAAGCATCTCGATTGTATTATGACCACAAGAGGGCGATCTTGATAAATCCTCTTTTTTTGTTATCTGTTAGAATGTTTGCATACGTACTCCCAAATTTCACTGTAGTTATGTCAGGTATGAAGAGTAACTGGAAGGAAAATGAAGAGGAAATATCAAAAGCTGGTTTAGATTAACTGCACCAGTATTCATATACATCACGAAAGTGTAAAAAAAAAGAAAAAAAAATGTTTTCAAAGTATTATATAGCAGTTGTTTGATGGTATAGCAATATCTCTATTTTTGTCGGCATATCCGTTTTACTAATGAGATACTGTAAATATTGCTTGATGTTTTAATTAGAAACGATTTCTAATATATGTGAAATATATGAAACTATCTAATGTTGACCAATAAGCTTGCGGTTACTGAATTTCTGAATATGTTCATCATATTGTTTAAAGTGCCGAGGACTGTAACCAGAATGTTTTTCTTCATTTGCGTGCTTGTGGAACAGATCAAGACATTGCATTTGTACATGTATTTTAATGTTTTGTGTACTTGTGCAATAATCATCCAAATATACTGAGAGGATGTAGAGTACAAAAACACAGTTGTCTTTGTGTCATGTTTCCAGTTCAGACCTCATTTCACCATAAGGAACAAAAGCATTAAAAAAACAGAGAGTACAGCAATATGTTTGCTCATTTTAATCTGGGTACACAGTGACCAGAATAAACAGAAATTGGGAATTCACAGGTGCTAATGAAAAGGTGGATCTCTGGTACTGCTTCCAGGGGATTTCACTGCACTGCTAACAGTCAAATGCCTGTAACAGGATTAGGCCATGTTTCAAATGATACTGTGGTATCATTCTCATATTTAAAAAGATGGTCTAGACACACTCAACACACTAACATATCGTTGTATTATACAATAAAAATTTAGTAAAAATAATACAAATTCTCTTTCAAATAAACAAAAAGACACTATAAAAAATATCTCTATTTTACAAAGATGTGTGCATAAACTTGTACAGTTCTTGAGTGGTCCGTTGATTTACGAGATGAGGCACACCTCAAACAGACTAGCCACTGAGTGCATTCGGTAGAAGATCCCAAACGGCATTCCGATATTCACAACTGCTGCCCAGGTTTGGAATTCAAATATGTCTGATCCAACGGTGTTGTCAAACTGAGGCCGGGCTCCAAAGGCTGAAATAATCCAAAGCTACAAGACACAAATGCAATGTACACAATTAGATTTAAAACAAATCTATGACCCAGACATAGAAATCTAGGAGTTATACACACATAGGATGCATTTAGAAAGGAACAGTAAGCATTGGATTTGAAGTGGCTTTTTAATGCCAGGCTTGTTAACAGTAACAACCACAAAATTAAGGCAAACAAGACAACCATTGATCATTAATAATCAAGGTGCTTACTCCACTCCCAGCTTCTTCTGATTTTTTTATGTGATGAGCAATAAATAATAATAATAATGTGATAGAAGTTAATCCGATGCATGAGTATGTTAATAAAACCATTAACCAACCATACGAAAAAAACTAAGCAAGAATTTATCCTGTATGCATGCCCTCTAACTAGGGTTGCAAATTGGCTACATATTTTGTCAAATTTTTTTTGAAGATTCCAAAATATGTAAAGCTTCCAAACATTTTGGAATGTTCCTGGTAACGTTCCACCCCTGTGCAACCCTTCCCCAATAAACTCAATAAAGAATAAGGAGTCGGATACGTACAATGACATTGCAGAATAGCAGGAAGGTGCAGATCTCCTTCAGGATCCTCCTCTTCCAGGGGAGTTGACCCTGAAGCAACTTCAACGGCATGGGTAGCGTGTGAGCTGGGACGATAGAGCTGCTCCGTCTTTCCAGGTCTCTTTCTCTTACAGCCATGACGTTGGTGAAGACGGAGGCAGTCTCCGTCTCTTTGAAAGGCTCCCGATGGAGGCCCTTGATGAGGAAGGCATTCTGTAGGCACAACTGGATCACAGTCAGAATAGAATTGGTCAGGTCCAGCCTATTTACGTGCCCCTGGACTCCTGATGCCAGAAGAGCTACTATAGAGAAGTAATAAATGAGGTACTGGCCCAGGGACGATCCCACAATCAGTCCCACGTCCAGACTCCGCGTAGGGCTCTTCGCAGACACCGGATCCCTCTTATCCATCCGGAAGATTATACAACCAACCAGAGTTGCAATGGACATCAGAAGGAGGGCGACTATGTTCATGGTGTAATGCATTATCAGAGCTTCCTCCTTCTTTTTCGGATCCTCCTTGGCCACATCCACTTCGTACATCACAAACGTAGCCAGGCCCGCCACCAGAATGATCAGACCAGCAACCGGACCAATCAGAACGTCCCACAGACTGAAGTGCAGATTGTGGCTGTGGTGTTCATCCATCTGGCGACCAATGTTTTTCCACATTACGTAGGACATGGCTGATGCGAAGAGGCTGTACTCGATGTTGAAGGGATACAGGTAGAAGTAGGCCTTCTCAAAGACATCGCACATGTCATGAATACATTTACATTCACTGTTTCCAGAGCGGCCTGAGAGAAAGACAACAGAGTAAGTCAATGCAATGCTCTCAAAATGAAGTATAATGATGCAGGGATGCACTGATGCTTTTGATGTGAAAATTGCAGTTTGGCTGATGATTGGAAGCCAAGCCTCATGGCTTATGTTGGGCAGCTTGACTGCTATCTACACGAAGACATCAACACTTGTCAATATACACAACTTGCAATGTGCAATGTGGTTCACTGATGTTAAGCACCTTGTGATGTGACATTGGATCTGTGACCGCCGTTTGAAGAAATGTTGGATGAAGGGTTGACTGGAGCCACTGTTTGATGGAGCGACTCCTCTGTCACCGCCATCATCCACACCGTGAGGTTTGTAGACAGCGTCAACATCAGACCACAACTGCAATCAGAGAGTAAATATCACTATACAGTAATGCAAGCAGCCATGTTTCATAGAAGTGTACACTCAACACAACAGTCAATGCACATCAAACCTTCAGTCGGGCAAACATTTCCTTGAGCTAACTTGTATGCTCATTGCTTCACACTGAGACGTCATACAGATCTACAGTCAACGGGCGGTTACAAACAACTCTTTTCATTTACAGTTCTGAAAAAGCGTTTGATCATTTGCCTACATTTGACAGATTTTACAATTAATTCATTTTCCTGACTGTCAAGACCAGGAAATAAATTGACAAAAGCAGACAATAATAACCAATGTCTGCATAGCATCCTAGAACTCACCCTGTAATGATTTTCTGTATCTGCACGCAGTCTTTTGCATGAACCCAGAGGACGTACGTCTGGAATATGGAAGAGAATATATTTAAATGATCTAGAAATACGAGAACAACTAAAACAAAACCATTCTTTATATAAAGTTTGAACCTACCTGCACAATGACAAACAGAGCTTGCACAACAGGGAAGGCTATCTTCACCGGCGACTCGCAGTCTTTACGACCCACGTAATAAACAATCTTAAAAATATCCATGATTACACTGCAGATGCCAAAAAGAACCAGTCCACCTGATAAATACAGAAGCAGAATATAAACACTTCAGACTACTGTAGACGTCTACAAAGTAAACGAGATTTTACAGCATCTCAGCGAAAACCCAGAATTTATTTCAGAAATTCAGATTTAGTGTGGAATTTGATTCAAAAGCCATTTCTGATGGCCATTTTTGATCATACAAATGAAGACTTACCTCTCAGCCAAATTGGTCCAGCATGGCTGTCTTTGTAGAGCACTGCATTGCATACCCTGGAAGTATGGATTTTGTAGTAAACCATCCATATGGTGGTGAGAATGACGAGGAAGATGAGGAAAATCAGGAGATGAGAAGAGGTGATCTGGACCTTGTTGAAGACGCTCCCGCTCACGATGGCGATTCCCAGGAGCAGGATGTTTAAGGAGATGAATCCAGACAGAAGCCATCCCCAGTTGCGTCTCTGCTCCATTGTTTTGAACCCTCCATGGGCAAGTACCGGATCGACCGTCTCTTCATGGGAGCTAACCTGAATGGTGGATATCTGGTTCTCGATGGCTTCAAGGTCTTTCTTTGTCGTCATGTTTCCTGAATTAGAAGAGCTGTCCATGAGAAAACACAAGTCAGTTTGTAAGTGGAGCTCCAAGATTAAAACAGTCCGCCTGATTTGTGGAGAATGAACATGTGAAGAACTTCTACAAGTAGTCAAGCAAAATAATTACACAAGCTGTATAAATACTTCAACCTGCATAAGTATCCAACCAATCACCTGTCTTCTCTTCCGCTTACATCTAGCCCTGCGTCTGTCCCACATCAAAAGGGACCTGCATCCTCAAATCTGATTTGTTAATGTTGGAAATGATTTCACCTTTGCTTGCACTGGACCAAAGCCAGCCAATAGCTTCCAGGTATTGTGTTAACAATGTATAACAAGAGGGCTACTAGCAATCTACACTCATGAAGGAAATGTGAGGTACTGATCAGACACCCTCCGCTCTGAGTCATCGACAAATATTGAGCTTTAATATACTTCACTCATATCTGTTTCCAAAAAATATTTAGCCTTTATTTACTCAGCTTGTAGCAGTTTTCTGAATAACTGCAATACTGACCTCACCTGATTTCACTGTAAATGTTGAATTGTGCATTGTTTCTTTTGTGTCCTATGAGAGTAATGTATTAATGGTGATTATTAACGTCAAGACACACAATACTAACAAGCCCTTTTATCCAAAGTGACATTATTAGCAGTTCCACAATACAGAATTTCAAATGTTAACATAGTACAAAAGCTATACTAGATTAATTGTCATATACATTTACATTTATTCAAAATAGCACTATTCAATAAGACTATTGGTTAGTGACTTACCACAAGCATAAACCGCTGGCCTGCTGAGGAGCGTGCCACCTCATCGCTTATATATATTCACCTGGTGACGATGATTTAAAGCCGTAAAACTGAGGGACCTGTAACCTGTCAGACACAACACACAGTACACAAATAATTAGAACAAAATGTATGAACAATTTGACATCTACCATACACCGTGCAATTACAGGCATTATAAATCTTCAAACATCAGTGGTGGTGTGTATGATAAAGCCACAGCGATGAGGCATCATGATATAAATGGCATCTATATACAGCCCCCATAAAAATAAAATTGATGCAAGCATAACTCCAGTTTTTAATTACTGGTAATTCACAGAGTTAGTATGAAAAATATCGATTCAGCACTTTTAAAAGTACTGATGTGACAACTTGCATGTGAAGCCTTATATTAATTGTAGTTTACATTGGAGGGCCACAGCTCTGCAGGGTTTAGGAATTGAGTTAAAGACCAATGCACCAAATAAATGCTTGGAACTTTTTGGTGAAATACAGTGAAAGTATTCGGCCACCAAAGCAGTAACTAAAGATATAATAACAAATACTTACATATCAAAGCAATATAGCACAAATCTACTTTTCAGGATAAACATCTCTAAATAAATAAATAATAGAGGGATAATAAAAACCGACTTCATGTATCCACTAAAACTGGTCTTAAACGAACTGGTCAAGTGAAGGTGGATTATACTTACACTTTATCTGTATACTTATAAAGCATTAAATAACTGTTTCCTAATGCGTAATCGTGTGTGAGTGAATCTGAAGGAGGAAGCAGTGCTTTTCAAATCCAATAATATATTATTTCGCATCCCAAATGGGGAAAAGATTGCGCTCAAATATATGAAACAAAATATATTGCAGTATATTGGAAAATATCATGTAATATATTAAACATATATTCTTATATATATTTATTTTTCCAATATATTGCAATATATTGAAAGCGGCAATAATTTGTATATTTTGCAATATATTATATAATATATGTAGCCTATCATCAATATATTATTAAATGTATTCAAATATATAAAATATTAGAAAATAAAAAGGGAAAATAATATATTACAATATATCACAATATATTTGAAGAAATATATTGGTAAATTTATTTTCCTTTCGTAAGGGCTTTGTGATGACCGAGCTGAAGCCACGCCCTCACGAGCAGCAGCGCGAGCGCGTCCGACGTGTCCTTGGAAACTCCAAGTGCCTCACGCGCGCTGCAGCGGGTCAGGGGTTCAGAGCTAACGCGCAGAGCCCGTGAAAGAGTGATGGAGGCTGAGGTTCGAGATCGCCATGAATGACAAATACCACAAGGCAGCTCGGGATGGCTACCTTGATTTGCTGAAAGAAGCGACGCGGAGGGACCTGAACGCCCCGGATGAAGATGGCATGACACCGACTCTATGGGCCGCTTACCACGGCAACCTGGAGGCGCTTCGGCTGATTGTAGGGAGAGGGTAAGACTGCGCGTCACTCCCTGCGTTTTATCATCAACACGAACTGGTTTTCTTTGTAGATTTAGTGGAAGTGTAACCCGTGTGTGTCCATGTACGCCTCATATGATACGGCTCACTCAGAGCTCTGTACATAATCACACCTCAATGCTGGCGTCTCACGGCTGATGGGTTTATTAGGGTCAATTGGGTGTGAAATGTGCTGTTTTCAGTTCTTCAGTTTACTTCCCTAAACCCTTTCTTGTGATGTTTATGGTGGAGTTATGTAATATGACTTTTTATGTAATAAGTTTGCAAAGAACCATGCCATAAATACCATAAATAGTTAGGTTTTACCTCACTGTAAAACTTTTTTTTTCCCCCAAAGTAACCCAGAAGTACTTGGACATGAACTGGGTTTATTTAAGTCATAAGTAATATGTAGCACTGAATTAGTTACTTCAACAAAAGACATTTTTGAGAGTCAGATCAGGTAGGAAAAATCAACTGAAAGATTTTTGTTGTTGTTGTTTACATTAAGGGCATAGCAAACCATCAGCATAAAACCAAATTCTTATTAAAACAAATCCTATTTTTGTGGTATTTTTAAGATGTTATACATTTTGTAGCTCAGACTTGCAGAACATGCCATTAGCAACAGCACCAAGGTCACAGGTTCAATTCCCTGTTAATGCATGGACTGATTAAAAATGTATACCTTCAATGCACCTTGAGACACACATACTGCCCTTGCTACTTCTTAGTTGCCCTTATTCATTTGCAGTGTCAATTGAGTTGTTTTATCACTAACAACGTGAAAACAAGTTCCACATTATGTGAGCTACAGCCGCTCTGTTAATGCCGACGACAGAAGACTGATAAAAGCGAACACACAAAAGCTTTCATCAAGGTTTCCTCTGCGGGTTTAGAGGTCCTTTATAAAAGCTCTCAATTGTCAGAAGTTCTTCCTCTGTTTCGGCAGCCTTGAATAGATAATCAGTCTGACCATTGAAAGCCACTGGCTATTGCTATCTCCTCCACGTAATGCAAACCAAGCATCATATCTTTCTGGTAAGTGTACACATAGGGATTCTTTAATTAATCCCTTAATTTGGGTGTTTCTCTTCTGTAGTGATTAAGCCAATGCATTAAACATGGCACTGACCAATGCCAGGAACATGGGTTTCCCACAATAATACCTAACGTTTAAAGAAAAAGGCATTCAAGAGATCATAAGTGCATTACAGTAAATGAGAACAGACTCTGACCTGTCATGAACCATGCTATTAGAAGTTGAAACAGTAAAACGATGGTAAAAATAGCAACGTAGTAAAACAATAGACATTTAGGGGTAATAGGAGTCATATAGCAGTCAATTGTTAAGTGATGGTTGGAGATAGCATATGACATTACCATATATAATGCACCACTTCTAGTAATTTTATAATAATCTGCTAGTCATGTCTTATTAACTGACAGTATCAGTGGGGTAAAAATGACCGGTCATAACTCATGGTCTGAGACCAGCTGCAGTACATGTCTGATTGGGTTGGATTAAGGATATATAGGGCAATAAATTAAGTTAATATATTTAATGGTGGTATTGGCGATCCAAAATCAAGGTCAGGCAGGTTAGCAGGTCATAATCCGAATTCTGGCTTGACCCAATAGTGCACACAGCTCCCTTTGCTAACTGTGAAAACCTTGCAGCTTTTTTCATCCATAATGCATCACTGCAAGGCTTCACCTGTCACCCATCAATTATTAATTAGGCTCAGCCAGCACTAGATGCAGAAAACAGAAAGATACAGCATGACTGTAAAGTGAAAACTCTGAAACCAGCCTTTTTCAGTGCAGTTTAAGTCACCTGTAGGTGTAGGTGCACGGGGATATACTTTTAATTTAGTTTCAAGCAATCCAATTATCATATCATAATGCATCCCCCTATAACGAGTCATTGCAAAGTGTGTTGTATAGCACGTAACAGTAATGCTGAGTTCTACTAATAGAGAGTTCTGTATGTGTTTGTAGATATCTCAGCAACACATTTCCAATGAGTGTGTGCTTAAAATGCATTTTCTAGAATAGTCTGCCTTTTCTGAATTGTGGACAGTCACTATCGATGTAGTTTTAAGCGCTCATAGATTAGAATATTATGGAATGATTTGGCATTAATTCAGGGTATAGGTTGTTGATTGATCAGACCTGTGGTGACAGTCTGAACTCAGGAATTTAGTGTGACATCACCTGTGCAACTCGACCATGCTTGTTAGTAAGGAGACACCCAGCTAGCTCCCTCTTATTCAAGCAGCTGATCAGATTACAGATCTAGTGCTCTGGATTGGCACTAGGAGAGATTAACCTGGACGACTGGCTTAAATAAGAAAACGTATGCAAGTGAGACAAATAAGAGATTGTATGGGTTGTTCAACACACCTGTTTGTTCTTCTCATGAGGATTTTATATATCGAATGTGTAGAGCAGGTTGTTTCAATTTCATAGACTTATGCATTATTTACTGGCCTTCACGGATGACAAGCCAGTGCTGAAAACATAATCAAAAAATCATGGGATTGCCAGTGTGGTCTGAGCTATTCTTAGAATATAAAACCGAAGTGATAGCTTAGACAAGCCATATCCAGTGTCACCTAACACATGAAGGGTCAATCATATTATATATAAAGGCCATAGGGTCTGAGTAGTAGTTTCACAGAGGTCTCAGTTAAATGCCACACCTGATATGGATCTGTCACGGCTCTACTTTCAGGGGGAACCCAGATAAGTGTGACATATGGGGGAACACACCACTCCACCTGGCTGCCTCCAATGGCCATCTCAACTGCCTGTCCTTCCTAGTGTCGTTTGGTGCCAATGTGTGGTGCCTGGACAACGACTACCACACGCCTCTGGACATGGCTGCCACCAAGAACCACATGGCTTGCGTGCGCTATCTGGACTCCATCGCTGCCAAGCAGACAACCCTCAACCCCAAGCTAGTAAGCAAACTGAAGGACCGGGCTTTCCGTGATGCTGAACGGCGCATCAAGGATTGCGTTAAACTGCAGCAGAAGCACCGGCGGCGCATGGAGCGTAAATTTCAGAGAGACACAATGGAAGCATCGGTCTCTGATGCCATGAGCTTCTCCAGCTACGCCAGCAGCACCTTGAGTCGCAAGTTACACCACTTCAACACTGCCACTAATGTGCCATACTCCCAGGTCAGATTTTCTGCAATTGTTCTGAAATGCTTAAATATCTGTTTTGTTTAGTTGCATGCCACAGTAACTGAAGCTACACCCGTACCGTCTTTTCGCTTTAGGCTACTCTCCATGCCACAGCCAGGGGCAAAACCAAGATCCAGAAGAAGCTTGAGAAGAAGAAGCAAGGTGACGGGACATTCAAGATTTACGAAGATGGCAGGAAGAGTGTCCGCTCTTTGTCTGGCCTTCAGCTAGGCAACGACGTCATGTTTCTGAAGCAGGGAACGTACGTCAACCCTAAGGATCGGACTCGTCGTAACATCCGTGATATGTTCCGTAACGACAACGAGGATGCTGTCTCACGTGCCATCAGTGAACCGGACCTGCACGGCCATGATGTAGACTACTCAGAGATCAGCACAGACTCGGGCCATGACTCGCTCTTCAACCGGCCCGGCCTGGGCACCATGGTTTTTCGTCGCAACTATGTGAGCGGTGGACTTTTTGGCATCGGTAGCAGAGATGAAGGCAGTCTAGCAAGCAGCCAGCGTGTTGATAACGTGCGCCTCCGCAGTCGGATGCATCGCGAGCCCGGCCTGGATGATGATAGCATCGGAAGCGCCCATAGCCTGCAAGAGAGGAACATACAGGAGCTGCCATGGGAAGAGGTGGAGTTGGGGCTGGATGACGATGATGAGCCTGACACTAGCCCTCTGGAAGTGTTCCTAGCCACACAAAACATGAACGAGTTCATTCCTATCTTCAAACGGGAAAAGATTGACCTGGATGCCCTGTTGCTGTGCTCAGATAATGACCTCAAGAGCATTCACATCCCCTTGGGGCCTCGCAAGAAGATCATAGACAGCTGTCAGCGCCGATTGGAGACCTTGGAGGAGCCAGGCTGCATAGAAGACACTGAGTTGTGAGGTTCTGCCCTTAATGTCTGTTTTTACCTCAGTGAATGCTGAAGAAAAAGAGTTTACAGAACTGTTCTTCCATTTTTCTTTGAAGATGGTAATTTACTTCATCAGCATTTGGCCAGTGGACTATGCTAAAGGAGTGTCAAGTCCTGCTCCTGGAGGGCCACTTTATCTCTAGTTTCTCCTGATCCTGGAGACCTTGATTAGCTGGTTCAGTTAAACACACGTTTAATTGGAATCAACAAAATGAAAACAATCTGTGTGGTATGAAGAGAGTCTCTTGTAATATATTTTTTTTTAATAGAGAGATTTATTGAGGAACAATGTTGAAATAGCTGAAATATTATCTCTGTAACAACTGGCTATATTACCTCTTTAACTGACACAAACAATGCATTATGCATAAAAATGGTAATTCAGTTCAAAATGAATGGTTATCACTTGTCATGTGGCAAATGCAGAGTGAAAATGAGGTCACATCTCATTACTCACACTCTTAGGCCCAATCCCAATTCTATTTTATACGACGAGAGGATACAATCACTCTAAAAAGATAAACGCACAGACGTAAATACATGCAACTTCCATTTCTCTCTCTCTCTCTCTCTCTCTCTCTCTCTCTCTCTCTCTCTCTCTCTCTCTCTCTCGAATAGGCAATATTTGAGAAAATGGTTTAGCGATTTCTAATTATTGGGGGGATTAGTCTACGGTTATCGCCCTGATCAGGCATGTGCTGTGGCAGACATATGACAATGATATGACATTAGCAAATATTAGCTTTCTTTTTGAAAACATTTCTTTGAGTAACATGACCATTAATATGAACTCACAATTGAATGTAACATAAAACAAATCTTTACTTTTCGTTAAAATCTTTATTTATGCCAAAAAAAGCTTACATTTATGTGTCTTTCTGTTCGCTGTAGCAGCCATGTTGCCGAGTTAATTCATACCCCTTCGTTTGAAGTGTGGTCCCAAAAAATCTTCATTTGAAGGGCTATCTGGCCCTTCCCCTTACCCGTTCCCCTCCAACCAAAAGAGACTCGAGACACCCCTACCCCTTCACGTGAACGCGCGAAACAGAGGGGTAGGGGAAAGGGGGAGGGCTAAGGGGTAGAATTGGGATTGGGCCTTAATCTCATAATATTTCTGCCCCCATGGGGCATATATCTCAGTGCTTGTGCATTCTGTGTCTGCACATTTGACAAAATGTCATTTAAGACATAACGTGTGTATAGAAGTTGACAAATGTTTTATAATTCAGCTTTAGCTAGGTGTTGGACAGCTGAATTGTGAGCTAAATTTTGAAATGTACAGAGAATGGATTAATAGAATCTGACCTCAGTGTTGCTGTTGTGGGGACTGTATGTTGGATGAATGCACCCTCACATTATGTTGCACATAATGTTTATATGTATCTGGCCATAACACGTTTTTTGAAACACGAGTAAATGGATGAGCTGTGTGATTCATGGTTGAGTAAGCGTACACAGTGAGTCCTGTTTTGATTCTTGGAGCATAGATCTCATTACCACCGAGTCATTGAGTTTATCACAACAGTAGTTTCTGGTTGAACTAAAGTATATTGTCAGTAAACAGTATAGTTCATGCACAGGTCTGGAGTACAGCAGAAATCTGTGCTTGAGCTTTAACATGACGTCTTCCTTCAACATTCGTGAACACAAACAGCATTTACAGCCATGTTTTACAATGCATACTTCAACTTTATTTATAATGTTATTTATTGTAATGTAACTATTAAATTAAAATTTGTGCAAAATTTGTTTTTGTGGGACTGATCATTTGCTTTGATTAGCATGTTGACGTTTAAAGTGGGAAATGTTCTGGACAATACATTTTGGTAAGTATCAAAGTGCTGCATTTACTTTTGCCCAAACTGTAACAGATAGAGGTCAGCAGTCTCTACAAAGAGATCAAATGACTCATTAGGATATGGCAATATTTATGCTAAATGTCCTTCCTGACTCAGGACAGAAATAACTGGAAGACACAAAGCAACAAGCACGTACTCCAGATGACAGCTCCACCTTACACTGAACCAGAGTTAGTAAGGTCACGAGGGAAGGCTTACACTTATCATGCTTTCTCTGACCTGGCAGGACAACAGCTTAGATCTTTACCCGAGGCTACACAACTACACTACATTAAATGAAATTCAGCTGTCTGCATTACAGTCATATATGTAGTGCCTTTGTTCAAAACTACACTCTTAATAAGAAATAAACTGGGTGTAAAGAGATTTTCTGCCTTGGTCCTGCACATTTCCCCACTGCACTACACATTTTGTACTTTTATGCTCTACTTATTTAATAAAGCCAATCCAGATCATCGGCTCATCAGAAGAGTTCTTCATAAACTGAACTGTGAAATAAAAGAGACATGATAATAAGCAGGGCTGATCTGAAGAACCTGTAATGTATCGTAAAAAGCTTTAAATATCCAAAGAGTCATTTAGCAAATCAAGAAGCCAAAACAGGTTCTTGATAAGAACTGACTGGTATAATTAATTTATTCATAAAATGCATGTTTGCATTAAACTCCCTGAATTAAAAATAATAATGTGAAAATTATGTATAGCCAAAAATCTCAAATGCTTCAATTTTTTTATTAAGAGAAATGATTATGCAGTATGAAATTCATCTTTCCATCACAACATACAGAACTATATATATATATATGTGTGTGTGTGTGTGTGTTTACCAAAAGCACCCAGATAAAACACGTTTCAGTGTGTGATTCTGATTAAATCATCAATGATTGTTATGCTGTGTTAAAATCCTTAAGAATTATTTTGCCATCACATCCCCCATCAGATCAAGTGATACTAAACCTTTCATGCACTAAAATCAGTTTCATCGTAAACAGGATTTACGAAATGCACTCCTGACTGAGTTAGGGTTATTGAGTTTGTCATCTCTGTCCCGTACAGCCCTGGTTCCTCAGGCATCATAGTCGGTTTGTCAAACATGGGGTTGTCAAAGCCCTGGTCCAAGGTGCCGCCAAGCTCCCCAATGTCACTACTGTTCTTCCATTTGGTAAACGAGGGGATGCTAGGCATTCTGGGTATCTTAACAATGCCACGACGGTAAAGCAACACAACAACTGCAAGTAAACCCACTCCAAGCAGGGAGCCCAGCACTGCGCCCACCACGACCCCTGCACTGTTTCCAGCCGCCTCGCTGCTGCTCGCCCCTGATGACGCCTGAAACTCTGCGCTGGTGATGCCGAAGTTCAAGCCGTGGTTGTGCACATCCCGCACTACGTCTCGAGCGAGAGCTTCAGCCAGCTTCCCGGCATCCTGACCTGTCTTCTGATCCAGAAGCACCACCTGAATCTCCTGAGTGGCTCCGAAAGGAATCACTCGCAGCAGCCTCTGCTCTTTTGACACCTTCGACATGGCCATCTGTGTCGATTCATACTTATGCTGATTGAGAAAGAGGTGCTGCAGCCGCTGGCGATACGACTCAAAGTTGAAGCTCGAAGAGAACTCAACGTTCACGATGGCACCACAAACATCGCAGCAGTGTCCCACCGGGTGCAGGGGTTTCTTGCACGCCAATGAATCGCATTTCACATTTGAGCAGATCTTGTCTCGATTTCCGGAGTTATCACAGATGCATCCCGTGTTATCGTCACAGCCTGAACTACCAACTTTAAGGGTTGAGGAGCCATGGAACTGCAGCTTGCCAGAATTGGACGTCAGGTACTGAGAAAACTCAAAGCTGCTGGTGAACTTTTTCCCAAAAACAGACACACTCTTCACGGGCACGTCATGATCAGATGAAACGTCCACACGGAATGAGGTGCCCTCTCGAAATACCACGTCGTCAAACTGGCACGGGACACTCTCCTCGTGGACTGAAAACTGATATGTACCTCTGTGCAGATCGTCGATAGTGGTCGCAGCCACCCACATCGATGGATCGAACCATTTCAGAGATTCTGGGTCTTTAAAGTGTGCCGTGACCCCAGATCCACAACCAGGATCTCCACCCTCTCTTACAGTAAACCCAGCGCCGGATGCCAGAATCAGCTCTCCATCCACCGGCAAGCTCATTCCAGCGATAGTGTGAGCCGTTTCGACATACACTGATACTTTCCTCTGAGCTAAAAACACAACTTGGTCGTTACCGCAGGGTACAGAGCCTTTATCCCAGTTGGTAGCATTTTCAAAATTGGTGTCTGGAATCCATTGCTTGTAGAGAGCGTTAGCAAAAGGTAAAATGCAAAGGAAAATCAAGACATTGTGTCGAAGAGCCATGGTGAAAGGAATGTGTAGGAAGAAAGACAGAGTGACCTTTGGTCGGTCACTAACGGTGCGACTATCACATGAGTGCTCACTCTTTAACTTAGTGACAAATTCACAAGAGCTGTTTTGTCAGTAAAACATCTACCAAAATGACAAAAAAAGCACAAATATATTTAAGACAACCTGTTGGTGCTCTGTTGTGTACAGTACTTCTAGCAGCGAGTTTCAAGAAAAACATGGTCTAAGGATATAAGAAAAACTTAATTGTTACATTACCTCCCTCTCTCTGTCTCTCTCATGTTTCTTCTTAAATATAATGTTACTTCAGTATATACAGTGTAATTGAAAGATTCTGTAAGTGATTTCCACCATTTTGCAAACTTACGCTGCATTCAATCCATGTGGTTATTACTGTGATTTCGAGATGACAACACGTGACACTCTACTTGGAGCTGTTCACTCCCTTGGACTCGTAACTATTGCACTATCAATGCCTAAACGCAGTGTCTAATAAATCTGAGGAAGTCGGGTGGGACAAGCTCTAGTTCTCAGAAAACTCCCAGTTCAAAAGTTGTAATTACGTGTTCTGTGGGAACGTGGATGCTTTTTACAAGAATCTCGCAATCACAGTAATCACAATTCAGTGGCATAAACGCACCTTTAGCCGCTGAATTACACTAGCTCAGTCACTTTAACAACAAGCCCTCTCTCAAAAACCATGCTCTACATAGACATGACATCCAGTTCAATGTCAGCAAACACGTAATTTGCTTAAATGTTTTACAGCCAAATAGTGTTCCTGATTGGCTAATTTAGAGACTTGGCAGGTAATGAGGTGTTCAGCCATGATACAACAAAACATAATTAAATAAAGATACAAAAACAATACCTTGAAGGATTAGCACATATGCTACAATTACTCTCCAAGTTACTCTATATTACCTTGTATATGTATTTTTTCTTCTTTTTTTTATTTTTTATTTTACATCTCCCCTGACTTTTGCTATTATTCAGCACAAAAAATAGATAAAAAATAATGTTGACATGGAACAGCTAAGATCACAAGAACGCAAACCTCAGCTTATCTCGGCCTTTGTTGTCCTTTTACTGTTGTTTCAGAACAGCTAGTCACTTTAATTAGTATCTGAGCAGGACAATGCTAATGCTAAGCAGCATCTAGACGGAGATATCATGTTATACCTGTTCTTTTTCTCACTGCTAGTCAGATAATGGACCAGTGACAATCGTTTGTAAACATTGGATAAGGATTTTTTTTTTTTTTTTTTTTTTTTCATGTACAAATCTTTGTGTAAATGAAATAACAACAAAAACAGATATTTGCATACTATTTGATTTAGGAATCATTATTTGAGTCACTAAAGGAGGACAGCGTAAATGAAATATTAGTAACGTTTACTTCTCATAGAGTGGACGTGTGTTTACATACAGTACACGTCAGCAGGACATTACCCTGTCTCTGCCTGCACCAACATGAACACACAGGTGAGGTGTCACTTGTATTTCCGTTAAAGAAAGAGCCGTCAATGACTATATGTAGAGTTTTCCATCTTCGGTCACGTTTAGTGCAGCTGTCTGCATGAATTGTGGATGAAGAAATAATAATAATAATAACAGTAATAATAATAATTATTATTATAATAAATCGGTTGGATTATACATAAAATTAAAATGTCGTAGTATTAAAACTTGAATTGATACAGTATTTGTTTTGAAGGACTCTCAGGGTGAAGTGCCATTCATTATTCAATGAGGATGAAAGTGCGTTTAGGGAGAAGAAATCAAATATCAAGTGAGTTTTTAGAGTTAGGAAACACAAAGACTACAGAAATCGTTTGGCATTAAGTGGCATTTAAAACTGCGAGAATGATCTCTTATTAGAGTGAGCAGTCTAATGCACTACATATTTGTTGTTGCACTACATATTGCCATCCTGATTTACCTCTTCTGTGAGTTTCTCAGCCGAGGTTATATTTCAAACATGTTCACCATCGTTTTACTTCTGTCATGCGACTTCTGGACAGTGAAGGTGAGCGGGGAGTCAACATGAGATCTTAATACGTCATCTTATTATTTCTTTGACTTCAAGAATGTATAATAAATCTGGTCTTCTCTATGAAGCACATGTCTGAATGTTTCTGTGTTTTTTTATATGTGAATGTGACGGGGCGGCTTGAATCAGGTGGATGAAGAAGGTCACAGTCATTGTATCTTTTATTGCAGATCAGTGCGTCTAGCCACCCACGACTTTACTACACAGGACATTAAAATATTTGTATTTATGGAAGTCAACCATATAATACTAATTAGGTTTACTGTGACTAACAATACTGAGGTAATGTACAACTTTAAAATATAGCTATAGCTAACTTTTATCGCAGCTCGAACAAAGTTTAATGATCATGTTTTGTCACTGTTAGTGAATGCAAGTGTAATTATTTTAAAAAGAGCAGGATTTCCTCTTGAGTCACGGTGTTTAAATATTAAGTTCATATAAATGTGTAATTCTGTCATCATTCACTAACCCTCGTGTTGTTCCAGGCCAATATTGACTTTATTTGTTGTGTGGAGCACTAAAGGAGAAATGTTGAGGATCTTATACAGCACCAAACAGAATAAAAAAAAAGTCACATGATAGCTTTGTGTGAAAAACAGAAGTTGAAATTCAGATTTACTGTACGCAATAAAACAGTAAAAATGTCCTCCGCCGCACTTCTCAAATCTTACTCTCAATTTCTGCGTATTTGAACATGCTGATCATAAATATTGGCTTTTTTAGCTTGTCAGATGTGTGAACCATCACTTTTATGGTAAAGAGCTGTGTTAAGATTCTTCTAAATGTCTCCTTTTTTGTTCCGCACAAAGACAAATATAACATCATACACGTGAAACAATGTTAGGGGGAATGAACTATTAGAGAATTTCATTTTTGACTGAACTATTTCTTTCATTTATCTATTTCTTTATAGTGAAGCAGTAAAAATGTCTAAAATGCTGATACACTGATTTTCTGGCTTGGTCTGATCGTGTCCAGTGTTTTGGGTTTTTATTGTGTTTCTTCTTTCCTTCAACATGAAGTGGTTGGTGAGTCTGAATACATCA
This sequence comes from Carassius auratus, assembly GCF_003368295.1. Taxonomy (NCBI): domain Eukaryota; kingdom Metazoa; phylum Chordata; class Actinopteri; order Cypriniformes; family Cyprinidae; genus Carassius; species Carassius auratus. The sequence goes on from NC_039245.1 coordinate 28,062,546, forward strand.
GTTTGTTGCATAAAACCTGAGCTGTGTGTGTGTGTGTATGGGTATGACACAGGTATTACAAGGGGGGGGGGGGGGGGGGGGGGGCGACTTATGAGGACATAACCCATGTACCCATTTTTCAAAACGCTTATAAATCATACAGAATGAGTTTTTTTGAGAAAGTAAAATTGCTCAAAGTTTCCTGTGAGGGTTAGGGTTAGGGGTAGGGTTGGTGTAGGGCCATAGAATATACAGTTTCTACATTATAAAAACCATTACACCTATGGGATGAACACACTTTACACAAAAACAAACATGTGTGTGTGATCATGGGAGTTTTGCTGCAGTGGGCTAATCTATATGAATATGAACTGAAGAACATGGCACCTAATTATTTTTCTACTAAATATATTTCTAGTATATATAATAAACTTCCTAAAAAATGAACTGTTCTTTATTCTTGTACAGGTAGCAGACAAGCCAGATGGACCCTAATTTGACTGTGGCTGGCTTACTTTTATTTGTTCCTCCCTCATTTTGTTTGGTTGGGCTATTTTTTTTTTTTTTTTTACTAATCATCATGATTTTAATGGAAAATTCTTCTTTCTTCTTCACTTTCCCAATGACAGCTTTTCTTTTCTTTTTTGGTCAAACTTTGTGTTGCTTTATCAGTATATAATAAGATCATTAACAAGATCCATTATTTGTATAAAAGTTCACATTAAAATCTTTTGAGTACAGTGCTGATCTAAAAGTATGTCTTAATGATACAGTAACTACAGTTATAAATCAATGTAAAGTGTCCTTCAGCTGGTCTCCAGGTGTCTCTGTTGTTCCACACAGAATGTGATACTTTAGAAACTCAGCAGTGATCAAGCTACAATCAAACAATACTTGAGAATGTGACTGTTAAGATCTTAAGTACTAAAACCGAGAAAAGCTGCAGTGCTTAATACAATTCTGTCCAAAGCACAGCGATATTTGACACTATCAATAAAGTAGTGCACTTTAACATTTGCCCTCATCGATTTTGTTTTATTATTAGAATCATTAGTTTATGTTTGTCTTTTTATTTTTAGTTTGTGGACAGATTCTCACTATTAACTAAGTCAGCTGCTCTGTTCTTGTCATGTACCACTGGCACTGAGACAATGGGATTTCTACATATTCATCTGTCAGATCTATAAAGATGCAATGCTGTTGGACACCACTGCCAGCTTAATTTAATACAATTCAGACACTAGGTCTAGCGAACTGTTTCTCAGTGTATGAAAATGACATATTCAGTGTATTCTCAGTGAATATGTTTATACTAAGTAAATATAAATCCATATTCACAATATTACAACTGAGACAAGACAAATGATATGCTATTAAAAACAAGATCTGATAACCAGGATATGCAAAATCATTTTTTATTTTATTTTATTTCAGCTATTTGACTGGATGGTTAACATATGCACTATATTTTGGCAAAATATTAAGATTAAGAATCTTCAATATTTTTGGTGCATTTATGCCGAATAGGAATTCTTGAAGTTTGAATTCTTTGAAGCATATATGTCTTCTAATTTATATTTAATTGACTAGTGTAAAACGAAAAAAAGAAGAATTTGAAGAATTGGCTCCCTCTTAATTCATGAATTGCCATTTAAAATTGGTATTTTCAAAGAAATTCATCAGACACACATCAAAGGAATTTCATTGCATCACACATTTTTTTTCCAGTTACAGGGGGAGAGCGGGGTGAGATGAGCCAGTTTTTACTTATCGAGTGCTTAAAGTGAGCACATGACAGAAATGAGTCCAACTTAAATAAGTACATACAACTTGGGATGTAGTGCATCATCAGGAATAGTTACTCTGGATCTAAAATAAACTGTTTTCAAAATATGGTTTTCCAAAAAAAAATAAAAAAATAAAAAAACATTTTATATGTATGTTCTATTAATGATAGAAATTCACCTACATGAAAATTAATAGTACAATAATAATTACTGTGACAACTGTTGTTAGCTCAGTATTTTGCATGTACAATGTCATTTTTATGCATGAGTAATAACATATTAGCTTGTATAAGTTGTATCTATGTATGTACTTGCTTTCATGAACATGATACAAAAAAATATGCTTTTTTTGTATTCAGCATGTAAAACTTAATTAAAAAAAATGAAATTATTTTATAAAAAATTGTTTCACTTGGATACTTACAGCAGTTTATTTCAATTTCAGTCTGCTTTAAATCAATATCAATACATTTAAATTCAAATTACAATTCAACATTTTGCTCCCAAGCACAATTCGAATGTAGACATTCAATTTGAAAGGCATTCTCACTCCAGCTCTGAATGCATCTCAACCCTGCTGGGGGTTAAACTAATACTCCCTTCAGGTAAACAGCATTACTCATCATCACATGCAACGTCAAAAGAAAACCAAGTGTTTGTTGATATCAATAGCTCCTTATATAACAACTGTTATCATGGTATCAACACTGTTGTCTAATCAGATTACAAGAACACTAAAATCGCCTTGCACAGAATTGCATGCAAAGGCATGATTTCATTTTATCTATTATATCTTATTTCTATCTTTTATATCTGATGGTGGGATCTTTCATTGACAAGCTGATAACATAGTCACGGGGCAGTCACCAATTAAGACTTAAAAGTTGTTTGAGAGCATAAACAGTGACCCTCCACACTTTGAAAAGTCTAGATCTGTCACAGTGATGAATGAAGGATTCAAAAGCAGAGATGACAGGAATAACAGTCTTTAATGAAATAATAAATAACAAAGGCAGTCCGTCATTAAAGCACACCGAACTGGTAAATGGTAACTTGAAAGGAAAGACTCCTGTCTTGGTGAATAACAGAGGAGGACTCCCTTGAAGCAGACTTGAAGCTCAGTAGACAACTCAGTCAGGGTTAGAGGACCACAGAGGTTTTATCAATTATAAATTAATAATAATAATTAATTAATTAAAATTATAAATTTATAAATTAATACATACAACCCAAATCATTAAACAAAACAGAATTAAAGCAAAATGGCAGTGCTGAAGGTGCCAGCCATGCTGAAATCATGTTGTTACAGGATGCAAACTGGGAGTGAAACAAGCCCACTCACAGAATGGTTTCAACTCCTAAAGCACATAAAAGATTTATAACCCCATTTACCTTCATGAGGGCCAAAGGGAAATAGGAGGTTATACATACCAAATCATGCAAAACACATCATCTATCCGGCAGCCACCACTCTATTCTGCCGACGGCAGAATTCACCCACAAAGGCATCACATGCAGTTCGCACATGCATTATCTATGGGTGCAGCATGCACTCACCCGAACGTCAGCTCAACCAAAATAACTGTTAGCAAACAACAAACATATAATAAAAGGACTTTTAGCATCTACCACATGGAAAACCTTGCAGAAAACACCCATACATACCCCTCGTGCAGCACAACGAGACGCCGGAAGTGAGATTGCCAGATATGACGCAATACTTGTTTTGGCGAACCGCTCGCCTTATATACACGCTACCTCGCAAATGTTGCCTGAGGGGGGCGTGGTCAAAAAGGACCACAGCAATAATTTGCGTTTCACCACAAATAGAAATAAGTCCAATAAAACGAGGCATGAGCTTGCGAGACGTCTCTTGAATAGGCAAATTGCGGGTGGATAACCACACCCTCTGTCCGCAAATATATCTGGGAGATCTCACCCTGCGGCAATTAGTGGCTCGACAAGTACGTTCCATAGTTTCATGTAAGGCAGATCTCACCCTCTTCCAGGTACTCTTACATCTCTGAATAAAAGCCTCGATGGACAGAACCGAAGCCTGAGGCTCCTGCACAGAGAAAATGGGCGGTTGGAAACCAAGGCAACCTTCAAACAGAGAACACCCAGTGGTGGACGATGGGAGAGAATTGTGATCATATTCGGCTCATGGTAACTGCTTGCACCATGACGCGGGATTCTGAGAGAGGAGACTACGTAGCATTCTACCAAGAATCTGATTGGTCCTTTTGGCTTGCCCATTGGTCTGTGGATGGAATCCTGATGACAGGCTGGGGGAAGCCCCTATCTGGCGACAGAGTACCCTCCAGAACAGAGAAGTGAACTGAAGACCTCTGTCAGACACAATGTCAAAAGGAAGACCATGGATCTTGAATACATGATCCACCATAATCTGTGCGGTCTCCTCAGCCAACGGTAACTTAGGGAGCGGAATAAAATGTGCAGCCTTAGAAAAACAGTCCACGACTGTGAGAATGACTGTATTACCAGACGAAGGGGGAAGCCCGGTAACAAAATCCAATGCAATATCCGACCATTGACGTGAAGGAACGGGAAGAGGTCTGAGAAGACCCGCTGGAGGATTGTTACTAATCTTAGTCTGAGCACAGATAGAACAAAAAGCAACAAAAGATGAAAATCGTGCTCACGAGTGGGCCACCAAAATCTCTGACAGATAGCCACTAGCGTTCCTCTTACTCCGGAGTGCGCGACTAATTTCGATGAATGAGCCCAGCGAAGAATCGTTGAACAACCAGCCTCATGTACAAACAAAGTTCCCTCAAGAGTGTGGGGTGGTCTAGTAGTGTGAGAAGGATGGGCGCAGACGTAAAAAGCCTCTTTAGATGGTCAAACGCATCCTGTCCAGCCTCAGACCAAGAAAATTTGGACTTGGACAAAGTTAATGTGGTAAGAGGTGTGGCAACCTGGCTAAAGTTACGAATAAAGCACCGGTAAAAATTAGCAAACCCCAGAAATTGCTGGAACATGACTTGAGAATCAGGAACAGCCCAATCAAGAACTGCTCGAACCTTGTCAGGGTCCATACTAATCCCCTCCGCTGAAACAACCGAACCATGAAAAGTAACAGATTGAAAGACGCATGTCTCAGCCTTGACGAATAGGTGATTCTCTAATAAGCGCTGCAGGACGCGGCCAACGTGTTGACCATGTACCTGGAGAGAGGGTGAGAAAATTAAAATTTAATCCAAGTAAACTAACACGAAAACGTTTAGCATGTCTCCTAAGACATCGTTTATTAATGCTTGAAATACAGCTGGGGCATTGACCAAACCGAAAGGAAGAACCCGGTATTCAAAGTGACCAACAGGTGTATTGAAAGCTGTCTTCCACTTGTCTCCCTCCTTAATACGCACTAAATGGTAGGCACTGCGCAAGTCTAACTTAGTAAAAATCCTTGCGCCCTGGAGGATCTCAAAAGCAGATAACATGTTACAATAATCCAACAAAGAATCTACCAGAGCAGACACCAGATTAAGGGTGAACACTTAGGGCAAAGTGGAAACAGGTGTCAAAGCAAATCAGCGCAGGCACTGATGCAATGACAAACAGGTTCATGAAGAGAGAGAGATCAGCAGAACAGAGAAAGAGAAAGTGTAAAATGGTAATGAACTAATAAGGTGTGTGTGCGCACGCATGTGTGTGTGTGTGTGTGTGTAGGTCAATGAGAGAGCTTGAGAAAGCGAAAAAGGAAGAAACACAACTCTAGACAAGATCTGGTTTTCTTTATGATAAATAGGATTATATCAGTAATTGCTATTGATAGCTTTCCGTCACATGACATTCTCAAAGATCTGGAGAGCAAAACATTCATGGGACTGCAGCACAAGCCTATCAGTTTTCCATCTGTTTCACAGACGCAAATATTTAGATCACCTCTCAAAAAAATAAAACAAAGGTATGTGAACAAAATGCAACAAAATGTTTTGGTCATTTGCAATCCATATTAAGCACCGGCGGCAATATTTCAATCATTAAACAGTGAAACAAACATTGTAAAAACACTTAAAGTGCTTTTTATATATATATATATATATATATATATATATATATATATATATATATATATATATATATACAAAACAGTAAGATTAAAAGAACAAATTCAGCAATCACTATATGAATGATGCATAGTACACATAGGCAAGCAGATGAGGCTGGAATATGAATGCAATCTGCTTAATGGTTCAGCATTTTCCATATAGGCTTAATGGTTTTCTATGCGAAACCATTTAACGTGAAACTTTGCATATTGCGTTGATATTCTGGATCCATATGCTTGCCTATACAAAATACACATCATCAATAAGGTGTTTACTGAATTTCACCTTTTAATATTTGTGTTTTATTACATTACTACTGCGTAAAAATAACTGGTAGTCAGTGGAGCAAAGCTTTGTTTTGCCCTCCAGGTGGGCGTTCCTATGGACTGAATTTTTAAACAGTTTTCAGTGGGCAATTGATGTTGAAAAGACAACAAATTGACGTTCAGACATTGACATTTAAAAGGTCAAATATGCAAGTTAAAAACTTCAACATGAAATGACACTGATTTGTTGTAAATGGAAGGTCAAATGTATTGGTCTACATATACATTAAACCAATTTCAGAGTGGGATTAGCTTCCTATTTTCATCCAATTACCACTGGAAGAGACTGACGTCAATTAAAATTATGTTACAACATTTTGATCAAGTGTTGACTAAGATTTCATGTCAAATTGATATCAAGGTGCCCACTGGGCTGTTGCCTTGCAATAGCATCATGAGATGCTTAACCTTTGACCCTCTTTCTTGCCCAGATGTCCCTTTTATATGTTCAAAAAGTATCTTGCACAATAAAAACAACTTAAAAGTGCAAAGATGCTCCTGTATTAAAAACGAGGCAATCAGAGGATTTACTCTATAACATATTTCAATGCATATAGTGTAAACATTAAAGAAAAGTTTAAGAACAGTATGGGTTATTTAGGGATGGCGACCCATTGGTTGGCCCCAGTATTGTACACTTCCCTTGCATTGGACGGGTGATCAATATCAATATACATTAAAAACATTTTTTTTTTTTTTTTACTTTCTTGATCAACAGATCAACAATACATTTTCTTCAAAGTATTAAAATGTACTGATTTATTCATTAATCTTAATAAGTTGATATATGCTGATTAATTATTACTTTGCAAGATGTCATATCTTAATTCTAATAAAAAATTATGGCAATCATTTGTCATTATAGCACTAAGCAGGCTTAAGTTATAAGATAATTAAAACGTTACTTACAATCTTTCGGTGTCCTGACAAGTGTAAAAACTGCACCTTCTTCAAGGCCTTCTTATAGGTGAGTCTCAGACGTTGTAAGCAACCTTTGACCCCCGGGTCAGGCAGTATTCTCAGAACATGAGCATCTCTCTGAATACCTCTTTGGCAAATAGAGACAATCGCAGAAATTATCTCATTGTATATTGCTCACTTTACTCTTTTACAACGTCGTTTATATGACCTTGAATCAATTTTTTTTTACTCTATAATAATCGACTCTCATTTTTGCAAAAGAATTACTAACTTGCGTCATAAAGGCAATAACACTTAAAATGTGTCATACTTCCTTTTATCAACTGCCAATACAGATCTACAAAACCACATTTAATCCTACAGTCTGGGCTGGTTTAACAGCTTTACATTCATTGTTGCTTAAATTCAATTGCTATGGAATTATTACATAATGATCTATGCCTCTGCATCGACTTTTACAATAAAAGAACACCAAAAATAAAAATTAAACTATTTTTTTTTTACACATAATTTATTAACTTGATAATATTTTGCAATTATAGCACTTCCGAACACCAGAGGACGGAGGGCTATCAAGATTTCTCCTTGGCAAAGTTCCCTGTTGAGGGATTTAAGACATACATTTTCTGAAAAGCTGTTTTGCATCAACATGGACTGTGGAAAGCATAATACAAATAAAATAACTAGGTTTGACAGGTAATCACTTTTCATTCTGAAATCGTGCAGCCATCGCTGTCTAGTCATTCATTAGTGAGTTCAAATATACTGCACAGGGATTATAGAGATTAGTGTAGATAATTTGTCTCTGATAATTTTGATATTTTATCATACTTACAGATCAGAGATGATATGGGTTATCTCTAGTCAATCTTATAGGATATCTTTTATTGGTGTGTCCAATTTGGATAAGTAAATATGCTTATCGGTAGTGCATCTTTATCTTCCAGTTCAGCCTTTTCAGGGCCATTGGGATATCATTATGGTAATGGCCTACACAAAATCATTGGTGAGGTCATATGGCAAAATGGGAGTTGAAATTCATTTTTAGAGACCGACATGAATTAGTTATTAAACAACCATTGACTTTTTGAAATGTTGGAAGTTTGGGACATGTTAGTATGCTATGCTTTGGCTGTGTGTACTCTGTTAAGCTTTGTGTACACAGTGTAAATGCTGTGACATAACATAACTTGATGAATACTCAAAATTGTTTGCACACATTTGCAGGTGCATTTACTAAGATTTTTTATTGATGTTAAGTGTGCAAACAATTTATACCAGAACAATTACAGGAAAGTGCTATATATTGTATACATTTCCTAGAGGAGACACATGGGGTTGATTCAGACAGGTTCATTGAGGTCACGGCTGTGACAATTTTGATATGAACTTCCAAATGTGGGAATTTTTAATGCATAATTTTTGGTAGCGATGGAATGAGTTTGCACTCTCCCTTACTGGTGCAGTGCAGTGGTGAAGACCCAAGGAAGGATACTGGTTGCTGGTTTATTTAACACTTTATTTTAGGGACCAATTCTCATCATTAACTTATTAGCATGCATATTATTACTAGTATATTTGCTGTCTATTAGTACTTATAAAACACTTATTAATAGCATATACATGACCATATTTTAGATTCCTTAATCCTATCCAATACCTAAACTTAACAACTACCTTACTAAGTATTAATAAACTGCAAATTAGGCTGTTATTGAGATAAAATACATAGTTAACAGTTAGTTAATAGTGAGAATTTATCCCCAAACTAGAGTGTTACTGATCTTTGTAAAGAAAGAGCAACTGGTTACCACTATTATCGCTATGAGCAAGGTGCTTACAAACTATGTCTGTATCATAGATATCATCTATGATAATGTATATGACCTCAAGATAGGGGTCAAGGTTTGGCAGGATGACTTTACCCACTGTTGGCAGATGCGTAATCACACTGCTCTGACAAAATAATAGCAATATAAAAGTAGCTGTTTATTGAGGCACCAGAAAAGAAGACCTGTGGATCCAATAGGAAAATGCCATTTTGATTCTACAAGTCATGGACTATGGTAAAAGTGTTTTAAAGTCATAGTGTTATTGTACAAGGTACAGAGTGAAAATAAGTTTTCAGTAATCTGTAATCTGCCTTTACGATTATAATTTTGGTGAAAAGGAATAAAGGTGTTTTAGGGTTAATTTCATCTGGAACCTGCAGTGACTTGTAGGTGTAGGATTTTTTTTCGAGTTTTGCAAATGACTGCAATGACAATGACAGTAAAGTCCCCAGTAACTGATTCCTCTTGTACTTATAATGTCAGGAGTTACATGCCATTTACAACTTATATTCTAGAGATGGCTAAATGTACAAGTGTTCTTGTAATTGGTTATCTGTGTACATCTGTTATGGCTCCAGATCTCCAGATATTATGGAGCTCCTTGCCTATCACCAGATGAATGATACATAGTATGAGAAAGCATTCAGTTTAATAGTAGAGTTAGATCAATTGAACGTGTGAACACTGCCACAGCTGAGGTGAAAGTTAATTGCTAAAATTTACTTCACAGAAGTGCCCTTTAATTTGGCATGTCCCTATGTAACCCCTCTCTCCCAGGTCCTCACCTCCACACCTCTTTGTTGTTCTGAGTGGGTCTTGAATCTGGGTCTCTGTCATGCAAGTCGGACACACTAACAAGGAAACTAAAGACTGCAGCCCTTTACCTGCACAGAACCTACTCGCTCGCCTCTGTTACACTCACTCCCCAATCCTCACTCCCACCCGGGTCACGGCACCAATGTAACCCCTCTCCTGGGTCCTCACCACACACCTCATTCTTGTTCTAAGTGGGCATGGGTGGCAGACGCACTAATAAAGAGGCTAAAGACTGCAGCCACTAGTGCATCCCTGAGGTTTACCTGCATATAACCTACTCGCTGGCCTCCATTACTTTCACTCCCCTAAATGTCCGGGTCACGGCACCAATGCGACCCCTCTCCCGGGTCCTCACCACACACTTCATTCTTGTTCTAAGTAGGTCTTCGGCGTGGGAGGCAGATGCATTAATAAGGAGGCTAAAAACTGTAGCCACTGGCATCAGCTCTTGCTCGCTGGCATCCGTTACACCTGGCTATACTGTATACTGTCACGTGAAATATTTTATGACATTGTTAGTTTGCACTGTGGCTCCAAAACCTTGATTTCATGGGGTCAGGAAGCATCTGTTGACTCTGATGGGGGAAACAATTTCTTCTGTCCTAAATAGCCTCTTTATGCTGTCTTTAATTATTAATTTAGAAGTCGTTCTGAAGAAGGAAATCACAAACCCACTTGAGATCTTTCCTTGAGGACCATTAAAGAGTTTTATTTGGAAGTCATAAAGTAATTATTATTCTTGCAGTCACAGCTCTGGCCTGGGGTGAGGTTGTGTGCTTGTATTCAGTTAATAATTCATTAATGAATAGTGTGCTATATGTGATGGAGTTTGAAGAGAAAGGCATGACAGGGTGTTTTTTTTTTTTTTTTTTTGAGGAAATGGAGAGGCAGCTGTGGAAACACGAGAGATCAAATGCTATTTATTTTCATAACATGATGAGTGATGGGATACTCTAAGCCTTTAATACCGCTTTGGAGCGGTATTTTAGATACTGTGAATTTAGTGTGCATTAAGTTTTTAAGACCTGGGACGGTCTTGTGCACCTGTACCTGGTCTCATATTATTACAGTTTATTTGTTATAATTAAAAACATTTTAATAAAATATGACAAAAGATCATAGCTAAACTGTCAGAACAAATTCATCTTGATAAAGTCAGTGTCACAGGTTGCTACTGTGAGGAACATGGAGATGCAAAGTCCAGCTCAAACAAACAGTCTTTAATAATATCCAAGGAAACAGGAAAACACATGTAGCTAAGTTTGACATTGAACAATTCCAGACAAGGGTTAACAGAATGGGCTAGTACTTAAATAAGGCAGACAACGAGGGCCAGTCGGGTAATGAGGAAAACTAAATGACAAGGAACACCTACAACAAATTAAAAACAATTAGAACAGGAACGGGAAGGACCAAATAAGGTCATGAAAACACGGGGAAACAAAACAAAAACAGACCATAATTGTGACAATCAGATAACTTTGATAGAAAGGTAAGTAATTAATTATTTTATTTTGCATCCTCACTTACATAAATGAACTATAGTTTCCTGCACCTATTAGTAAAAAAACAGATGAATAAATATATTTGGTGTCTGAATAATTTTTGGTTTGACTGTGGATTAATTCTTGTTGAAACTGCATAGTAATTCAGGCAAGAGCAGTTAGTGTTTTACTTTCTTTTTCTTGGATTAACTTTACAGCAGCTAGCAAAATAGTCATGGTCACTTTGAGAGACAATGCATCCATTATAATGATACACATCCAATATCTTTCTCCATTTATTACTTTCATTTAAAACGTAACCAAACATTTTTTGAGGATTCTCTCAGAAAACTGTATTTTGACATAACTTTATATACATTTGTAAGTATGAGAGCAAGAAGAGGCAAAATCGGTGATCAAGCGCTTTGAGACGCATCTCTCTGCGAGCGCCCTGTTCACACAGAACACTGCGTGCGGGTGCCGATGTGGCCTCTTCCACATCTTTTTCCATTTGCATGTTTAAACTGCGACTTCGTATTCATTCGTTTAGGTGCAGGAGGACGCGAAGAAGAGCTCGGTTCAGTGTCCTCGAGACACAGCTCTCTGTGTGCGCACCCACATGGCACGCAAGTACTCAGTTGAGTTTTTCGTGTCTTGTGTTTGAAAGCTTTAAACTATATTGAATGTTTAAATTAGCCATGCTGAAAAACACATGCAATTGATAAGTTTTCATGATGATGCATGTCAGTGGCCTATCAACTGTCCTGAGCATCTTTTTAGGCTGCCCTCAGCAGTTGGTTGAGATTGCCTGGGGACCCCACTATAATCATCATCACCTTTCACCCCACTAGCAATGGCCCTGGTCAAAATACTAATAAACAAGTGTAAATTTATAAATTGCGTATGCATAACCAAAATCTGTTAATATCAATAAACTTTCTGTTGATTTGTTTTTAGAAACAGATTTCTGAATGGGCCTGTGTGGAGCCATTAATAGTTTATTATTAGTTTTGTTTTCATCATCCTCATTATTATCTTGGGACTTTTATGGTTTTATTATTTCCTTATTTTAGAAATGACCTTTAAATTTACTTTATTTTTTATCCTGATTTAAACTTTCTGTTCACATCCCCGTCTCGCCGTCTCCAAACATTCAATTCAGTCAAATTTTGTATGAATTAATGAATAACATTGCTGCAATATCCTAATGCGTCACCAACCTGCTTTATGACATTTGTTCAGATTACACCCACGGCGCAACATGTACAGTCATAAGGTCATTTTTACATTTCACTGTAAAAAAATTAATAAACTAGAAGTACAGTATTTACCTTTATTTTCTATTCTTTATTCTTTAGTTTTTCTTGAGAAAATAATGCTTATATTGTCCTCTAGTAAAAGGCAACGCAGATAGCCTTAAGACAGGAATTGCTTCTGCTTTTCATGTTTAAGAATGTGAATTTTGATTGTTTGACTCACTGTGGATAATATGTGAATTTTAGGATGCAGTCCAAAGATACTGTACCTGTATGTTTATTTTTGCAATAACACAAAACATAATTATGTAATTGTAGCTATAAATTCCTTCAAGTTTGAGGCAGTGATGAAGATTTACATTGTGCTGTTCTCCCTGTTTTGCCTTTTAAATATTACTGGTTATTTCCTGCTCTAACACAATCTACCATTTTATTTGTTTAGAATTGCTTTTCTTTTAAAGATACTTAATATATGCATATTTTCCCTGAATCAAATAAGAGGACCTTTTTCACTGCAGAACATGATATTATGGACTATGGAAGCACTAAACAGTTTAAAAACATCTTAGTGATGAATTGGTTTATTACAAACACATAACTTTTAACTCTTACTGATGGACTGGAGTGGTGTGGATTACTTGTGGATTATTGTGATGTTTTAATCAGCTGTTTGTACTCTCTTTCTGACAGCACCCATTCAGTGAGAATCCATTCATTAGCAAGTAAATGCAATGCAAAATGAAGAAAAAAATTCATCTTCATCTTGCATGGCCTGAAGGTGAGTACATTTTCAGGAAATTTACATTTTTATATTCCTTTAACCTGTTAAATGTCACCCCGTCCCGTATACGGGACGCCTACGTTGACTATACTATATTACAATCAAGTTGGAAAGGTCTAAGACTCCCAAATATATATTTTACCAAGATCTTTTGTTAAAAATTATGTAGAAAAAGTAATAGATGAATTTATGACAAGAGTGCACCCTCAGAAATCTACATTACAAAAGGAGCTTTGATCTTTGTTTAAAAAAAAGACTTCCTCATTGCCTTTTTCTCTATCACATTTTAGAAATCATCAGAAGTTATATACAGTATTGTTCAAAATAATAGCAGTACAATGTGACTAACCAGAATAATCAAGGTTTTTAGTATATTTTTTATTGCTACGTGGCAAACAAGTTACCAGTAGGTTCAGTAGATTGTCAGAAAACAAACAAGACCCAGCATTCATGATATGCACGCTCTTAAGGCTGTGCAATTGGGCAATTAGTTGAAAGGGGTGTGTTCAAAAAAATAGCAGTGTCTACCTTTGACTGTACAAACTCAAAACTATTTTGTACAAACATTTTTTTTTCTGGGATTTAGCAATCCTGTGAATCACTAAACTAATATTTAGTTGTATGACCACAGTTTTTTAAAACTGCTTGACATCTGTGTGGCATGGAGTCAACCAACTTGTGGCACCTCTCAGCTGTTATTCCACTCCATGATTCTTTAACAACATTCCACAATTCATTCACATTTCTTGGTTTTGCTTCAGAAACAGCATTTTTGATATCACCCCACAAGTTCTCAATTGGATTAAGGTCTGGAGATTGGGCTGGCCACTCCATAACATTAATTTTGTTGGTTTGGAACCAAGACTTTGCCCGTTTACTAGTGTGTTTTGGGTCATTGTCTTGTTGAAACAACCATTTCAAGGGCATGTCCTCTTCAGCATAGGGCAACATGACCTCTTCAAGTATTTTAACATATGCAAACTGATCCATGATCCCTGGTATGCGATAAATAGGCCCAACACCATAGTAGGAGAAACATGCCCATATCATGATGCTTGCACCTCCATGCTTCACTGTCTTCACTGTGTACTGTGGCTTGAATTCAGAGTTTGGGGGTCGTCTCACAAACTGCCTGTGGCCCTTGGACCCAAAAAGAACAATTTTACTCTCATCAGTCCACAAAATGTTCCTCCATTTCTCTTTAGGCCAGTTGATGTGTTCTTTGGCAAATTGTAACCTCTTCTGCACATGCCTTTTTTTTAACAGAGGGACTTTGCGGGGGATTCTTGAAAATAGATTAGCTTCACACAGACGTCTTCTAACTGTCACAGTACTTACAGGTAACTCCAGACTGTCTTTGATCATCCTGGAGGTGATCATTGGCTGAGCCTTTGCCATTCTGGTTATTCTTCTATCCATTTTGATGGTTGTCTTCCGTTTTCTTCCACGTCTCTCTGGTTTTGCTCTCCATTTTAAGGCAGTGGAGATCATTTTAGCTGAACAGCCTATAATTTTTTGCACCTCTTTATAGGTTTTCCCCTCTCTAATCAACTTTTTAATCAAAGTACGCTGTTCTTCTGAACAATGTCTTGAACGACCCATTTTCCTCAGCTTTCAAATGCATGTTCAACAAGTGTTGGCTTCATCCTTAAATAGGGGCCACCTGATTCACACCTGTTTCTTCACAAAATTGATGACCTCAGTGATTGAATGCCACACTGCTATTTTTTTGAACACACCCCTTTCAACTAATTCAACTAATTGCCCAATTGCACAGCCTTAAGAGCGTGCATATCATGAATGCTGGGTCTCATTTGTTTTCTGAGAATCTACTGAACCTACTGGTAACTTGTTTGCCACGTAGCAATAAAAAAATATACGAAAAACCTTGATTATTCTGGTTAGTCACATTGTACTGCTATTATTTTGAACAATACTGTATCACTTGAAAACATAAAATCTCAAAATTCATCCTTCAAAACCCATTTTAAAATCAGACATTTCATTACCATGTAAATGGTACATCAAAATCATGTTACAAAATGTTTTCAGTCATGAATTATAAAAATTTAGGTTTGTATCATGCACATTCATGTCTATCTTCAAAAACGCGAGTGACAGTTAACAGGTTAAAGGTAATAAAATCTGCATTTGCAATTATTATAATATATATATATATATATATATATATATATATATATATATATATACAACATTGAATGAAAATTCAACTTTATTTCACAATTTCACGTCAACTACTCATCTAATAACAAATTTTTTAGCATCTCAGTAAGTGTCTTTATTGAGAATTTAATTTGAAAGCGATTAGTTCATGCGAAGCACCAGTGAAAAGAAAACAATGAATAGTTAACATTTTATCACATTGGTGTCACATCAGCTAACCACTGGGGTACCTCAGGGTTCAGTGCTGAGGCCCCTCCTCTTCTCAAAATACAACATTGCATATATATATATATATGCATAATATCTAACTTTGTAACAATACCACAACAAATTAAACATCTCTATGATCAAATAAAATTTATATCTTTATATCTGTATCTATATGTTAAACTTTCAATTGCACTTTTGGCTCAATAAATTTCTAATTTGCTGCTTATTAATAATTAGTAAGCTAGTTGTTAAATTTAGGTATGGGGAAGGATTAAGGGGTCATTCAACATAAGGCACTAATATGTGCCTAAGTACTAATAATCAGCCAACATGCTAGTAATATTAATATTGAGAAATGGCTCTTAAAATAAAGTGCTACCAAATCACTTTTATTTTATTTTTATTTACCTATCTTGATCCACACAGCCATCTAGTGGTTTTGTCCTGATGCTCACCAAGGTTTTGCAGGTTAACATGGTCTACATGGCTGGCTGACACAGTGTCTTTGTGTGTGTGTGTGTGTGTGTGTGTATGTTGTGTGTATGTCATCTTTATCCATTGAAGGACATTCAAATTGTACTTTGACTAAAAGGAATATATAGACTTTGAGACTGTGTGTGTTTGTTGGAGTTGTCATGATGCCATTTTCCTCAGATGAATGGGATTTTTTTTATTATTGTTGCTCTCCATGAGTGTTATCGCCATTCTTTATTGACACACAGTTACAAATCATTAACAAACTATTAGTTTATAGTTATTTCATAGTTTTGTTTGAAGACATAATTTTGATTTTTTTTTACTGAGATAGAGACACAATGTGTTATGTCAATGTGAAAGTGACTATAGTTCAGTGTATGAGTAGTCAAATTTGTCATCATTGTGGTGAGACTCATCCCAGAAATCCAGATTATTAACATTACAAATGTCTGTTCGGGTGATAACAACAAGAATTATGACATAAATTATGTAGATCATCATAAAAAAGCCAAAGCAGAATTTGTCTAGGAGGTAAGCAAATGTCACTTTACTCTGTGCCTCCTTTTCTCCTTTATCCATGTTGTCCAAAAAGTTCACTATTTTCTGGAGCGAGGCCATCTCTGAAGCCAGATTACCAGACTGGGTTGCAATCACACCTTTATCTGGTGACGTAGAAAAAATAATTGATGTTATTGCAATGCAGATCTAATTAAAGGTGAAGTGTGTCATTTGTGCACTACTACAATCACAAAATTAAATCATGAGTGCACCAGCCATTGCCAAATTAACCATGCATTTTTCAAATAAGGTCATTATTTAAAGCAGAAATACACTTCCATTCTATAAGAGAATACCAGTTTTGTTTGTGGCTAACAGTAATATTGGCATTAGAACATAGTTTGGTATGATTTCAAAGTCCCATTTAAGAGCATTCTGCAATTGCTGAAAAAGCAGTGTATGATATTAGATGCTATTGCTCCATGTTTTAATCCTGATTTTAAGTATTTTACTGAAACAATCATATACATTTGTCAATTTCGCTTTCTAAGTAGATAGATATGGTTGGCTTATTATGGGTTAAGGCCTACATTTTTAACAGAAGTAAAATGCATTGCAAATGGCATTACATGGGAACTATAGGCCAAGATATGAGATTATATTTCATATCAGTTTAATTTTTTACAATTAAAAAAAACATACACATTCGCACTCTTTTGTTTGTTTCATAGCTTGAAGCAGAGACATATTGACCTTTGTGCTTCCAGTCATCCCTCACCTGTCTCCTGATCCAGGCTGTCATGTTGTGTTTTGGTGCTGTTTGATGGATGAACCTTAGCAGATCGTCTGCACAGTAAGAAGCTGTCGTCTATAGACAGACGTGTTAGCACTATTGAAGCCAGCGTGCTCATGACCAAACACACCAGACAGAAGCAGAAGTGGTAATCTTTAGAGGAGAAAACAGAGAAAATGCCATCTACTTATTATTGTACATGTTGATGTGATATAGTGCTTTTGACTAATTATTTTGTATCTTTTAAACTATGCTGTCAGAAAATATAATGTAGACATTTTAAACACATTTATCATAAATACAGTGCTAAACCTTATGCAAAGAAAATATAATTCCTTATGAATTATCGTTTAAATTAAAAATACTTTACATCTGCATTGTAAAAATCTACGTACCATCATAAATCTAATGGAGCAGATTTTCTTGTGCAATTTCACTTACGTAGGAGGGGGCTACACTCGCCACTGCTAGGCAAGTGATCACTGAGGATGAGGAGGAACATGGTGAAGCTCAGGACCAGGGTGACCTTAAAAGAGTTGCGTTCTCCCCCTTCAAATGGTAGAGCAAAGCTCACCAGGTCAGTCAGGAGTACCAGTCCACTGGGCAGGATCAGGGTTACAACAGCACTGAAGGGGTTAATCAACAGAGCCACCTGTTCACAGATCAAAAGCAATTAATTAACAAGCGATTATTTCATGTCCTCAATTCACAAGTTATACCATATGACCAAATATTAAAAACGACTGTCTGTCGCAGATTTTTCATCCTAGTTCCAGACCTCATGTAAACAGTCAGAGAAGGAGATTGCTGCATGTCTGAGAAGTCAGTCTTTTGGAATTGTTTATATGGTTCTCGTGGTGTATTTATTTCTGAAAACTGCATATGGTTGTATAATGGTCCATTTCTGCCTTGAGGGCTACAGGTAACATGCTCTCTAGACTCAATACTGTTTATCAGTGGTTGAGAATGGGATGATTTCATTACTTGGAGATAAACACGATTTGATGAATCCACAGTTTTGATCACGTGTGTAGTCTGCCACTCTCCTCGACTGCCGCCAATCAAAGACACATCATCAGTGATCTGGAGAGTGAGCGAGCAAACTGGAGCAAACAAACAAGAGAACATATTCAGGTTATCCTAATTCATACCGCGGGCTGTTGAATGCTTGGATCTGATTGGCTGACCAATGTTCTAAGATGTGCAATTATTTACAGGATAACGCTAAAAATAGTTGCTGTAATTCCACTTTAATCCGGCCATGGGATATTTAAATGAAGTCATTGCCATTCTTTTCAGTGCAAACACATATCATTTTCAATTAAAATAGGCTATTATACACCATATTAACAAAACTCTATTTGCTTGGTTCAAACCATGGAAAGCAGGCACTACTAGTAATCATGTTTTCATAATATAATTAGGAATATTCATCAGTTTAAAAACAAATGGTCATAATCAGTTTAACATTTCAATCTTACCTCTCTGGCTCCATCCATTGATGGCCACAGGGCACGAGCCCTTCACAAAGGGGTAGTTGAAGAGGTTGATTTCACAGCTCACCGTCGTGAACAAAACAACTGAATGCAGCACAGTGCCATCTCGCCGCACCTGCACATCGTTAGTGTACGGCTCCATGCTCGTTTCTATTCTGAGTGCAAACAGATTATGACATTTTAGCAACGTCACAGAGTAACTGTATCAACTATCTGCCTTGATATAAAAATATCTATCACTTCATTCTTAAAAATGCTGGGGTAAATACAACCCAGCGCTGCTATAATATGGACAAACTCAGCAGTTGGGTTGTTTTGACCCAGCAGTTGGGTTACTCCCCAGAGGGTTGGGTTAAACATTTAACCCAGTTTTTGGTTGAAAACAAACCCAATCGCTTTGTTTGTCCATATTTAACCCAGCATTTTTTAGAGTTTTGATATTTTTCCCAATGTTTTCTTCTATATCACAAATGTTTTATATCTATATCTTTTTTATATCTATATTGTGACCAATATATGTCATACATCCGCATCAGTTTTGATACTCACGCGTTGTCCAAAACTATCCGAGGAATCCAGATTTTATCAGCCGGCAAAACAATTGTTGGATATCTCGATTTCTCTTGCATCCATCCAAGATCAGGATCGTTCCACAACTGTAGGACAGAAAATATTATCAGTCTAAGAAATGCATTCTTTAATTTTGTGATTATAAGAATACATTTAGAATTTAGTCAATGTTTTAGTGAAAGAAACAGCTTCTTGTTTTGTTTTACAATGTAACTCATATAACAGTTGTTTGGAATACTTGATTCTGATTGGTTCTGCAAGTAAAAGCATGTACTGTTACATAATTATTGATAAATGTTTAAAACCTGTTAACTGTCACCCGTCCCCTCTGTGGTACGCCTACATTTACTTCACTATATTACAATTAAATCGAATCTAATCTTGACAAACTATATATCGTTGGAAAGGTCTAAGACTCTCAAATATATACTTTACCAATATTTTTTGTTAAAAATAATGTAGGAAAAGTAATCGATTAATTTATGACAAGAGTGCACCCTCAAAAATCTAAATTATAACTGAAGTTTTGACCTTTGTTTAAAAAAAAGACTTCCTCGTTGCCTTTTTCTCTATCACATTTTAGAAATCATCAGAAGTTATATATCACTTGAAAACATAAAATCTCAAAATTCATCCTTTAAAACTCATTTTAAAATCAGACATTGCATTACCATGTAAATGGCACATCAATATCATGTTACAAAATATTTTCATTCATGAATTATAAAAATGTATGTTTGGATCGTGCACTACAAAGTCAATATTCAAAAATGTGAGTAAATTATTGACCAATTGATTTTTCAACATGCTATCAAAATAATCACAATAACAGTAATTTTACACTAGAGTTTACACTCTAAAATATGTAATAGTATTCAGTTAACTAGTATTCAGGAACTCAACTCACCATGTTTACCTTGATACGGCTGGTCATTTTCATGTCCTTTGTATCCTAAAACACGGGAAAAAAATTATTAGGTACAGATTTTATACATATACATATATATGCTTTTTCTAACATCGAAGATGATCAACAAGACGAGAGTGGCACTTACGAAAGACAATGTCTCATACAGTATTGAAGTGATGTTCACTATGATGGTACAGTTATCACTCTGTGGTGCACTAAACAGTTCTTTCTGAACCAGAGAATTTGCCAGACAGCGACGATCACAGGGAGTCTCAGTGGAATTAGCTGCGACAAATGCTATAGGACAAGATAAATGTTTTTATTCATGCACTTGGCAGATGCCTTTATTTAAAGCAAATTTAAATTTCATCAGTTTCTTGCTTTCCCTGGGAATTGAACCCATGACCTTGCTGTTGCTAGCACCGTGATCTACTGTTTGAACTACAGGAAACTGTCAGTAAACTACATGAAAAAGACATTGTAAGAGAGGGAGTTCACTAACTTGAACAGGCAAATAAAACTGAAAGTTTTAGGATTTTGGATAATTTTTTTTTTTTTTTTAAGTGCAGTTATGATACAAATGAATAACATTTAAAATTATGCACTGTTTTTACTCTGACAAAAAAAGGTTTAGAAACATTTTTTACTCAGAAATTGCTAGTAAAATTCACAAACAAAGAAATGCAAAGTAACACACTGGAAATGTGAAATTTTAAAGCAAAAAAAAAAATTTAATGGTATTTTCTTATTTTATTTACCACTTTAAAAATTGACTGAGCATGTTACTATAACTCCCTTTTACAGACGGTCATGCTGGAGAACATTATAATCAGGTTTAAATCATTTCAGAGGGACATGCAAACTAAAACATTCACAAATTCTAGTCAAATCTTACGCTGATTATAAAATTTTTATTATAAAATGCATTTTCACCTATATTAATCTATAAATTCTAATTATATCAACACAGTATTTACATTATATGAGAAAGTTTACTACAACTGGAAAAATAATTTACCAAGAGGAGATGAACAGAGGAGGAGCAACAATGAAATCCTGGGTTGAAGAACCATTTCAGCTCCTACAAACATGAAAAATAAGCATTTCTAAATTATTTTCTCAATATATCTGTTTTAAGCATTTAAAACGGATAACGTTTACCTTTGTTAGAAAACTCCCAGGTCAGATTCCACGATGTTCAGCTGTGACTTCTTTATAGTTTTTGAGTGAAACAAGAATCATTAGTCTCCTTTAAAGGGGCGCAGCTCTTTGAAAACCACATGAATGTTGTTACACAAGACAAACACAATAGACCCAGCTCATATCTGAACCAACTATGTCTATTTAATCTGATCCTATATTTTGTGTAAACTTGTCTTGTTACTAGATCTACAGATGATGAGATTTTGTAAGATCTAAGCATTCAGTTTATTGTTAAACATCACAAAAGAGCACTTATTACCTGCGGGGACAATCAAACAGAGAAATGCATGAGAACAATTATTGCACGTTAGCAAACACTTCCACTAGGTTTTTAATTATGTTTGATTAAATATTGTTTTCATTCCAGCCTGACATTTTAATTATTTCTGTGATGAATTAGAGTTTCACTAATTACAAATAATAAACCAACAGTAGTTTTCCTCCAGGTCTCAGGTTTCCCCTACCATCCAAAAACATGCAGGACAGGTGTAGTGGAGTTCATAGGAGAGTGTGGTTGTGTGTGTGTGTAAGTCAAGTCAAGCCACCTTTATTTATAACAATACAGATTGTGACAAAGCAACTGAACAGCATTAAATAGGAAAATAGTGTGTCAAAAATGCAAAAAGTCAGTTCATCATAAATTTAAATAGTAACTGTTGACGAAATCGCTGGAAATTAAGTGTCAAGTCATCTTTATTGATAAAGCGCTTTAAGCTAAAAAGATAGCGTCAAAGCAACTGAACAACATTCATTAGGAAAACAGTGTCAATAATGCAAAATGATAGTTAAAGACAGTTCATCATTGAATTCAGTGATGTCATTATGCAGCTCAATTCAGTTTAAATTGTATCTGTGCAATCAAGTCAATGATATCGCTGTAGATGAAGTGACCGCAACTAAGCAAGCCAGAGGCGACAGCGACAAGAAACCGAAACTCCATCGGTGACAGAATGGAGAAAAAAACCTTGGGAGAAACCAGGCTCAGTTGGGGGACCAGTTCTCCTCTGACCAGACGAAACCAGTAGTTCAATTCCAGGCTGCAGCAAAGTCAGATTGTGCAGAAGAATCATCTGTTTCCTGTGGTCTTGTCCTGGTGGTCGTCTGAGACAAGGTCTTTACAGGGGATCTGTATCTGGGGCTCTAGTTGTCCTGGTCTTCGCTGTCTTTCAGGGCAGTAGAGGTCCTTTCTAGGTGCTGATCCACCATCTGATCTGGATACGTACTGGATCCGGGCGACTGCAGTGACCCTCTGATCTGGATACAGACTGGATCTGGTGGCTGCGGTGACCTCGGAACAAGAGAGAAACAGACAAATATTAGCGTAGATGCCATTCTTCTAATGATGTAGAAGGTACGGTGTTATGTGAAGTGTTCCCGGTTCTGCTTTACCAAATTAATGCAACCTAAAAATCCTTTGACGGATTTGGATATTAAAAGCATATTAGTATGTTATGTGTAAACCAGGTTAAAGAGATGGGTCTTTAATCTAGATTTAAACTGCAAGAGTGTGTCTGCCTCCCGAACAATGTTAGGTAGGTTATTCCAGAGTTTAGGCGCCAAATAGGAAAAGTGCAGTGTGGACAGGACCGGGCTAATATGGTCATACTTCCTGGTTCTAGTAAGAACTCTTGCTGCTGCATTTTGGACTAGCTGGAGTTTGTTTACTAAGCGTGCAGAACAACCACCCGATAAAGCATTACAATAGTCTAACCTTGAAGTCATAAATGCATGGATTAGCATTTTCTGCATTTGACATTGAGAGCATAGGTCATAATTTAGATATGTTTTTGAGATTGAAAAATGCAGGTTAGAAAAAATGTTTGAAACATTGCTATCAAATAGCACACCTAGGTTCCTAAATGATCACGAAGAATTGACAGACCAGCCATCAAGCCTTAGACAGTGTTCTAGAAGAAAGCTGAATTCAGCATAACAGTGAAAGCTCACACAATGTTTCCTGATGATATCTCCCAAGGGTAACATGTAAAGAGTGAAGAGTAGCGGCCCTAGTACTGAGCTTTGAGGTACTCCATACTGCATTTTTGATCGATATGGTACCTCTTCATTCACTGCTACGAATTGATGGCGGTCATATAAGCACGATTTAAATCATGCTAATGCATCTCTGTTAATGCCAAATATAGTTTTCTAGTCTATGCAAAAGTTTGTTGTGGTCAATTGTGTCGAACACAGCACTAAGATCCAATAAAACTAATAGAGAGATAAACCACGATCAGATGATAAGAGCAGATCATTTGTAACTCTAAGGAGAGCAGTCTCAGTACTATGATACGGCGGGTCATTCTTGCAGGTGTTGTTTATGTTACTATGTTAACTATGTTAGTTGAGATGTGAATATAGCAATAATATGTTATACGTCCTTTTTTTAATTGACTAAAGTACAAAGAAAAGATTTCCAATCTTTTCACTGGCCAACTTTAAATAAGACTTTGTAGAAGATGCTGGCTATTTCCCACTGAGATGTTTCAGAGTAGAATTATCTACTCAAACTTGACCAAATGAAACAATTATATAGTAGTACATCAGGGGACAACACATGCACTTCCTCTCCTCGAGCGCGTGCGTGTTGTTTTAATAGAGTCCGCCAGAGAGCAGCCGATGTCTTTAATTCATCCAGAAAGCAACGAAGAAGACTCACAGTCAGCTGTTGTGTCATCGAGCTGTGGAGTGCACATTTAAATTCAAGAGTTAACAAAGTAGAATTTATAGAAATATATGTATTTTTGAGAATAAAAACTGTGTTCCTTTGTCACTTCAGCAGTAGAAATGTTAAATAAACATTTTTGCGCTATTCTCACCTAGCATACAAGCTATCTACATGAGGAAGTACAGTTAAGTGAAGTATTGTCCGTGCATTAAAGAAAGAAATGAGCAGAAAAAGAGCCCTTATCGCAGACACGTTCTGTTTAACAAAGAGACGCAGATGTGCAGCTGACAGTGAGACAGGTAAGAGGCAAGATGTAATATCTATGGTTTACCTTCATGGTTGCATTTAAAACCCAAGTATGAAACTGATACATCATGACGTTTTCAAATTTTATAAAAACATAGCAGAGGTAATGTTTCAAAAGACCTGCTTAAAATAATACTTGTTTGACTCAATATATAGTTATGAATGCATGCAATTAATTTTCATGTCATTATTCTCCTATTACGTAACTTTACACTGTATCAATTCTGTATCTGAATTTAACTTCAGCCATATGACTGTCTGTGTATGTAAATAATGATCATTTTAATGGCTATACGTATGTAAATATATTGCTATACTCATGTTACTATAGGCTTCAAATACAACATTATACAGCATGTAACTGCTTGAATCTGTTTCTATAAGCATGCTGTATGTTGTTTGTTCAGCAGATGGAGCAGCTGATGTCAGGTCAAGCTTGCAGTATCTCATGACACTGTTTTCACGAAAGCTCTTCAATGATAGTCTTCCACCAGTCGTCTTAAAACATCAGCTGTACAGTTTACACAATGACAAAACCTTAGTGGACAAGCAGGTGGTAAGATCAGATTGCATTGCCTGTATGGATGTATTTATAATAGCCTTAACGCATTCAGAAGCTCTGGTCTTCTCTTTTCCTCATCAGAATGAGTTGAGGGAAAACGGCGAGCTGTTGATGTTCCAGCTGGGGTTTGACTCCGAGGCCTTCGCTTTGGTGTTCGCTGAAGATTACAGAACAAAAGTCCTGCAGGGGGAAGCTGGCAGGGAAACATTGGGAACTGTAGAGAAATTTCTGGCCAAACTAATACCCGGCTGCTCCGATTTGAGTTTCAACAAGGAAAAAATGCTTAATGAGTTCCTCTTCACAGACCGAGAGATTACGTAAGGACGAGGACACAACTATACCTATGTTCTTGGGTGTCTCTTGTACTTACTGTGTCCTTGCAGGCAGCTGGTGAAATCAGGCGTCTTCACTGTGAGGGATGCGGGCAGCTGGTGGCTTTCAATCCCCAACTCTGGCAAATTCATTAAGTACTTCATTAAGGGTAGGGGTTTAACAAGAGACACGCATGCAATGCATTTCCACTTCCTGCTGTTGAATATCCTATTTCCTAACAGGACGCAAAGCTGTTCTCGGCATGGTTAAGAAATCCAGATACGGGGAAATCCTCAGGACTGAATTGGAGGAACGCCGCACTACTTCACAGGTCCAATTCCAGATGAAGTATCACGTTCATGATATAATGGGAGCAGAGTTAGTAGAGTGGTGAGACTGCTGAATCACTGAGTACAGTTGAGTTGTAATAGCGAGGACAAGGTCCGATGTCTAAAATGTGATGTTTTTGTCCATTTGTAGCATAAAGACAACATCAGGGACATTATTACGATATGTGGACTGAAACGAAGAGCTCAACTCTCTTGACTTGAAGTGAACTTTGTCATGTATTCATTGCCATATTATTTTGGTTACAAACAGCAGAATCAACTGTGCACAGTATATATAATAAAATTTTGCCAAACTTCTCAGTGTCAAGTGGATGTTTTCTCACTGTCTTTGTTGGCACCACTCAGGATCGCCACTATTTAAGATGTGTTCTTATGTTGCTGCCATTTAAATGGCATTTACAGCTTAAGACAATTGTGTCTAGAATGGAGTTCATGTTACCACTGCTCCTCCAGCTGCTGAAGGCCAAAATCTGAACTACACAAGGTTTCCAATTGAAACAACACACAACTGTAGGGTTTTATCTGAATTTATGGTTCTGTAAAACAAGTGACATAATCAATACCCCTAAAAACAGGGTTAACATCCAGCTATAACTATGCAGATAGAAATCGCTCGATAGGGTGATCAAAAAATGATGCACATTCTGTATCTGTGCCTCAGGACAGTTCAAGTGTGTATGTAAAAGTGTTAAAAGTCAGAATACTTTATACATGATGTGCTGTTCAATCAACAAGACAAGCAATCGTTTCCAGAATATAAACACATCTGACAGTTACATGTTATTAGTACAGAAAGAAGTCAATGTAATTGGAATAGACCGCATCAAGAGAAAACTAACTTCACATGAACCAATTCCTGTAGTGTACGCTTTGACAAAATTCTTTCTTTTTGTAACATTAGCAAATATAAAAAGTGTCAAAAAGAAAGTTTCTAAAAGTGTTTTAACCAAAAATATAGATATGGCTGTTTTTACTATAAATGCCAAAAAGCATCGAGGTGTTCATATACCGCTAAATTAAGATTGACACTAATTGTCCCATTGGATATTATAAGAAGCCATTATTGAGTGCTGATATTTGGGGATAAAACTAGTTCAGCCCATTCTGAATCCAACAAAACATTTCCTGGCCATGTTTCACCTCAAAACAAAGATGGAAATTATACTTTGATTACACAAAAATAAAGCCTATTTTTAGGATCATTCATTATGATACAGAATATTATGACATTCAATTACAATTAAGCCCATTTTCTCAATCAAAGTTCTCATTATAGTCAAATATTACAGTAAAATTCATACAGAAAATACTTAAAATGTAAATAGATATTTATATATATTGCAATAAGGGAAAACTAATTGTGCTAAAGGTCCTAAAAACAGGCTTCATTTATTTATTTTAAGTATAATTTAGAAGTGAAATGTGGCTAGGACATGTTTTTGTGTATAATTAGTGTGGCCTTAAATTACAGAATAACCCCCCGAAACAAATGGCAAATAGTGTGCACGCAAGAATATAAATCTGTTCGGACACCTCATCCTTTCATTATGAAAACCTCATGTTTCAGAAACAGGTGCGAGGTAATCGGACTTAACTTTATCGCTTTAAACTAAATGGGTTAAACCACTAGACATGGCATTTGCTTCACAGCAGCCAACAGCTAGCTCTGGTTTGCCAAATGGTTGAAGCCCTTTAGGGGGTAAAAAGCAACAAATGTGGTGGACACAGTACCGCCCCCATTTTAATGTAATGCTATTTGGCAGGATCTTCATTTCTTTCAAACAAAGACTGTAAACAAACCTTACGGGTCCTCAATGGAAGGAACCAACTTCAGGACATTGCTAACCATCTAAAAGTTAATATCCCATTAGTCAAAGGCCGCAGGTCATCCAATGGTAAGTGTCTGCCTAAGGGATAGGGGATAGAGTTTTACGAAGTCTGTTGATTAAAGTTTTGTATAAAGTTGTACAGGTAATTACAATGGAAGACATTCTCATTTCCTTTAGAAATACACTTTGGATCACAGCGATCTTTCCTCAGCTCTAGAGCAGCAGGCACTTCCTCCTGTTCTTCTTGACAGGAGGAGGGCAGAGCACGGCTCGGATGGCCTCGTCAAACACCGTCTTCAGACCACGCTGTGTGAGCGCTGAGCACTCCAGATACTTCACAGACCCTGTCAAACAAAGACGAGCACAACCACTTTCAACATAACAAGCATGATGTATGAGAAAACATGGACTCTCCATTCAGAAATCAGCTTCTGAGTTTTTATGCCACAGTAAGGGGCCGTTCACATATCGCGCCTTTTGCGCACTCAAGTTTGTTATTTCCAATGTAGGCGCGCGGTATGTGTGCTCATAATGGAAGCGAGGCGGTCGCGTCGCAAAGCAGGTGCAAAGCGCGTGTTTTTCCAGGCGCGTCCGCACCGCATCGAGTTAAAAACATTTCATGTGACAAGAACTAACCAATCAGCTTCATCCTTTCCCGTAACAACGCTGAAAGCTCAGCCAAGATGAAGGTACAGCTGATCATAGTTGTATATGGATTGCCATTTTGAAATAAATTAAGTAGCAGAGCTACTGCAAGCGATTTTTAGAGCTGCAAATCCATTTATCCTTTGCTCAAATTTCTGCGTCTTTATGTTGTTTTCACACCAAACGCGAATAGAGCGACTGCCGTGAATGATTTCAATGTTAAGTCAATGCAAAGGCACGTTTACGCACGTCTGGAGGTCTCGCAGCGCGAATGAGGCATTGACGCGCAAATTGAGCGTTTCGCGCAAATGGTGCTTTTGTGCATTTAAGCGTTTGACGCGAATTCGCGTCTGCCGCCCGAGTTGAAAATTTGTTACTTTGGCGTCAATTCGCGCCACGTTAACCAATCAGGAGCCTGCTAGGAGTAGGGATGGGTATCGTTAAGGTTTTAAAGGTATTACTACTCTTACCGATACTGCTTAACGGTCCGGTACTTTAACTGTATTCTTATCGGTTCTTTGAAATTGTGTTAGGCAGTCGAAAACTTTGCATTTCTCTCTCTGCACATAATGCACTTTTGAAAGATGCTTTGATAGATTGCTTGTGTTTCCGCCATTACATGCAAAAATGTTGTTGCACTTATGACAACCAGCGTTGTCTGCATCAACTCTAGTGAAGTATAACCACACTTTGGAACATTTTGCTGTCTCCACCATCATCACTCTTTGTATTAAGCAGGAGTTTCGTACTGTAAGGGGCCGTTCACATATCGCGTCTAAAAACGCGTGGAAAACGCTAGGCGCGCCGCTTTCTGATTTTTTTCCCCAAAGCCTTCGGGCACTTGCGCTCCTGAGGAGTCTGCCGTTGCTGAGCAACCATGACCTGCTCTCTCCATGAAGACGCGGAAATTTCAGCAATGGATGAATGGATTTGCAGCACTAAAAACTGCTTGCAGTAGCTCTGCTACTAAATTAATTTAAAAATCCACATACAGCTATCAGCTGTTCCTTCATCTTGGCTGAGCTTCAACGTTGTTACGGAAAAGGTGAGGAAGTTACATGACCTGCGGTGCGCTTGGGGCATTCTGAAAGTTGAGATGTTTTTAACTCGATGCGGTGCGGACGCGCCTGGAAAAAATGAGCTCGTCGCATCGCTTCCATTATGAGCACGCATACCCCACGCCTACATTTGAAATAATGAACTTGAGCGCGCAAAATACGTGATATGTGATACGGCCCCTGCGTGTGTGTGTGTGCCGCGCTTGTTCTTGTTGTGTGTGTGTGTGTGTGACTGACAGACAGCCTCCGCGGCGCGCATGAGACCTCGCAGATCTCACAGACAAAAGTCTGAATATGATTGCACAAATTAGAAATGTTTCGTGAGATAAAATGTGCACGAAAACATTATTAAGCAAAAATACAGAGTACATAAATTTTTTTCCCCCTCCAGTACCGAAAGCAGAACCGATACCGTCAGATCTTACTGATACTACGGTCTTTCATAATTTAGCCCCGGGGCCAGTTTAATACCAGGTTTCGGTACCCATCCCTAGCTAGGAGTCACTCATTCAACATGGAGGAACGACTGATGTTGTCAGTGAGCAGTCAACCGGAGCTATATGACAAAAGTTAATTTTTCTATAGAGACAGGAATAAAAAAAGACAAATGTCAGAAGATCTAGCCGAGGTAAGGCTGCTCTCGGCGGATACATGATACATGATGACGGAGCTCCCGCTGATCGCATGGAGCTCATCTCCGAAATCGGCGAAACACATTTTTTTAAATAGACACTGTCTTTAAATATGAACCGCATATTTGAGTTTAAAACAACTACATTTTCGCCTGAAATACTTTTAAAACTACATTTCATGAATAAAATGGCGGTTGAAAATGCTGAGTGAACTCAGCTGGCAGAAGCCCCCCATGACGTGAAGTTAATTTCATGCACGAATGAAGCGAATGATCTCAAAATGTTAAAGCGGCAAACTAGACAAATTTGACGCTCTATTCGCATTTGGTGTGAACACAGCATTATGGAGAGAGCGCGTCATGGTTGCTTAGCAAAGGCAGATGCCTCAGGGGCGTAACTGCCCGAGTGCTTTGGAAAGAAGGAGAAAGCGGCGCGCCAAGCGTTTTCCACGTGTTTTAGGCGCGATATGTGAACGGCCCCTAATGCAGTAATTTATGAAGGGACATGTTTTTAAATGTACAGGACTCCCCCTACCAATCTCTTTGGTCATGGCCAGGCCCTGAGGGAAGGTGATGGGAGTGAGCTTCTTCTCCTTCAGTTTCTCAATCGTGTCCTTATCTTCTCTCAGATCAAGCTTGGTTCCTACCAGGATGATCGGAGTGTTTGGACAGTGGTGCCTCACTTCTGGATACCACTGAACACACACAACACATTACAAAATCATCTAAACAGGTGAGAAATGCAATGTCAGTCCTGCATGCACTAATTATTTCAAGAAGTAAAGCCTCTGATAGTATTTGCTAGCTTAATTTTACCTTTTACTTTGAAGAAAAAGCACTTACCTTGGCACGAACGTTCTCAAAAGAGGCCGGACTCACAAGGGAGAAGCAGATGAGAAACACGTCCTATGGGACAAAGGCACTCATGATGCACCGATGGAGATTTACAGGTGCATTTCCACTATTTATAGCCAGCAATGTCTCAGACGGACAAGAAATGCTGTTGTTTAAAATTGACAATGTGTATGAGTAAATATGATTATATTTATAAAAACAGACAAGAGGAAATTAATGCATGACTAATGGATATACCGCGAACCCTGTCGACTACAGAGTCACTATTAGTTCATAGTCCAAACATTTGTGGCTGTATATATTACTAGTATGGGGCGGAGTTAAAAAAAAATAATAGCAGTGTGGAAGGATAACTGAAACTGTAATCCATCAAGAGGACAAGTAAGATTTATGTCCACTTTCATGGAAAGGGACAGTGTAAATACAAAGGTCTTTTAGAGCCTGTTTAAATACATGCATACCATAAATTCTTAAAACACACACACACACACACACACACACAGATTGGCACTAAAACCGACACTCTTCATTATCTTGTAAAAAAGTCTGGCTGTGGGTCTGTGATCTTACCGTTTGAGGGTACGACAGGGGCCGAAGTCTGTCATAATCCTCCTGTCCTGCTGTATCCCAAAGACCCAGATTCACTGGTTTCCCATCCACCATCACGTTTGCAGAGTAATTATCAAATCTGTCAACGTAAATGTTAATCAGTGATGTGAAATCATGCTGACTGTAAACAAATGCAGAACTCTCCGGAACACATGATTCTGGGCGGCCGAAGCACAGCTCAGATAAAATATTTCCAGATGAAGGTGCTGGCACTCACACTGTGGGGATGTATTCTCCAGGGAAGGCATTGGTTGTGTAGCTGATCAGCAGACATGTTTTACCCACAGCTCTGGAATGAAGAAGAGAAACACCTCACAACAAGATCGTATCAGGAAGCAGAACTGCTGAAAAACTGGTCTGTCAGAAAAGCTCTCATATCCTCCTGAGAACCAGGAGAAAAAAAGCTTTCTGTATT
Source organism: Carassius auratus (assembly GCF_003368295.1). Taxonomy (NCBI): domain Eukaryota; kingdom Metazoa; phylum Chordata; class Actinopteri; order Cypriniformes; family Cyprinidae; genus Carassius; species Carassius auratus. Next base: position 28,094,385 of record NC_039245.1, read on the forward strand.
GAGGTTTTATTTTTATTTTTATGTCATTACATTGTTTAGAACATAAGAAAAAAATGAAAAATACATATATTTTTATTTGTTATGGTTTATTCATTTGCTAGTCCTCTCTAGGAGGACACCAGGACTTAGATTTTTGTTTTATACCAAACTCTGTATAAGGATGATTCTCAGCTATGTTATAAAAGATATAATAAAATGATCAGATATACCATTTTACTTTATGTAATATGTGTGTAAAATTTCCATAAACTGGTTTTTCCATTAAACACAATGTTGTCTATGATTTGCATATTAATGTGCTGTTGGGACAGCATGTTGAAAAAACAAGTGCAATAATGGGAGTAATAACTGGCCATATTTATATAATAATATCCAATATTACATAAGAATATTGATATATATATAATTTATTTTCCTATTCAATTGTTGCATCTCCCATAATGCATAATAAACATGCCTTTAGTCCTGGTGTCCTCTACAGCGGCATAACAGGAAGTCATATTTTGATTTATGACAAAAATATTATCATATTTCCAAAAGGATGTACAGTTTGATCACTAAATGAATGTCAGCCATATTAAAAGAGCAAGCAGAGAAACTTAAAACTGTGAGAGAAATATAATATCCTCTCCAGAGCTGGGTCTCAGGAGGATATGACTAGTACTTCAGGGCTGAGATTTCCAGAATGTGACGTATGTCACTGTGCGGTTCACTTCCTCTCAATCAGCAGGCACAGAATCCATTTCATTCATTTTCGTTTCTTAAAAAGAACTATGTCCTTTAACATGTTAACCATGAAAAAAATATAATCTATAAACAATAGTCAGAATATATAGCACATATATGTATATGTACAAATAGATATACTAACTAAATATTACATAATTACATAAACATGCCATTATGTTTATATTTTTGTTAAGGTTCAATAAACTGTTCCTGTTCCATTATATATATATATATATATATATATATATATATATATATATATATATTATTCAGAGGCCCAAACTGAGCACAAATATGGTATTTGGTGCATTTGCTGATATTAACATATCAATGAGATTTTTATAGCTGTATAGCATACTGTTTACATAAAAAGCCTGTAAATATCAGTTTTCACTCTATATTTCCACTAATATGTCTTAGTAAAATTATTTAACACTTATAGGCTCAAAAGCATGATGCATCACATCTGATACTCACATTTTAACTTTTTTCTTTTTAAATATGTTTTGAGGATAATCAAGTAAAAGTTGCATCAGTCCAGTAAATGTTAACATGAAATAGTACTGACAAAATAAAAGATATTCTTACATTTACTTCAAAGAGTTTACAGCAAAGATGTGTTTTACAAACTGAAGATGGTGGTTTGTCTAAAATGCCTTTTTTTTTTTTTTTAAGTATAAAAACTATAATCCAGATGACAGAAGGCATGTGGTGGATTGCATCCAACTGTTTTATATATATATATATATATATATATATATATATATATATATATATATATACAAAATTTTTGAGCCTGATCAAGTACAGCATATAAACGCAACATATTACATCATGACAGCGAGAGCTACCCAAGCTTGAGGACCACCAGATGGATTGAGTCCATTATAAAGTACAGATCAGTCCAGCCAGGTCTGTGTTTGATGTAGGGGTGTATCTTGATTACAATGCAGATTTCTATAGAAATCTGATGAATAAGTACAACTAATTCTCATGAGACTAGTACTTTAGGGCTGAGATTTCCAGAATGTGACGTATGATTTTGTGCGGTTCACTTCCTCTCACAACTGAAAGCAGTTTTGATTTCAATCAGCAGGTACAGAATAAGAGGTGTGTGAGTACATCTGTGAACCTTTTTTCTGGGTAGACTGCTTAATAACAACAGCAAATAAAATGTCAAATAGATAAATAAAAACATGCAGTAATGTACATGAATCAAGTGCCAACCACAGATAATCAATATAGCATTTCATTTTCTTACAGGTTGAAGGCAGTTTGTGTATAAACTTGGCAAGTCAATGAGAAACTTCTATGTTTAGGAGTTTCAGATCAGCCTTAAAAGTGCAATTATCAACAAGGGTAAACAACTTCAAAGCAAAGAACTAAGATATGTGGAAACCAACACAGGGACGAAGGATGTGTGTTTATAAGACACCACAGTCTGTCCTCTGTGAAGATACTGTGGCACAGTCAGTGCTGGGATCACAACACTGCACTTAAAGTTACTCCGAGAAACTGCTAGATGCTGTCTAGACACGACCAGCGCAACAAAGTGAGCCCAGACATGTTTAGAGTGAGAGAATGTGAGTACAGACTCATCAGAGACCGTGAAGAGACAGTAAAGTGACTCACCCGTCCCCGACGACCACACACTTGATGGCCTGCATGACTTTAACTCGATGTTTACTCTCCCTCCGTGCGAAGTGTATCAAGATCAGTCGAATAAACGACTCCGTTTAATACAACACTTGTTCAGCTGCACAGTGTGACGCTTTTATACAACTTGTTTTCTTCTTTCACTCATTCCCGCACACAGGAATGAAGTCGAGTAAGAAAGTTTAAAGCCACCACCCAGGACAGGAAGCGAGTCCAACAGATTTACAAGCGCACTTCCGCTCGGTCCTCTACAGAATAAAAGTCTTCCAGCTAACACCCATCTTTCCCTGCACTTATTTTGTTTCGTTTTATTTATTTATTTAGTTAGTTAGTTTTAAAACATAGCACATACATCCAGGGGTACAATCACGTTAGGATATATATAAATATATATATATATATATATATATATATATATATATATATATATATATATATATATATATATATATATATATATATATATATATATAAAGCAAAAATAAAGTTGAAGTTAAATGAAACATGACAATGTTTACAAATATGAACACATTTTACATATTTTTGTTATTGTTTTTTTAAACTTTTAATTTAAAAATTTTTAATTTAAAAATGTCACATTTACAGAATCGTTCAACAGATTATTTTGAGTTGATTCTTTTTCGTTTTTGATTCTCGAAATAATAACTCTTACGAGCCGGTTCGCTCAGTGGAGTCTCCCACTTGTTTTAATTCATTAGCATTTGTTCAATTAATTATTTAACGTTCATTTGAGGGAATCAAACTAAGTTTAAGCTGATCTACTTTCTTATCCTTCAATTTTCCTGGTTTAGAAAGAAGTGCACTTATTTTGAAGGGACAGGAAGTAGAAGTTGATGACATCCGTTCTTTCCTAGACAGAATAATAACAGCTGGAGCATGACTCCAGCGGAGGAGAGATGACTGCTAGCGCGTTCAATCTTCAGTGGAACACGCGCTCGTGATCGTGTGCGCGAGTCGTCGGTGAAGCGCGCTCTTATGGCGGGACTGTCGCAGTTAGTGCTGCGTGTGTCCGGCTCGTACGGGGTGTTCTCCAAAGTGCTCAGCAGAACTCTGCTCATCTTCTTTGATCTCGCCTGGAGACTTAGAATCAGATTCCCTTACCTCTATGTTATCGCCTCCATGATGTTCAACGTGCGACTACAGGTGAGAGTCTGTCTGTCTCACTCTCTCTTTCTCTCTGTCTGTCTGTCTGTCTGTCTTTCTTTCTTTATTTCTTTCTTTCTTTCTTTCTTTCTCTGTCTGTATGTCTCTCTGTCTGAAGATCTATCTGTCTGTATTTCTGAAGATCTGTCTGTATGTCTGTCTGAAGATCTGTCTGTCTGAAGATCTGTCTGTCTGTCTGTCTGTCTGAAGATCTATCTGTCTGTCTGTCTGTCTGAAGATCTATCTGTCTGTCTGTCTGTCTGTCTGAAGATCTGTCTGTCTGTCTGTCTGTCTGTCTGAAGATCTGTCTGTCTGTCTGTCTGTCTGTCTGAAGATCTGTCTGTCTGTCTGTAGATCTGTCTATGTATCTGTCTGTCTGTCTGTCTGTCTGTCTGAAGATCTATCTATCTGTCTGTATGACTGTCTGTCTGAAGATCTGTCTATCTATCTATCTATCTATCTGTCTGAAGATCTATCTATCTGTCTGTATGACGGTCTGAAGATCTGTCTATCTATCTATCAGTCTGTCTGTCTGAAGATCTCTGTCTGTCTGTCTGAAGATCTATCTATCTGTCTGTATGTCTGTCTGAAGATCTATCAGTCTGTCTGTTTGTCTGTCTGTCTGTCTGAAGATCTATCAGTCTGTCTGTCTGTCTGTCTGTCTGAAGATCTATCAGTCTCTCTGTCTGCCTGCCTGTCTGTCTGTCTGTCTGAAGATCTATCTGTCTGTCTGTCTGTCTGTCTGTCTGAAGATCTATCTGTCTGTCTGTCTGTCTGTCTGTCTGAAGATCTATCTATCTATCTATCTATCTATCTATCTATCTATCTATCTATCTATCTATCTATCTATCTATCTATCTATCTATATATCTATCTATCTATCTATCTATCTATCTGTCTGTCTGTCTGTCTGTCTGTCTGTCTGTCTGTCTGTAGATCTGTCTATATATCTATCTATCTGTCTGTCTGTCTGTCTGAAGATCTATATATCTGTATGTCTGTAGATCTATCTATCTATCTATCTATCTATCTATCTATCTATCTATCTATCTATCTATCTATCTATCTATCTATCTATCTATCTATCTATATGTCTGTCTGTAGATCTATATATCTGTATGTCTGTAGATCTATCTATCTGTCTGTCTGTCTGAAGATCTATCAGTCTCTCTGTCTGTCTGCCTGCCTGTCTGTAGATCTGTCTATCTGTCTGTATGTCTGTCTGTCTGAAGATCTATCTATCTATCTGTCTGTCTGTCTGTTTGTAGATCTATCTATCTATCTATCTATCTATCTATCTATCTATCTATCTATCTATCTGTCTGTCTGTCTGTCTGTCTGTCTGTCTGTCTGTCTGAAGATCTATATATCTGTATGTCTGTAGATCTATCCATCTATCCATCTATCTATCTATCTATCTATCTATTATATCCTGAAGACGCATATTTGATTAAAAAAATATTATTATTATTATTTTACTTGCATAATATTTTTGATCAGTTCTTAGTCTGATGATACTCGGGGCAACTTTTTTTGAGCGATGTTGCTTGGGCACTATCCCACTGAGGATGGGTAACACATTTCTGCCTGGATACTTTAGATCTTTCGTGGGATCCGTGTCTCAACTGTTGATGGCAACATTGCCCAAATCAGCCTCAGTGTTAAATTCTCCAAATTTTTGCTAATCTCATCTTTGTCCATCTTTCAGGTTCACATTGAGATACATTAATTGACACTGAATAGCTGCAAGCCCAGGAATGGCTCACAACACTATGTTTACCACGGACTTCATCAGTGAAGCTCATCAGTGTTAGACAAACAGACAGAAACATGCTGACTGGGATACCAGTAGGAATTATTAATGCAAAATCTGCTTCATCGGAGGAGATGTCGAGGAGCGTATGATGATAGCTCATTCTCAGCCGTTGGATGGTACAGACTATGATTATCTCAAGAGACTCAAAAAACAGCTACTGTGCTCCAGTGTGCTTTTAACACGGAGAACATGCATGATAAAAAACTTGAGTCCAACTGTGTTGGAATGTGTTTTGTTTTGTTTTTTTTTTTCAGTTTTGCACATTAAGACAAGTTTTTCTGGGTTAGTCACCGCATGTGGGACAAACTCCAGCATTCACCTCCATCATCTACTCACTAACACAGCGGCTACTGTTACAGAAAACTACAGGGATTTGTATATAGAGATGAGTATATTTGTTTGTGTTTGTTATTATTAAATCTGTGCATTATATGACACATGCATTTTGGGAGGATTGTGAATGTACTGTGATTTAAACTTTGACAATAAATTATAAAGGGATTTTATTTTCCCTGCCCTGTGACCGGTATGTTTCTAGTAACTTTCATGCGATCATGAAGACCTTGATCTAGTGCACTGGTGTCTAATTAGGGTTCGAGCTAAACTCTGCGGGAAAGTGGACCTTGAGGGCCAGAGCTGAGACCCCCAGCTTTTAGAGAAGAACGTATTGTCAGCAGAAAGAAAAACGACTGTAGTTTATTTTTCCACACAAGGGGGCACTATCACATTCGCTTCAACCATTTCAACATTTATTGTGTGAAATAAATCTTTTTAATATAGAAACAGAAAACAAAAGACACCTTTGTGAGGTGTCTACACCTTTACTACTATAACGTCATTTTATATCTCTTTGCCTTCCCACTCTTCAATCTTTAAAAATGCTTTACAGTATACACAGCTATTTTTTTAAACCACAGAATAATGAAGTTACAACAATTGCTGAATCTATCATCTAAATGTTGACCCAAGCACACAAAAAAAGACCTTTTAACAACTTAAGAGCCATTTAGCCAATTAAAGGACCCTACAGTAAAACACTGCTTGTTGTCTGCTGTATTTAAGGTGTTTAATTAGTGTAAATAACTACTTATTAGGAATCACTGGGGAAAAATACCTCTGACTAGACTTTCTAGATAGTTCTTGCATTTCTTTTTCTTTTTTTTTCTTCTGTTACTCAGACAGACTCAGAATTGTGTGCAAGGCAAGTTTAAGGCTTGACTCTGAGCTTTCCTCATCCAGTAAGTTCAGCACAGCGTTTGTTTGATAGCAGGCTACTGTAAAATACTGTTGCCAAGGCAACTGCCTAATTCTTTGCATGCCAACCCTCTCCACACATACAGGATAATAATAATAAATAAATAAAAATCATTGATTTTTGCTCATTGAAATGTTTTAATGTGGTTAACTAAAATGGACTGTTTAAAACCGAGAGGACACATCAAAATGCATTAGATCTTTGCATATTTTGACCATCTTTGCGAAATAAACAGTAATTTTAACCAGGTCAGGACTTAGTAGCATGCAGGTACATCCTTTGTGGGCTACACGTACACATATGCATGCTTATACATTTGATGTGTATGGACATGTAATGGTTGACCTTTAAATTGAAATGGAATTGTGACAATCATACAATAGCCTACAGGAAATGTCTAAATGGAGCATGTGATCCTTTCTAAATCCTCTGTTTGAAGCTTTGATGTTGTGCACATAACATGGCCATGACACATTTATTCCACCAGAGGCAGGGGCGTCGCACCCGTGGGGGATGTGGGTGTTTTAACACCCACACTTTTCCCGGTGAGAGGGTTCAACACCCACACGTTTTCTGCAGTTTTTCCGCAGTTTTGCACAAACGCCTTACTACAGTCGCTCCTCCGTTTCTCTGGCCGCTCTGTGTCTGCGCTCGCCGCGGCTGCCTCCTCCCCCCTCCCTCTCATGACACCTGCTTTGAGTGTGACTGGCTGATGATTGGCTGTTCTGCCTTAAGTCCCGCCTCTCTTGGGGTGTTATTGGTCAGCTCGTGCTGAGGAGGCGGGAACTTAGGCGGGAAGAGTTTGGGAAGATGTTCTGTTATCGTTTTGTTGACATGTCGAGTGTTTCGGTATTATATATTTCGTTTTTTAGACTAATGCTAATTGCTTTATTGGGATATTGTTCAGCAGCTAGCTTAATTCGGCTATATAACGTTATGTGGCCATGCAATGTATAACATAACTGTGATGATGAAGCAGGGAATTGACGAGGAGGGGGACAAACTGTCATTGTTAAGCAGTGTATTTATGGGTTATTGCCAGTGCAACTAATTTTGATATTTTGAGCATTGTTTGTTGATTAGCTGAATACTTTTGTGGATACTTACCTGTTGTGTTTGATTGTAATGTTACATGTTGAGGAGAAAAAAGTGAGAAATGATGACATTGTTTGCCTACCTGTTGTAGAATTATGAAAGAAAAGTGTATATTATTTTAATGTTTAAAAACAGTAAATTGTTACATTTTTTATACCACCAGAGAAAAAGCTTTGTGTGGGCGTGTTTTTTTCTCTCCCCTTTTCTGATTTTTTTTTTTAAATGTTGGATAATTTTTTTTTCCAGATAAAAAGCTGCAAGCCGGAAATCCGGCACGGTGCCGGAGAACTTTAAGCCCTGCATTTTGTACCCCTCTATCATTGTATTCATCTTTTTTTATTGTTTATAAACAAACCACATCCATCCCCCACACTTTTGTACGCCACTGACCAGAGGCAACAATTATTTTTCATTCACCTTTAGAGGTTAAATACGATAATTCATTGCTAAAATTAAATTTCCTGTATTTCAAACGATGCATTTGATATTAGGATGTGATCCAGGATCAGCAAGTTTTAATGTACAAAATAAATGTAAAAACATCATAGTGCTAAAATAGACCTTAGGATGAAATCGCATACTCCCTTGAGTAGGTACTTGTTTTGAATAATTACTTTGCGGCTGTTAAAAGACTATGTTCTCTATAGTTGGAATGTACTACATCAGTCATGTGACCTGTCAGTGTTGGTAAATTGTCCATCGTATGCCACACTTCAGAATTACACTGGAGTAGTAGGTCATCGGGTACTTCTTGCATACTCTTCTAAGAGGACTGTGAATTCGGACATACTCCTTTTGTCACATACTATATAGGAAAGTATGTGATTTCCAATGCAGAATGGACAGGCCACTTACAATTAACTCTGATTTATCATGCAGCTTTCTTTTTACTGCCTTAATTATCATAGTGATTATCAAAAAGACACAACAAAGTAGGTTTTAGGCACTTTAGTTTTACAACACTTAATGGAATATACAATAAAAAGTTGTAGCACATGCACCCTCATAATGCGATTATAATAAGCTTTAGGCCCTACCGCAACTAAACTTTACCTAATACTAATCATTGTCAGTGTTGTGCGCTTGCTTAGACCTTTGTTGTGATAAACAGTAAAGTGTGTTCAGCAGAATCCAATTTCCGTTTTGTCTGATGAGTATAAAAAAGGTTAGTATACCGTGTATCGTATATCTGTTGGTCTCTTGAATTGCCAGTCTGCCGTAAACAAAGCCGATTTCATTACTTCTATTATTAAACATTCAAAGCTTAATCTCATAGACCTAACAGAGACCTGGATCAAACCAGAGGACACTGCTACACCTGCAGCACTCTCCAATAATCTCTAATTTTCCCACTCCCCCCGTTTGACTGGAAGAGGTGGTCTGCTCATTTCTAATGATTGGAAATTTAATCCTTTACCATCTTTGGGTATCAACAGCTCCTTTGAATCTCATTTAGTTAATGTTACCTACCCTCTTAAAATACATTTTGAAGTTGTCTATCGACCCCCAGGACCACTAGGTAACTTTTTGGATGAATTAGATGAGGATGGTACTCCCCTATTTATGCTTGGAGACTTCAACCTCCACCTATAAACCTCTGTATGCTGATTCTCCACACTCTGCTTGCCTCTTTCGATCTCAATCGAGTGTCAACTACTGCTACTCACAAATCAGGCAACCAACTGGACCTTATTTATAGAAGACACTGCTCCACTGATCATGTTCTGGTTACTCCACTGCACACATCGGATCACTTCCTCCTCACTCTTAACCTCAACATGGTCCCTGACACATCACTTTCCCCTCCATATATCATCTTTTGACATAACCTACACTCAGTCTCACCCTCCCGGCTATCTACTTGTCCGCTTGATCCTATTCCATCTCATCTCCTTCATTCACTCACATCATCAACACTTCCCTCTACACTGGTGTTTTCCCCTCATCATTTAGACAGGCTCGTATAACTCCACTACTTAAGAAACCCACCCTCAACCCATCTCTTTTAGAGAACTACAAACCAGTTTCCCCTTCTTCCTTTTATTACAAAAACACTTGAACGAGCTGTGTTCAACCAGGTCTCTGCATTTCTCACACAGAACAACCTCCTTGACAGCAACCAATCTGGCTTCAGAAGTGGATATTCAACTGAGACAGCCTTGCTCTCAGTTGTTGAAGCTCTAAGACTGGCAAGAGCAGAATCCAAATCTTCAGTACTTATCCTGCTTGATCTGTCCGCTGCTTTTGACACGGTTAACCACCGGATCCTTCTTTGCAGGTATCCTGCCAGCCTGTGAGCGACCACGCTGATTTTCCCTCTATGTTTACAAGGCTGATCTGTCGGAACTGCCTGATCTCTGAAGAGTCCTTTTCCTCGGGGATAAGGATCCCTCCGGCTCTCTGCCAGGATTTTGGAATCGCCTTCTTTTGCCACACAACTCCCATCAGTTTCCAGAGGAATTGAGGACATCTGGAGCATTTTTGTACAGCCTGTATGGTACCTGGAGATGATGCTGCCCTTGCTCTATGCATGGTTTGTTCTACCTCACTCCACCTGGGTGGATTGATATCCAGCTCGTGCTCTGGTGGGTTGACTGGTGGCATGTCAGGTGGGAGTATAACTTTTTCCTGGTGTCTGTCATTTGTTGCAGGAGTTTTCAGATGTTCTTCCAGGTCAGCCTTTGACACTGAGAGACTTCCGCTCTTCTCCTTTGTGAAGAGACTCTTCACAATTTTGAAGGGATCTTTGCAGAAACGTGATCTTGTTTGCTCCTTCCCTCTGCACTTCCTCAGGAGGTTTCAGCTCTCCTCAGTGTTGCAAGCCTGCCCTGAATCTCTTTCTGCAGCAGGTTTATACCCTCCTTCTCCTCCTCTGTGGCCTTCCTCCATTGCTTCTTCAGCTGTTTCCTCTCCTTGACTAGGCGATCTATCTCTGTCTGCCTTCTGGACTTGGTGGGGATTGAAGGAGTAGCTTGTTTGCCTTCGACCACTCCAAATCGTTCCACTCCATAGGCATAGATAAGATCGCCCATCCTATCCAGCTTTTTCATGGCTGTGCATCTGATCCCTTCTAGCATGCTGCAGAGATGTGTTGGCCTCCTTCTACATCATCATGTTGCAGGCCTTTGGCCACTTGACTAATGGCCTTCCCCCTTGGGTCTTCTTCCCTACTGTTGGTCATGATGGGTTGGGTTCAGGTTGCCCTCTTGTGCAATGTTGTTCCTCATCTAGGGCAGGGGTGTTGATGTCCTGGAGACTGTGGTGTGTGTCCATCTGCTGAACTTCTGTCAACTGACACGGCCTGCTTTTCAGAAAGTAGCTGTCGATGCAACTTCCCTGTTGACCCTTCTTTAGGCACCTTTTTTGCCCTGGTGTATTTTCAGGCCTTGGGGGAAAGTAACCTTTGCCCAACCACAAATGCAGTTCTGGAGCTTATGTCGTGCTGCAGCTATTGGAGCCTCAGGTATGCTAATCATCAATCGCGTAATCTGTTCCATTCCTGTGTTCATTACCAGGTTATCCACCAACGAACCATCTTCCGCCACCACTCTCGCTAGCTCAGGGGGTGTTTTCTTTGTAGGACTTTTCATAGCTAAGTGTGGGTGGGACCCTGTCGGGGTCTGTCCCCTTCTGCCAGCTGTCTTTCCATGCTGCCACAAGGTCTTTGCCTTGTTGTCCGCTGCCCTTTCACAGCAGTCACTGGCTCTCCAGATGATCATATCTTTTGATTTGATTGATTGATTGATTGTATAGGACTTGATGTTGATATCCCTTAATGCATATTTGAGGCACAGATGAGACTCCGCGGGATGGTCCATTGAGTAATGGCACTGTCATCAAGTATGCATCCCTTAATGCACACTTGAGGCTCTGATGAGACTCCGTGGGATGGTCGATTGAGTGATGGCACCCTTTGGGTTGTCAAGTGGGCATATATATATATAGATATATAGATAGATATATAGATAGATAGATAGATAGATAGATAGATAGATAGATAGATAGATAGATAGATAGATAGATAGATAGATAGATATGATCAGCTGAACAGTTCTAGATAATAGAATCATACAGTTAGCTAACATGAATTAATTTTAGGCAGAAGCTTATTGAAGTGATACTTACTACAAGTGGTTACAATAAAGAAAAACTTTGACAGCAGAGCATATCGATTCAAGTTAGTGTCACATGTGGTCCTCGCAGGGGTCAACATCATCTCTTCAAAGGCGTAGGGTCATCTGAACTCTTTCTATGAGGTTGGATTCACACTGGAGCTGGCGTAGAGATGGGCATCGCGGGGTAGGAACAGCAAGGCAGAAAGAAAATAATTAGCGAGCTGCTGTTCATAATGTCTCAAGCAAAAAATGTTTGCGACTTTTAACTTATCTAACTGGGAACAAGGGTGAGACTGAGATTCTTTATGCGTATGCTTGGTTGAAGAGATGTGTCTTTAATCTAGATTTAAACAGTGAGAGTGCGTTTGAGCCCCAGACATTATCAGGAGGACTATTATAGAGTTTAGGAGCTACATGGGAAAATGATCTCCCTCCTTTAGTGGTCTTAGATATCCTAGGTACTACCAAAAGTCCAGACCTTTTGTGACCCAAAAGAGTGTGGTGGATTATAGGTTATAAGAAGATCCATTAAATATACAGGAGCTAAACAATTTAGTGCCTTATAGGTCAGTATAATATTTTGAAATCAATCCAGAACTTAATAGATAACCAGTGTAGAGATGATACAATTGGGGTAATATGATCTTTTTTTTTCTTCTTTTTTTTTACAATATAAGAACTCTACCTGCTGCATTTTGGAATAACCGTAGTTTGCTTATTGAATATGCAGGGCTATCAGCCAGTAGTGCATTACAGTAATCTAGTCAAAAGGTTATGAATGCATGAACTAGCATTTAGCTAGCAACTAGCAGAGACAGACAACATTTTTTTTGTAGATTAGCAATGTTTCTGAGGTGGAAGAAGGCTATTTTTGTAACATATGAAATATGATTTTTGAAAGATAAGTTGCTGTATAAAATAACATCCAGTTCTTTAACTGCAGATGATGACATAAACTTATATACTTCTAGTTGCAAATTGTATTCTAAGAGATACTGTGTGAAGGTTTTTGGTCTAATAAGTAATACATCAGTCTTGTCTGAATTTAATAGGGAAAAAAGTACTGGTTATCCATTGTTATTCTTTAACACAATTTGTCAACTTCGATAGTTTAGAAATTTCATCAGGTCATGATGAAATATATAACTGAGCATCATCGCATAGCAGTGGAAACTAATTCCATGCTTTCTAACAATGTTGCCAAGTGGCTGTATCTATTGAAAATAAAAAGGGCCTAATACTGATCCTTGGAGCACCCCATAATTTACATAAAACAGTTATTTTAAATTGTAATAATATATATATATATATTTTCTTTTTTTTTTTTTTTACAGAATTATTGTTTAAATAAATTAAATATTGTTAAATATGAGTAAAGTCTTTCAAAAATATTAAATGTTTTACCTAATATTGTATCAGTTATCAGATGAATAATATTGGAGCTCACTGTGATGTTAGTGTGATACTATGTGGTTGCTAGGGTGTTCCTAGATGGTTTATACGGAGTTACATACAGAACAATACAAGTTTTTATGATATTATTGATCCCCAAATATAGTTTCAGTTCCTATACCAAATGAAATCTGTTTGTAACAGCATACTTTTCTCAACATGCCACATGATTTGAGGCATCATTCATGTCTGTAGAAACAAACATCGAGAGAAATGTTATGCACAGATTCAGTATAGACGGGTGTGTTGAGATGTTGGGGTGAGGGGTGACCCAACTGAAAAACCTGGAGAAGATGAAAACATGTTTGTCTGACTGCTCAATCAGGCCACATGAACTCGGTCAGTGTGCCGTTATCTCCTCTGACTGGAGCCATATTCTGCCAGACGTGCTGCCTGAGGCTGACCACCTCTGATGCAGAGCACGCTGGGAAATATTCAGCCCGTTACACACTTAATGCATGCTTTTCACACACTTAGTGGCATTACTTCCACTAGAAGCCAAACCGAATGATAACGCATGCACCGAGCAACTCGTGCAGATGCAGCTAATGCAATAAATATGCAGCAATCAGTCATGCATCACTCAACCTAAAGCCCTCAAAAACCAATAAGAGAAATAGACAGTTGTTAGGGATGTGTGTTTTTGACCATATATGTGCAGCAAAGATTATGCAAATGACCTATTTTCAGTCTGCAGCTTTGATATATTCAAATCAGGGCTTGTGCATGACTCTGATTGAAATGCTGTTCTCTCTGTATAGTGTGTCCCACCCAAGGAAAACTGGGAAAACAGAGTGTTTCCTGGACTGCGTTAGGCATCTGCTCCCAGAACAGGAAATACTCCCCCAAAACCTGAGGCTCCCTCAAGTCCCCATCCACGCACATTCATTGTAACTCCCACTCTGTCCACCAACACACTTTTTTTTCACACTCTTGAGGCTGAAACTTCTAGGAACTGGCAGTGATGATTTTGTTGAAAAGTAATGATTTTGTTGTTGTATGAAGTCAGTCATCTTGAATACAGGGTGAGGATGTAAGAGTTTCAGGAAAATAAATATTAACCCATAAGGATTAAAATGCAATCTGTGCAATGGAGCTCTCCTTTGTCTTCTCCTCATGTCTGCTTCTACTTCCCATGTTAATATGTGTATCAGCATTTTGATTTGTGACTATTAAAGACGAAAATTCCAAAAGACATAGAAATAAACGGCTAACTTCATTCTTGAGGAGTTTGGTAATGTGTATAAAGAGAGTAGCTCGTTTTGTCTGAGAGGCCGGCATGCCGTAATTGAATCCATGTGTCAGAGAAACATACAGGCACAGTGTTGTGAACGCCCATGCCATCAGCCCCTTCAGACATTTTCATCACCCATTGCATGCTGCAATATAATTTTCTCCACTGTATGAGAATATCATTCTCCTCTCAGTTGTAATGATGTAGGTTTTCCAATCCGATATACACTTTTATGTTTCTTTGTCAGTCAGTTTTAGGTCTGTATAAAAAAATTGCACTGAACTACAACAGTACTATTATTATTATTATTTAAATTGCTGTTATTTTGTGGCTTTTACTCCATCCCTGTTACTTTTAAGGCCATTGGTATGCTTCTGTACAAAATAAAAACTTCTATATTTATCCAAGAAATCTTAAAAAGAAAACTCTTGTATTTAGGGGTGTGTCCTGTAAAATAAATGTTTAATAATGTGATAATGTAATATAATGATTATTATGATTATTTAAATTTGATATTGGTTTTATTTATTCCCATGATTGGCTACACTTCAGAGGGCCCGCTTTTTGGGTTTTCTTCAGAATAATCACTGCCTGTATACTTTTATAACTTGCCTGCCCAATATTTATAGTGCATTACAAACCTGTACCATTTCTGTTCTGCCTCAGTATCAGGTCTACAATACAATGAATGAAGTGATGAACAAGCTCTACTAACAACTTGACCCCAAAGAACTAATTAATTACAAACCGATCTCGAATCTCCCTTTTCTGTCCAAGATACTAAGTAGTATCCATTTACATTTACATTTTATTCATTTAGCAGATGCTTTTATCCAAAGCGACTTACAAATGAGGACAGTGGAAGCAATCAAAAACAACAAAAAGAGAAATGATATATAAGTGCTATAACAAGTCTCAGTTAGGTTAACACAGTACATGTACCAATAGCTTTTAAATAATATAATAAATAAAAAGAAAAACAGATAGAATAAAAAAATATTTAAAAAATATTAGAGAAAGCTAGTGGTAAAGGTCTTTACACACACACACACACAATTGCATAATAAATGAAAAGAAAATATAATACAAAAAGATTAGAAAGGTAGTTAGATTTTTTAAAGAATAGAATTAGAATAGTGAGTGTTAAAGTTATAGGGTCAAATAAAGATGGAAGAGATGTATTTTAAGTCGATTCTTGAAGATGGCTAAGGACTCAGCTGCTCGGATTGAGTTGGGGAGTTCATTCCACCAGGAGGGAACATTTAATTTAAAAGTCCGTAAAGGTGACTTTGTGCTTCTTTGGGATGGCACAATCAAGCGACGTTCACTTGCAGAATGCAAGCTTCTAGAGGGCACATAAGTCTGAAGTAACAAATTTAGGTAAATGGGTGCAGAGCCAGTGGTAGTTTTTTAGGCAAACATCAATGCCTTGAATTTTATGCGAGCAGCTATTGGAAGCCAGTGCAAATTGATAAACAGAGGTATATTCTTTTTGGCTCATTAAAAATTAATTTTGCTGCCGCGTTCTGGGTTAATTGTTAAGGTTTGATAGAATTGGCTGGAAGACCTGCTATGAGAGCATTGCAATAGTCCAGCCTGGACAGAACAAGAGCTTGAACAAGGAGTTGTGATGCATGTTCCGAAAGAAAGGGCTTGATCTTCTCGATGTTGAATAAATCAAATCTGCAGGATCAGACAGCTTTATCAATGTGGTCTGAGAAAGTCAGCTGATCATCAATCATAACTCCAAGGCTTCTAGCTGTTTTTGAAGGAGTTATGGTTGATGTGCCTAACTTGATGGTGAAATTGTGATGAAACGATGGGGTTGCTGGAATCACAAGCATTTCTGTCTTGGCAAGGTTGAGTTGAAGGTGATGGTCTTTCATCCAGCAAGAAATGTCTGTTAGACAAGCTGAGATGAGAATAGCTACCGTCGGATCATCAGGATGCAATGAGAGGTAGAGTTGAGTGTCATCAGCATAGCAGTGGTATGAAAAGACATGTTTCTGAATGACAGAACCTAATGATGCCATGTAGACATAGAAGAGAAGTGATCCAAGAACTGAGCACTGAGGCACCCCAGTAGTTAGATGTTGTGACTTGGACACCTCACCTCTCCAAGATACTTCTAAGGACCTATCTGATAGGTAAGACTCAAACCATTGAAGTGTGGTTCCTGAGATGCCTTTTTCCAGTAGGGTTGATAGGAGGATCTGGTGGTTAACTGTGTCAAAAGCAGCGGACAGATCAAGCAGGATAAGTACTGAAGATTTGGATTCTGCTCTTGCCAGTCTTAGAGCTTCAACAACTGAGAGCAAGGCTGTCTCAGTTGAATGTCCACTTCTGAAGCCAGATTGGTTGCTGTCATTGAGGTTGTTGTGTGTGAGAAATGCAGAGACCTGGTTGAACACAGCTCGTTCCAGTGTTTTTGCAATGAAAGGAAGAAGGGAAACTGGTTTGTAGTTCTCTAAAAGAGATGGGTTGAGGTTGGGTTTCTTAAGTAGTGGAGTTATACGAGCCTGTCTAAATGATGAGGGAAAATCACCAGTGTGGAGGGAAGTGTTGATGATGTGATTGAGTGCAGGTACAACTGCAGGAGAAATGGCTTGAAGGAGATGAGATGGAATAGGATCAAGCAGACAAGCAGTAGGATGATTAGAAAGGATGAGTCTGGATACTTCTGCCTCAGAGAGTGAAGAGAAGAATGTAAATGAGTCAATCAATCAATCACCTTTATTTATATAGTGCTTTAAACAAAATACATTGCGTCAAAGCACTGAACAACATTCATTTGGAAAATAATGCCATAATAATGCAATAATGCAATTGTCTCAATAATGCAATAATGCAAAATGATAGTTAAAGGCAGTTCATCATTGAATTCAGTTATGTCATCTCTGTTCAGTTTAAATAGTGTCTGTGCATTTATTTGCAATCAAGTCAATGATATCGCTGTAGATGAAGTGAAATGAGTGTATGATGAAGCAGGAGGGGGAGGAGGAGGACAAAGAAGTGAGGAAAATGTTTTAAAAATCTTTTTTTTTTACCAAGTAGTGCGGTAGCTTCCACACAGGCTACATTTTCACAAGCATTTCTGAAGCCCATACTCAAATCTGGAAATATAACTGCTAAGATCACTGATCCTGGATCAATAAGTCGACAGCGCCTCTTCATCTTTTTCATGTTTACGGTGGATAACAACCAACCAGCTTTATGATACATTACCGCCACCTTCTGCTCCGGATGGTACCACTCCTTGGCCAGTCACGCAAAAAATTACTTGATGAAATGATGGCAGAGGGTGAGGTCGGAGAACAGTTGATCCCGAGGAGCAAGTCGCCGTGGCCGTACCTCGACAAATACATGACACTGACCGAGATAACAGAGAAAAAATATGTTTTCAGATGCTTACTGTGCAACCCCAGATTGAACCTGCTTTCAACTTCGAAGACCTCAAACACAAATTTAAGGACACATTTTCAGGTGATTCCCAAATGCACAACCATCACAATTCGGTCTTCAAACACAAACTATGCATCTTTTTTCTATCTGTTGGTACAAAAAAAAAAAAAAAAAGCGTTTTCCCTTGATAATGCCCACATGACCTCATGCTAAATTAAGATTTTGTGAATTTAAAAACCCCATTAAAGTTTGATTTAAGTAATTGATATGATTATATTATTTAATTATAATTTTAATATAATCAGATTATATTTTCACATAATGTTCTTTAGGATGATTTCATGTAGAAAACAGTAAATCAGAAAATAAATCAATTTAGCTGGGTTTCAAAAGACATTCATTGTGAATTTATAATCTGGGACAGGTTGTGCTGAAATCTGTGACATAATTTTTTTGTCTTAGAAATAGTTTAATTATAGCAACTATTAATAGATTTATAAGCAAACATAACTTTTTTCTGCATTAAAGGGGTTATGTGAAAATATGTAACATATTATGTACATCTCAAACATAATTCAACTATTTTTAGCATAACATAAAACCTAATTTAAAATGTTTTTAACATTTCCTAGAGGGTTCATCCAACTAAAATGGCCTCAATAGAAATGGAACGTGAGCACACCAAGAAGAGGAGCACACCAGGGAATGAGGAGAAACACCCTGTTCCTCATACAAGGCAATGTAGCAAAGTATTTCAGAGGAGGTAACCCCACTGTAACCCAAGTGCGATTTGACAAGTTGATCCTTAACTTCATCATTCAAGGACTGCATCCACTTCACACTGTGGAGAGACCAGAATACATCGATTTATTCAGAGAGATTTTATCCAGCAGGCATTTGATGTCCAGGAGAACATTGGGAAGAATGCTTGAGGATGAGTATATATCAATGAAAAGCACTCTGTCTATGATTTTGTCCAAACAGACACATGTATGTACCACAACAGATGCATCGTCTTCAAACAACAGAAGCTTCCTTGGAGTGACTATCCACTGGATAAACCAAGAAACATTAACCATCTGCTCTGGAGCATTAGCCTGTCGTAGAATTAAAGGGCGCCACACATATGATGTTTTGGGTGAGATGTTGGAAAATGTGCACAGAGATTTCAACATAAAAGACAAGGTGACCGTTACAACCACAGATAATGGTTCAAATTTTGTGAAAGCTTTCAGTGTCTTTGCAGAAGTTCAAAGAACAATTCCAGACAGAGAAGAGGAGTACACTGTTTTCATAGATATCACAGACATTTTAAATGACACAGAAGGCGGCTACAGTCTGCCACCTCATCAGTGATGCACCTGCCACACCCTCAACCCGATAGCAACAAGAGACATTGAGAGTGCTTTGTCACAGTCAGAGGCCTTCAAAAAAATATCAAGATCAACGACTGGCAAATGCCAGGCACTATGGAACAAGCACCAAAGAAGCACACAAGCTTCAGACATAATCAAAGAGAAGCTAGGCTGCCAGCTGATAGCTCCCAGTCCAACAAGGTGGAACTCCACTTACAATGCCTTGGAACGCTAGAATACCTGTATCCAGACAAAAGAACAAGAACTCCAGGAGACCTGTGAGAGGCTTCAGGTGACTCGCTTCAAAGTGGCAGAACTCAACTTCATACAGGAGTATGTTCAGGTAAATATCCTCTTTATTTTGATATGTGAACTGGTGTTGATGTTGTAATTCATGTATCTGCTTGGACATAAAGGCAACCACTTACATCTCTGTAACTGAGCTTACTATTACTGTATAATGAATTTTTCTCATAGGTTGTTAACTGAATGTTAATCTACCACTACTTAGAATGATGATGATTCTAAATAGGAAAACTCTTGTTATCATTACTATCCCTATTATTGCTATCACTTTTCAGTAATTTATGTATTCCTTTTCTTTGGATCTTTAAGGTAATGGCACCTCTGGCCAAGGCCATTGATGTACTGCAATCTGATAAAATGGCCTACACTGGAGTTGGTGCCAACCATCTCAATTCTCCTCGATCGAATGGAGCATATAAAGAATGAGGCAAACATACATCACTGTAAACCGATGATAGATGCAATCATCAGTGGGGTGAAGCAGAGGTTTGGATACATTTTTCAAGATGCAAGGTTGCTCTGCAGCTCATCCTATGTTCAGACTGGCATACATCCCCAGTGGAAAGAAGGCTGATGTTGTGTCCAAAATAAAAGCAGAAGTAAACCTGCTTCAAACTCAATGTGCAGATAATCACATGCAAACAGATGGTGAGGACCCAAGTGATGATGGTGATGAAATAACCGAATACTTCCCATCTCTCAGAACAAGACCAGTTCTGAATGAAGTAGACAACTACTTGCAATCTGCTGAAACCAACCGTGTCAATGCATTCCAAAACCTTCCAATAATGAAGAAGATCTTCATCAAGTACAACACAGGAGTCCCTGCTAGCGCAGCTTGTGAGCGACTCTTTAGTGTAGGAAAAGTCATCTTCCGACCAAAGAGAAACTGCCTTTCTGACGGAAATTTTGAAAAGCTTCTGCTTTGTCGAGAAAATAAACACCTCTTGTAAAAATTATCAAGGTCCAGCCTGGCCATATCCTACGTGTCATACATTCTCACACACACACACACTTTGTTTTTTTGGGTACAGTTTGGAGGTCTTAATTGTTTTGCTACAGTAGTTTGAGCTGAGTTGAGTTTGATTTAACTTGGATTTTGTTCTGCAAAGGCCTATACTAAGCATGCCAATGCTAACAGGTGCGTACACAAACTTGTGCGTACATTATTACATGGATTAAATGCATTTTGATTGTTGCCAAATTGATAAGGAACACAATAAACAATTGAACTAAACAATTACACCTGCCTATCTGTTTGACTGACAATTTTGAGCACTGAGATAGCATTGACTTATAATAAAACGTGTTCAACATAAAAATTGAATTTTAAAAGTAGCTTAGATGTAGCAAGCTACTGTTGATGTAGCTAAGCTTGCTACATTTCCCAGGGGGGTAGCTTCAGTGAAGTGAAGCTTCATTTACTGTAGAGTAACTGGTAGCTTAGCTCACTACATTTTCCAAGTAGCTTGCCCATCACTGGTTGTAAACTACAGCTAGTCCAAAATGCAGCAGCAAGAGTTCTTACTAGAACCAGGAAGTATGACCATATTAGCCCGGTCCTGTCCACACTGCACTGGCTCCCTATCAAACATCGTATAGATTTTAAAATATTGCTTCTTACTTATAAAGCCCTGAATGGTTTAACACCTCAGTATTTGAATGAACTCCTTTTACATTATACTCCTCTCCGTCCGCTAAGTTCTCAAAATCAGGGAATTTGATAATACCTAGAATATCAAAATCAACTGCGGGTGGCAGATCCTTTTCCTATTTGGCGCCTAAACTCTGGAATAACCTACCTAACATTGTTCGGGAGGCAGACACACTCTTGCAGTTTAAATCTAGATTAAAGACCCATCTCTTTAACCTGGCATACACATAACATACTAACATGCTTTTAATATCCAAATCCGTTAAAGGATTTTTAGGCTGCATTAATTAGGTAAACCGGAACCGGAAACACTTCACATAACACCCGATGTACTTGCTACATCATTAGAAGAATGGCATCTACGCTAATATTTGTCTGTTTCTCTCTTATTCCGAGGTCACCGTGGCCACCAGATCCAGTCTGTATCCAGATCAGAGGGTCACTGCAGTCACCCGGATCCAGTACGTATCCAGACCAGATGGTGGATCAGCACCTAGAAAGGACCTCTACTGACCTGAAAGACATCGGAGACCAGGACAACTAGAGCCCCAGATACAGATCCCCTGTAAAGACCTTGTCTCAGAGGACCACCAGGACAAGACCACAGGAAACAGATGATTCTTCTGCACAATCTGACTTTGCTGCAGCCTGGAATTGAACGACTGGTTTCGTCTGATCAGAGGAGAACTGGCCCCCAAACTGAGCCTGGTTTCTCCCAAGGTTTTTTTCTCCATTCTGTCATCGATGGAGTTTCGGTTTCTTGCTGCTGTCGCCTCTGGCTTGCTTAGTTGGGGTCACTTCATCTACAGCGATATCATTGACTTTATTTAAACTGAACAGAGATGACATCACTGAATTCAATGATGAACTGCCTTTAACTATCATTTTGCATTATTGACACACTGTTTTCCTAATGAATGTTGTTCAGTTGCTTTGACACAATGTATTTTGTTTAAAGCACTATATGAATAAAGGTGACTTGACTAAAGTGAAGGCTGGCTCATGAATATTAATTACGCTATGCGTTGTTTGTCCTGATTGGCTCAAAGGAAGGCGTTTGTAAAGTGAAGAACTGTGATAAATATTTTATTCTGCTCTGTTTTAATGATTTACATTTCACTTACATTTCTTCTTTTCTGTTTTGTGTGTGTGTGTGTGTGTGATGATGATGCTTTGTCAATATCATATGCAAAACAGATGTGCCAGTAAAGCACTAAAAAGGTTTTTCTTTTTGAGGTCCATAAATGTTAAAAACTGGCTTCAGGTCAGTTACCAAGCAACGTCAGCAGTGCCTAATTAATATTTATGCTGCAATCCTTCGTCTTAGTAGGATTGGTATATTCGCGCGTGAGGGGCGGAGCAAGTGTGATGACGTGTGTCGGTCGCTGCGAAACAGATGCCCGTGTGTCTGAAGCGCTTATTGCGCTGGATGTTACTGATCCACGCCAGTGAATACACCGAGAAGCGCTGTATCCCTTCATTCGCTCAGAAACACATCGGGCTGCGGATTTAAACTAGGATTGAGATACAGTATCAGTTTATGCCGTCTAATATTCCGTTTGAAGCTGGACCTGTTTGTAAAAACAGCATATTAAACCCCTCATTGTAAAGCACACATCTGTGTCTGGAGCGCGTTCTCATCACACCGTTTCATTATTTAGCTTTTATCTGCTGATATGGACGAAGATAATCAAGGTAAGACCATCAGGGTTATAATGCAAGAGAAATATGTGGATATACTGTATGTGTACACATGATGATCATGTAATGGGTTAATATTGCATTAGACTGAGATGTGTCATATCATTAAGATCGAAGAGCATTGCATTCATTATTTAGGTGCATTAAAAAAAAATATCTAAAAAACTCTCTGAACTAAGACATCTATGGACACAATGTTCATGCTTATTATTTCAAAACCTACAAAGTGTGTCTATGTCTGCAGATAACAAGATAGTTATAACTATATATATATATATAACTGCTCTGTAAAATAGTGTTTTTTTTAGAGTAGCACACTGCTCATAACATTAAAGCTCCAAGACTCATAGCCTATACTCAAAATTTCATATAGCCTTATCTTAGACTAGAATTTGTTTGTCCAGTGCAAATGAGTCTGAATCAGCATGTGAAGCACTGCTCTTTCTTCCAGTCAAATGACAAACTCCAGCGACTGTAGCTGTAAAGATCAGTGATATTAAATATTTTTTGACTATCAGATGAGAACACAACTTGAAGTGAATTGAGCTGAATACTGACACGGTTGCCTTCTGTAGAGCTTCTTTAGAGCTTAATCGAATTTGTGTCATAATTGATGAATTGTGCAACATCAACTCTGTTACTGAACTGAAATGAATCAACAATGGACTCGAGCTGAATAACAACATCAATGTCTTCAGTAGAGCTGCTTGAAGCGGATTTTAATTTGTTTCATAATCGTTTAACTTTTTTTTCCTTTTTTTTTTTTTACAGTAGTTGAACTCAACTGCATGACTGGAGCTGAATAGTGACACTGTTGTCTATTTAGAACTATACTTCACAGCAGAATTAGAATTTGTTTCATATTTGAAAAAGTTTGCATCATTTATTCTGATATTTTCCTTTTAATCACTGTGAAGCTGCTGTACTGTATACAGTTGATCCTTTTTATTAACAGATTGTAAAGCACTTTGTGACTTCTTGTCTGTGAAAGGTGCTATATAAATACATTTAACTTACTTACTTATTTAGTTACAGCACATAACATATACAGTATACATCACACATGGATCTTACTGACCAAACAAAGATAAAACAATATTTATCTGAAATATTTTGGTCTCTAGATATGGCTTGGATCCCCCTGCTCATTTTAGTATCTGACAGGTGACCTGAAAAGCCTAAAAAGTGTCATAGCACACCTGTCCTGAACAAGCTGCATGATTTGAGGTTTTTTTGTTTGTTTGTTTGTTTGTTCAGGACATCATGGATATCCATGCACGTGTAGTAATATTTCAAGATATGGTCTTCTCACTGAGAAGAAAAAAACTAAGTAGCATATTCAAAGCATATGCTCAACATAATCCTTGGCCACAATGCGGCGGGTTCACACTGAGGACTAGCTAACAGTCAGAGCGCTGGTGTGTTTTGACAGTGGTGTAGAGGCAGCAGCAGACTGGATTAGACTCAATGAGCGCTGCTCTGTTCCATGCGGGTTCCTCTGCTAGCACCGGGGCCCCTGCTGGGGGACAGTAATCAGTGCTGTGGTCCACTGTGGGAGATCCCACCAATGAATTCAACTGGACTGAGAGGCAGCACCTTGTCACATGCGCACTACTATGAATTATGACTGTTAAAAGTAAGACTCATTTGAAAATACCAATGAAAGAATGTTTTCACGAATCGCAAACGAAATAGAGTCTTGTGACAGATTGTAGCTGATTATAGATTCTTAACTTTCAGTAAATGTTTCTTTTTTTTTCCTCATCCTGTTTACAAAATTGGAGACCCGTTTGAAACCCTGATTTACAAAAGTCACTAACCATTTTGTTGGTGCTTTGTAACTTGATAAACTTTGAAGACAACTTTTATCATTATTTCCTACAATAATTTGGTGACCCATGTTGGATAGTTGAGCTTGATGTGGACAGTTAATGATAATTATTTATATTTTCTTCATTTAAAATAAATAAATAAATGCAACAAAAAAAATTATAATATTAAAATGTAAAAATGCAATGATATTACTTAAGTGGCTTCCCATTGTGCAATAGTAAGGACCCAAATAATGTTACTTCTTGGTTGTTAACGAAATTTTGAAGTTGAAAACTTAAATAGTATTGTCTTGTTAAAAGGTACTCCAATAATCTTTGTTTTATTAACTTATATAAATTATTTTTACAGTATACAGTTTATCCAACATGATTATATCATAGTTATCCCGTGTTTCTCACTGTAAAGAAAAAAATTATAATACAGAGATTTATGCCCGTAATACTTTTAATATGTATAATTTGGAGACCACAGAGGATCTCACTGGTGATTTTGTTGGGTTTGTTTGGCTCATACTTAGAACTAGAGTCATATTTAGAGACCAGAATATGTTAAAAGATCTAGATTTCTTTAAGAATCCTTAATAATGGTCACCCAGAGGATCTGTTGGTTAAAGTGTCCAGTACAAGTACCCCTCCTGTACAAATCAGAAATACCTTGGCTTCTGCATGGGTCACTTTTCATCTGATGTAGATCTCACTTATTGAGCTTTCAGATTCATTCACGCTCTTCCCTGTTGAGTGAGGACCCTGAACCATGCCTATTTTTGACCTTGATATAGTTGAAGTTGTCTTTATGCCAGAGAAATGTAAGCCTTGCGTCACAGTGTAGTGCTTATGGCAGCTGTCATTATATCACATTTGAAGTGACACAGTCATGTTCTGCTGAGAGGAACCAGGCAGGATTATTTTATGTGTTTTAAGTACACTGAGTCTTTTTGCTGTAGGGCATTGGGTGTTTCTGTAAGCATGATGTATGTTTCATTTAGCCACATGACGTCAGGAGGGAAACCACCAGCAGTGCAACACTGTGAAATAACATCAGTCTACACCCAGCAGTGACTCATGACTCTGAACATGGCCTTGTTTTGAACTCATCTCTGTTTCCAACACCAGTTTTAGGTGTGATTAAATGATGGGATAAATCATAACAAAGTGTGGCATGTACGTGTGCAGTGTCAACATAGCTACCATGCTATTCGAGCCTGACAGACGTACTGTGCCACACTGTCTACTTTCTAAAAAGGCAACTAAGCATCCTAAGGGGCTGTTCACACAGAACATGTTTCCAGATACACGTTTCCATTGATTTTATATGTAAACACACATTAGACGGACATGTAATACTGTTGTGCTCGCTTCTTTTGCAGCTTCTCAAATAAGCACCACGTTTTTAAGATGCAACAGAAGGTTTATTTGCATGTAAGGCTACATTTACATGACAACGATGTAGTCAAATTTTTTTAAGTTTGATGTATTACACAACAACATTTTCAAAATGATTTGCATTTACACATATCTGAGAAAATGGCCAAAAGCGCTGTATTACATATGCCAGACCAGTAGTAGGCGCTGTCACCTTGTTAGTAAACAATACCTGTAGGGAAGTGATGATTATATGTTGTATATGATTTGTCTCTGCTGTTGGTTGTAATATTGGTGAAGTAAATCCACACTTTGCTGAAGAAGCGTTAGCAAACTCTTGAGCAGCAACAATAGTACCGTATACTCCACCATTGTCGTGTATGATTGTGTGCGCTTGCTTTTAAAATCAACACGTACTGCACATGTCTACATATCTAAATGTACTCACGTGCATGACGTCGCTGTTTTAAAAAACATGCACTTTGAAACCTGCTTTCAAACATATGTTTTCAATCCACAAAATGCCATTGTCATGTAAATGAAAATGCATAAAAAGTTTTCGTTTTTAGCTGAAAATATTGTCATGTAAACGGCCCCTAAAACGCGAGATGCATTGTTCAGAAAAGTAAAAAAAAAAACAGCACAGAATCCCTGATCTATATATGACTGGATCGCACATCTAAACCGCCAACAGACAGTGAAGCCACCAAAGGGTTCGATCCGCCATCTTACTAATCACTACCAGCAGAGAGCACCATTGAGTCACATTCAAACAGCTGTCCTAAAATCACCCGATCTGAAGCTAATCGTTTTTATGTTATGTGTATGTAAATTAATGTTAACTTCAGGTGTTATCTGCAATGTAACGACACAGGTAACGTTCCAACACAAAATATAGCTTATTTCTTTATGAACATAATTATCCAGGAATTATTAAACATGAACGTATTCATATCAGAAATGGATTTATATATATTATAATGAATAATTCAATAGCATCTATTAATACTGCTATATACTGAAATGGCAATCTTAACTTACTATCTTGGAAATAAACCTTTAAATGTATAAATGCATACAAAGCATACAAAGCATAAATCTTTCTTCATATTTCAGAATGAGCACTTTGTAGTTTGTTATATATATGTTGAGGTCATGTCTGATGTTTATCATGTTCGCTACTGTAATGAACGTAACGTTAGCTTTTTAATAAGTAGGGGAAAATCCTGGCATAAAAGACAATAAATAACCGTTAACATGCATAGGGTGTTTGCATTGTAATAATGTACACAGATACTTCAGATTTATAAACGCTGACTTGTAAGGTGATGTTTTCTCATTTAAATTTAATTAAAATAAAATGTCTTATTAATTCAATAGAATGTTTCTGCACACTAGGGATTACCAATATGGCGGCGCTGCAGCTTCACTTTCATGATGTCATGAGCAATCCAGTTCTCTATTATAGATCAGTGCACAGAATGCCTCCTCTGCCTTGTTACCATCAAATAAACAGTTTCTATGCCCATTGCTACTGTAAACAAAAGCTTGCGATGCTTGCCCTGCATCCAGGGTCTTGATCCACTGTTTTGGAAATGACATTGATGAGTGGCACTACGTATAAAAGTTGAAATTCTTTTAACTTGACATGTCATCTTACAAATACAGCATTCCTGTGCGAGATGCTGCAAAAGATGCAAGGCGTAAAGCAATATAGTAACAAATAATGTTAAAAATGGTTAGGGTCATTTTTGGAGCTTTAGCTTTGTCTAGAAGTGTAGCATGATATAGGCCTTTTCTCAAAATATTAAATTATTACACATGCAGTTTTCAGGGCGTCAAATTTATTGGCCACATGGAATATCAACTGATTTGTTGATTTGTGTCAGTGGACAACCAAAACAGTGATAAAAAATGGTGATCAGATTCAAAAACTAAGATATCTCCTATCCTGTATATGCACATTTAAAAAAAAACAAAAATGGATAACACTTTAGGGACCAATTATCACTATTAACTAGTTGCTTTTCAGCATACATACTACTAGAATATTGGCTGCTTATTAGTACTTATAAAGCACATATTAATAGCTTATTCTGCATGACCATATTTTAGATCCCTTTATCCTATCACATACCTTCATTTAACAACTAACAGTTAAGAGTTGACGGAGTCAAAAGCTATAGATAGTAGTTAATTAGAAGGGAGAATTGGTGTCCAAAAGAATGTTACCAAAAATGTTGTATACTAACCATCTATATTAAGAAAACTCTTGACTCATCTGCTATCTTGCATGATGATTTCTGCTGAGCTCGTCGTAAAGCATTGTGGCATGGCTTCTTTGTGAAGGATACGTGCGATGCTGCCTAAGCTCACTGGTCTTTGGAACAAAGCTTACTAAAATACTCAGCTTGTCTTCAGCATACAATGTGAGCAAATGCAGTAAGGAAGTATGCAAATGTAAATAACTACATACCCTTCAAACTAACAATCTGACGTTTTAACCATTTAAAGTGTCTTACCAGTATGGGTCCAAATATTTAAAAAATACTTGGCTAATTCCTCTAACTCTAAATTAGCTTATAGTACAGATCAAAAATGAGAAACACATTTGCACAAACAATACGGCAGTTTCAGGAATTTACTTTGGCGCGAGGAAAACTGAAGACTCTTTCACCCCCTCATAAAGGAAACCAGACTGCAGACGAGTCTCTGGAGTGTTGGAGCATGTGGCGAAATGCATTCCAGCGAGAGAGAGCCACTCTTTTGAAGAGCAGTATTTTTGACTGGAATGGGATGCGGGAGTAGAGTCGAAGGGGAATAGATTATATAAGGGATCTCAAATTGTTCAAGCGGATGAAGGATCAGGAAAAGGTGTATCCAGTGGTTTCGGACAACAGGTCTCTTTCCTCTAGCGTGGGCTTCCACTCTCCAGCATTTGTCCTCAGAAAGAGGCTATTGAACAGAGAGGAGCTAAATGCTGTGAACCTTTTAAGAGTTATAGTCTTCTCATTTATTGTCATGCACAACACAACCATTGGCAGAATCTTCTCAATGTTGAGCAGTTCAGGCTTAAGAAAGATTCACTATAAGGTTAAAGGGATAGTTCACCCAGAAATGGAAATTCTGTCATCATTTGCTCACCCTCCACTTGTTACAAACCTGTATGAATTTCTTTTACACAATGACGAAGATATTTTAATGTTCACCGTTTGATGGTAGCCACAGACTTCCTCGCTATATAAAAAATACTATGGAAGTCAGTGGCTGCTATAAAATGTTTGGTTATCAACATTCTTCAGAATATCTTCTTTTGTGTTCAACCTGCTGAAAGAAATTCATACTGTTTATATACATATATATGCCAAAACTATCTAATGCATCCTATAGACTTACACTGAAGAAGGGACCTGGGTTGATAGATCAGAATTTCATAAGTGTGGGCTTATTTCTTGCACCAATAAGTAATAACCAAGTATTAACCAATCAGAACACCCTAGCGATTGCATAGCAACCTGCTAAAACCTAATTTATTTGGCCAATACGTAATAAACAACTAGAAATCACTTTCACAATGACACACTGGGAACTGCATTGCAACATACTAAAAAACACTCAGAACAGTTGAGTAATACGCAAACAGCTGATGACATCCTGGCAACTGCAACAATACACCATGTTAAACCACATCAGTATCACTTTTACATTGTAGCATTGGGTTTTGTGTGTGTGTGTGTGTGTGTGTGTGTGTGTGTCTGTGGGGGGGATTCTGATACCAATGAACTCTAAAAATTGAGTAACTACGGGATTAACTACAGGTTACTTTGTGTAATGCAGGTACATTCTGTTTGTCTGTATGCAAATGATGCAGGTTAATGATCATAGTTGGTCAATAGTTAATTAAGAACTACAATCCTTCTTGTGTCCAGCATTTCCAGCAAATAACTTTGCATCCATGTGCTGCTTTCCTGGTTTGATGTGGGATTTCTGTTGGCGATGCGCATTTAAGAGGCTGCATCATTCAACATTCATACTGTTTGACACGCAGCTCCACAGAGATGTGTGTGTGTGTGTGTGTGTGTGCGGTCACACATGTTTGGCCTATACGGTCTCTTTATCGTACGGTGTCAGTTTTGATGAAGTATACAAAAAAGAACAATCCTTTGTCAGTGACTTTTCAACCATTTGACATTCAGCTCTGCTTGATCTGCCAGACATATGTATGTGTGCACATGTTTTCATGTGTCTGTTTAAAACAGAGATCATGCAGGTCATGTGCTGTATAGGCACATCTAAAAATAGGTTAGATGCAGTAATCATAGCCCAGGTTTTACAGCCCTGACCCACATGTACATACAATGCATTCATTGTACTTTTGCAAAAAAAAAAAAAAAAAAAAAAAAAAAAAAGCATATAAACCTAACCTTGCTCAGTATTTTCTTGGTTAACACTGTAAATACATTGTAAAGCCGTCCAGATTCTCTGTTTAAATCAGTGGTGACACTTTAGTTTAGGGTCCAGTTCTCACTTTTTTCTTGTTGCATATTATCATGCCTATTACTTGCATATTGGCTGTTTATTAGTATTTATAAAGCATGTATTAATGTCTTATTCTGCATTAGCAGATTTTAGATCCCTTAATCCTATCTCATTCCTAAACTTAACATCTACCTCACTAACTATTAATAAGCAGCAAATTAGGAGTTTATTGAGGCATAAGTTGTTGTTAATAGTGAGAATTGGACCCTAAAAATAAAGTGTCATCCTCAGTGTAAACACACCCAAAAACATCATATAACATTAGTCAATCAACCTCAACACTGAATTTAAGAGTAAGATAATAAATACGAAAATTGTCTCTATTTACTCACGGTTACATTGCAAACTCGCTTTCTGCATGCACTTAAAAAAAAAAAAGGAATATTGATCATAAAACTAGTCTGTGTTAGCTGTGCACTATATTTCAAGCCCTCTTCTGCCAAGCAGTAGTTGTGTCTAGTGAATAAGATGCCACTGATAATCTTCCCCTCCAGTGAATTGAACTGAAGAAGCCGAATGGATCGGCTTTCACCAATCGACACTCAACTGAAGCTATTCAGTTGCACCGATTCTTGAGAGGTCTGTCCCGGCTTGCAACAATTCCCTTATGTTACGAAAACCCATAGTTGTCATTTTAAAAGGGGGGGGGGGGGGGGGTGAAATGCTATTTCATGCATACTGAGTTTTTTACACTGTTAAAGAGTTGGATTCCCATGCTAAACATGGACAAAGTTTCAAAAATTAAGTTGTACGTTTGAAGGAGTATTTCTGTTCCAAAAAAGTTTCGGAAAGTTTTTTTCGAGTATGGCTCTGTGTGACGTTAGATGGAGCGGAATTTCCTTATATGAGTCCAGGGCACGTCTGCCGGAAGAGCGCGCTCCCGTATAGCAGAGCAATGAGACTCTGAGAGCATTGAACGGAGTAGGTGCGTCCACAGTGAACTCTCCACATCAGTTGGCTGTGCATACTGGCACATCTTATGGCAATTTCACATTCAGTCTGGACAGACAAATGAGCTGATGCTGGAATGTGTCTGGTACAGATCTAGAGTGAATGAGTTCAACTAGCCCAAAGCAGCATCTCTGTATATAATTGGCTGTGGACGCGTGGCAAACCCAGGTTTGACATCATTTGTAAAGTGTAGCTGGTTAAATGGGTCACAGCTCATATTCTTGACAGCTGCTCTGTGAGCGTGAGTCAGTGCACAGCTGCGAGCGAGGGCTTCACCTGTGTTATGTCACCAGCGACCCTTCAGTCATCACTTCATTACTGGCAACACTCTGCTGTGGCTGGAAATCACCAATTACTGTAGATTTGAATGGTTTCTGTGCTGAGCTGTTTATTTCAGTTACAAAAGAGGCATCTTAAAACCTCCTTCACATCACATTTTAAGTCAACAATTTTAACAATGCATTTACTGATTGTTGTTGAGGTCTGAAGCAGAATGTGAAATTACAAACTAAGATTCCTAGATTTCTTAATAGACTAACAAATTTCCCTTTATTTCACAACCTCTTCCAGGTTGTAGCTCAATGATTTCATAATTCTTCCAAGTGGTTTTATGAAATGAGGATTTAGATTCATGAACATTCCTTAAAATGACATTCCAAGTTCACACTAGGAGTACATTTTGACAACATCTCAGAATCATTATATAATAAATCTCACAGTATAAATGATAATATCCATAACTTTTCTCTTTTAAAACGTTTTAATTTGTGTAATGTGCCACCCTAACTAGTATATGTTATCGTAGCACACCTTCATTCTTGTCCTTTGTTCCAAAAAGGTTTTTTTTTTTTTTGGATCTTTATTTTTTTCATCAGAGAGAAATAATGAGATTGAGGTCAAGTGTGAAGACTGTAAGAGAAATACATTTCTGTCTGAACCATGTGGTCACAAATACTTTATCAGAGATCATACTATTATTACCATAAGGGGATGTAATAAATGGGGGCCCACGACAAATATAGGATATTCTCAGAAAACATTTTGGAAATAAGTAAATGTTGTGTTTTTATTTAAAGCTATTTAGGTCGTTTTTATGGTATAGCCAAGGGGTTTCCAAACATGTTTGTCTGCCAAACTGCTTAACCTACATAAAGTATGTTAATCTTTAAATAATTTAAATACATATTTGCATGGTTGTCTGCAGCCGGTTAAGGTTTGCATGACATGCAAGTAAACAGATGAAATAGGTTTTGCTAAGTGTTTTATCTTGTTTATTTATCAAAATAAATCGTTTTATTTTTTAACATATTTATGTAAAGACTTCACGAATTGGCCAAAAAAAATATATAGTGCCATTTTTATGTCATATATTGTTATTGAAGTCTGAACTGAAGTGCTTCTGTCGACGAAAATGTCAGAGAACTCTAAATCAAATAAATATTAATGTAATACTAAGATAAGATTAAAAATATTAGCATTAATCACACAAGTAGTAATTCATTGGGAGCCACACAATCGCTATTGTCCCAGAGTTTCCATTTGTAAAACATCTTAGAGATGATTAAAAATGGGGCTCAGATTATCTTCATTTAAACAACTCATCACTGGCCCGGTTCTCCACAGCTGGACAAACTCTCCATAGTTTATAATTAAATCCCAAGGAAATTCAGGCTAAAGGAATTCAGTTCACAAGGAATGAATAAAACAGTGTCGGAGCAACTGAAGGATTTCTTATGGTGCAATAAAGAGCTGCCAGGACCGGACGCTCAGCTCTCGTCGCCCACGTTTCAAACATAATAATGCGACAGAGTGATTTTGTCTGTGCATTCCCCTGTCATAGTACACCCCCTCCCTCACATCCAGATGTGCTGTCTGGACAGATGGGGCCAGTGTAAACAGGTCTGTTAGGTGTCCGGCGGTCCGGTTTGTCTCAGTCATGGCTCTGTATCAATCCAGCTCTAAACTCATTTCCTGTCTGAGTCACTGCAGGCCTCAGAGGTTTCACTGTCTCACCCTACGGGCGGCACTGATGCCCCGAATCGCACTGCACCTCAGATTGGCCTTGATGGAAATAGAGATTTTATATTTGATTGGAATAATTACATCGAAGGAGATGAGAAATGAAATCCTGATGATAATCTGGATTTAATGGTGTCACTCAGAAATGTTATAATCATTCAGAGACACTGTATTAAACAGATTAAAATGTGAGCCACAACCAGGTTAGATGATATCCAGGCAGGTAAAACTGAGGTCCCTCTAAACTTAGTTCAAGTTCAAGTTCATTTTATTTGTATAGCACATTTACAACAGCCACAAGGTTGACCAAAGTACTTTACAGTAGAGAAAATTATAAAAACATAGACAGAAAGCAAACCAGATAAATATATGGACAACCTGTTTTTTTTTAAATTACAGAATAACAGTAATCAGTATATTAAGGAAAACATATAGGTTTTTAGCGGGGACTTAAAAACAGACTGAGAAGGGGTCATTCTTATTTCTAAAGGCAGGGTATAACAAAGTCCACCCCTTTACGCTTGAGTCTAGTGTGTGGATCTACCAACAAACCTGCTCGCAAGATCTTAGGCTTCTAGACGGAGTGTATAAATGAAAGTTCAGAGAGGCAGACGGGAGATAGGTTATGTAAAGATTTATAAACAGAGTAGATTTTTCAAGTCTATTCTCTGATGAACCAGCAACCAGTGTAGAGATCTGAGAATTGGAGAGATGTGTTCATGTTTGCGACACTTCACAAGAAGTCTGGTATTTTGGACTAGCTGAAGGCACGCAATCTGAGATTTAGATATAACGCAATTGCAGTAATCCGGCCGAGATGCAACAAACGCACGAACAGCCATTTCTAGAGGTTTGGGAGTGAGAAAGTCTCTGATTTTAGACAGTAGATGAAGTTGATAGAAACTGGATCCGATAACAGAGGAAATATGTTTTTCAAAAATAAATGCTAGTCGATAAGAACACTTATGTTCTGCACCAGGGAAGATTTAAAAATGGGGTATATACTGAGAATCCTAATTAGAACTGAAAACAATTACTTTGCTCTTGTCTTCATTTAGGAAGAGGAATTTTTGGGGGCGAGCCACTCTTAAACCTCGTCTGCATAGAAATGAAAAGAGACACCATGTTTCCTTAGAACAGAGCCCAGAGGTAGCATATAGAGAGAACATACAGAATGGGCTAAGACGGAGCCTTGAGGAAGATGCAGGGGAAGAGGTAAAATTACACAGGTATGACTGAAACCAATTAAGAACTGTAGCTTTTAGCCCCACCCAGGACTCTGGTCTGGATAATAGTGTGGAGCGGTCTTCTGTATCTAAAGCGATAGATCTAAAAGAATAAGAACCACAGAGTCTCCAGAACCAGTGGAGAGATAAATATTGTTTAACACTCTCAAGAGGGCAGACTGAAAAAACTCATAAATACAAAGAGATTAGATAAATATGCAGCTTTCGCAGACTTAACAGCAGTTTGGTAAGATTTAAGAGAGTCTTTAAACATTTGAAGAGAGATATGTAGCCGGTCCTTCTTCCATTTGTCTTCTGCTTTTCTACAGTTTTGTCTTAGAAGATGGGTATCAGAGTTTTGCCACAGTTCAGATTTTGGTTTGTGTCTATGAGGCTTAAGGGGGGCAGGTACATTTACAACCTTGAGCCAGGCAGAATTCAATAAGCTAGGATGTTGATCAGCGTCCAGTTCAGATATTGGTTGATCCAGCTGTAGCTCTGAACAAAATTCAGCAAAGCACAAGTTGGAGTTTGAGCTAAACTGTGGAGAGTAGTACTTCCTGTTTCTGTTCTGTAGCCAGGCATATGACTATTGACTTAAAGTCTGGTCCTTTTTGCAGGTTATTCATATATGTGTTTACTTTCTCTTAGTATTTTTATATAAAAATGGAACGAGATTATCGAGGAACACTTTAGATTAGGGACCAATTCTCTCTGTTAACCGTTTGCTTACTAGCATGCATATCACTAGCATGTTGGCTGTTTATTAGTACTTATAAAGAACATATTAAATGTCTTATTTTTGTCACGTTTTCCTGATTGGTCTGGGGGACGAATGAAACAGCAAAACTGGATGGTGGTGAAATGAATGTGCAACAGCATGAAGCCACCCCGTCTCCAGACCCAGAGTCGTTTCACCATAACCACAGTTATCTCATTAAACAAAGTCGTTTTTATTTACAAATTAGGCGAAAAGAAAAAGAGGGGTATCAAAAACAGGAGGGGGTATTGCCAAAAAAACACACATAATCAGTCTTACTGATTATTACCATGAATCCATTTTCCAAACCGTGTTTTTGGCTTGTCCTGAATCACTAGGGTGCACCTATAATAAGTGTTTATATTTGGACTATTTTAGATTGCTTTGGGGGTACCGCGGCGGAGTAACCCAGTACCTTTGTGATTCTTCATAGACATAAACAGAGAGAAGTAGTTCCGGCTTCAATGTTCTTCCGCAAGACGCAAGCAGTTCTGTTTATTAACCGCTAGAGCGTCAAAAGTTCCCTACCGCAGCTTTAAACTAAAAGAAAAGAGAAGTACAGCAAAATAAGCTAACTCCCTTACTAACTGGAAAAGAAAACTGATAAAAAAATCTGAAAAGGTACAGAAAAACACGGCTTTTATTCCTTATGACCAGCATTTGTTTTAATTCCCCAATCAGACATGGACTGGCAATTTAAGCCAGTTCTTTATGCATGATATGCTTCTGAATTAGCATGAATGAAAAGACAAATGTTAAAATGGCTTAGATTTAGTTGTATTTCTTCTAAAATAATAACTTGACACAATGTTCAGCAAAATGCTGTCAGCTGGTCCATCTTACTTCCATCAGGTCCACAGTGTCTGTTAATCTAATGGCACAACTTGCATATTTATCGTCCTCATGCAAATTGTGTTAGATATGTGCTGCACAGAATCTCACCGAGCTGGTGCTGATCATTTATACAGCTGTACTGAGCTTAAACTTTACTCACATTATTATCCCAGATGCTGCAAAACAGCACCAGCAATCAGATGCAGGCAGACCATGATTATATGAGAAACCACACAGAGCCTCTGCCAAAACTACTAATCTAATTTGTGAATGGGAGCATGACACAGGATGAGCTAAAAATAGGGGCATCAGGATATTTTCACATCTTTTTAAAACCATTTTCAAAAAGGACTCAAGATGTCGGCGTGAAATGCAGGTGATGAATAAAGCATTGTGTTTCTTCTGCAGTGAGGTTTTATTGAGTTACGTGTGGAGTGGGTGAATTCAATCAACCTGGAGGTTTTGTTTGTGTTTCGTTCTTAAATATATGAAGCACCTAAAGGAGATACGCACTGCTGATTTTCACACAAAAATTTTTTTTGATTTGGCATCATGGATTATTAATACAGGACAGAGATGGAGATTGTAAAATAATCTTAGTGGCAGGAAAGGGTCAAGTTGTGTTTGCTAAGCATCATCACAACTGCTTGTAGTTAGGGTTAGTGATTTAAATAAACTCCGAACCCTAAGTACTTCAGCCGTCCCGCACCATTTGTGCTGCAGACATGAAGGATATTCCATTTTGTGTGGCTTGTTGTGTTATTACTTTTCTTAGCACAAGCTCATACTCTTTATGTACCTGTCCTTACGCAAAAACTTCACTCTTCATCACAGTTGTAACCCAGTGTAAGTGAAACTGTTCAAAATATTATTCCACACAAGCCAAAATGTTACTTAAAGGTCCCATTTTTTGTGCTTTTTTGAAGCTTTGATTGTGTTTACAGTGTGCAATATAACATGTTTTCATGTGTTCAAAAACACAGTATTTTTCACACAATTCACCTATCTGTATACCGCTGTTTTCACTGTCATAAAAACGGGCTGATGACTTCCTTGTTCTATGAAGTCTCTCCTTCAGAAATACGTAACGAGTTCTGATTGGGCCAGAGGTTCCTGTGCTGTGATTCGACAGCAGCTGAGCACACGCAGCCCTCCTGGAAACGCGATTGGACTTGTTTTGGAGTAGTTTTTAGAAGCAATTGGGCAGGATTTGTTTTGAAAAACTGACAGGCAACACTGATCTGAACACACATGCTGGAGATGTATTTATAGTCACAGGAGCGTTTTTACTGATGAGATGCGCATGAAAATCGCATTCGATTTTTTTGCACAGCCCTAACATCTAGTTAACAAAGCTAAACAGCGTTGCCCTTTGTGTAATAAGTTACAGAAACTGTTAAACGCACCAACTTAAATAATAAAATACACTTACAGGTTGTGGTCCATAAACAACACCTTCTCCAAGACAAAGAGGGAACTGCTTCATCTTTCAAGAATAATCTTTTTGTGAATCCGGCATTAAACTGATTGAGATTGAGGAAGCTGTCCTCAGCAAAATGTGCTGCACATAGTTTTACATGTGCATTATAATTTTCGGGAACCGAGTAAAACATAAATTATAACTATTAATCTCCAAGTACAGCGTCACTGGGAAGCCCAAACAAAGGTGATTGGACTCCGAGATGAAAATAACAGCGTTTCAACGACATGGCGACAAACACAGCTCTTCCTCTTCTCCGTTGGAGCGCAACAAGACCACGCCCCCTTTTTGTGTATTCATGTGGGTGGAGGTTAGTCAAAAAACAGTTTTAGTGACGTCATTACTGCAGGAACTAGAGGGATGTAGTCTAAACTCTAACAACAACATTACACACTAGCTAAAGTTTGAAACATGGGATCACGAAGAACGGGACCTTTAAGTAATTTTGCTTTTTACAACTCAATTTAACCATAGAAAAAAAAGCTAAATTAGCTATAATATACTAGATCTTTCATTAAGATAAAACTAAATATATTTTGTTAGTCAATATTTAGTTTACTATAAATAAAGATTACTTTGAAAAACCTTTATGTATATTGTTATGTCTTTTTAAAATATGCATTATATTTTAAATACTAGGAAAAAAAAAAAACCATAAGAAATATGCAGCTTGTCAGCATGTGTTCTGCACAACAACAATCCAGTGTCAAAACTATTTAAACAAAACTGTGTTATTTGCTTTTAGACAAACTGAACAGCAAAAAATGCACCTTAAATAAATGACATGGTTGTTTTTGTTTGTTTGGTTGTTTGTTTGTGGTGTAGTCCTGAAAACAAACATAACTTGCCCTTGTTGTGTGGCTATAAATAAAGTTTGTGACTCATCATTGAAACCAACTCAGATTCTGGTGCCACTCCCAATTGAGTGTAAACAGTCCCATTATGTCAAGTTAATTTGATGATATCCATAGCAAACAATTGTGTGTTTCACTTTTTTTTAAGGTGTCCTTGTTTAACAATACATATAAATACAAATTCATATTACTCAGTACTTAAATGTACCTCCTATATGCTTAGGGTTTGGCTTAGGGTTACTTGCATGTAATTATGCAGAATTAATTGTTGTTATAATAGTAAGTACATGTAACGTGTATCAAGGACACCTTAGAATGGGTTACCCAATTGTGTCAGTATGAGTAAACTGAGTTAAGAGGTTGCATCACAGTTAACAATAACTAACATCATTTCAGCTCCAGTAACTATATACAATAACTTGACCATATAATGGTATCATTTTGGTGTATTTTGCTATATGATTGCTAGGGTGTTGTCGGAGGTTGCCAGAATGCATTGCTGCACTGAAGGTGTTGCGATGGAGTAACTATATGGTTTACTTTGAAAAAAGGTAACAAGTGTTTTTTAGCATGTTACTTTGCGATTGCTGGGATGTTTTATGTGATTGCTAAAATTGTACTTCTTTAAACGAACAGCACTAAATCTAAATACAAAGCAGGTTGTCTTAAAACTTAATAAACCCGTACTGTCTCCGTTTACCATCTCATGTAAGATTTGAACAGACTCCGCGCCACACTTCCTGATGAAACTTGAGCTTGGTGAATACAGTATCTGTTTATGAGTTTTATCATCGAGCTGAACACTCATGATGGATGAATGCACTGATGTCATTTCAGAGCAGAGGTGGTTGAACCGGTTTTACCTGCACAGTTGGTCTGTAAAAGTATGCAAACTATGTGTGTAGTGTGTTCTGAGAGTAGTGAAATAAACACAGTCTAGCCGACACATCGCTCCTGTATCTGAGCACTTCAGTTTTCCTGGAGAAATCATTCTTCTGACAGTTTCCAATGTGGTCTGCTTTGAGAAATGACTACTATGCTGCATAAACAACAAATGATATGGGAAGAGAGTGATGGTACGTACTGCATATACTGTGAGATTCAAGATGTTGTGCTGTGCACTTACAATGATACAGAATATAGAAAGTGTTTATGTGCTTGGATTTGAGGAGAGAACAGCATTATGCAAGCTTTAAGTCACAATATGGCTAATGTCGGCGTCTGGATGCGATGGGAATTCTTGAGCTGGTGAATTGGTTCACCTTTTGATATTTCGTTGGTGGTGTTGTTCACGAGAGGCAGGGAAATTAAACTGATGATGGGAATGGGATTTATTCGTATGTGAACTGCATGTCCTGTACCCATACACTCACACAGTTGTGATTTTATATCTCACTTACATCACGAAAATCTGAGAAAAATGTCAGAATATCGAGATAAAAAGTCACAATGACATTTTTTTTTTTGGCAGAAACAGGCTTCCAAAGTTGCCAAAGATGTCTCTGTCTGGTTGCTAGGGTGTGCTGGGTGGCCACATTAAATATTATATAAAACATAAAAAAACATAACTATTATAATACCACTATTTTACTGTAAAATAATTTAAAAGATTAAGTATTTAACAGAAATACCATTCATTTTACAATTCCATTAAAATCACAATACCACGCCAAATCATTTATTATTATTATTATTATTATTTTGTATAGCACTTTCCACAATACACACAGTTTCAAAGCAGCTTTACAGAAGATCATGATGTCAATATTAAAACAATTAATGTCTAAATGCTTCATAGTTGCATTTAGCAGATTACAGCTGGGCAATAATTCAGTTCGCATTTTGCTACAATACAAGCAATCAAACAGTTGAGATTTGCTATAAAGGATCTATTGCCATATGTGAGTACTGAATGTAGCCTGAAAAGATGGACATACTTATATTATAAGTATGAGCAATGGATACAATGATGCTGGCCTTTTAAACTCCAATAGTAAATGCAAATTATAATGATGCGCTGCTCGTATTGGGCTTGAACTGACGTAAATGATGGTATTTAAATTCACACGCTTGACACTCCAATGTCACAATGAAGAAAACACATTTTTTGGCACACAAGTTTCCTTTTCCCCTTGTTGGGTTAAAGGTGATGTTTAATGCATTAGAGCCACAGTGATATCAAATTACCCTGTGCTTCCTGTGCGTGCGCTCGCTAACACACAGTGGGGGTTTGTCACCGAGTGCAAGGCCAACAATCGAAGACATTCGGCTCTTTATTCCAGCATGGGAATTCTCTCAGATGATGTAGGATTTCTGTGCTGTAGACGTAGGTTTGCCTGTGGGGGATCACTCAATAAATGCCGCTTTATGCACGCTGTCAAAGAGATCCCAGAAACCATTGTGTGCAGCCAGCACTTGGTTAGTGTCATCATTTTTGTCTTTCTGGAAAACATTCATTGCTTCCATGAACCCTTGTTTTCCAAGTTCCCCGTGGCCACTGTCACCCCTCTTCAGACGTCCCAGACCGTCAGAAAGCTTTCATGTTTTTTGGCCTAGAAAGGGTTTTAACAATTGAGAACTGAATGTGAAGGTGAAAATGGGAGATGAAATTCAAAGCAGCTTAGTGGAGTGATCCAGATGGGATTTCTCTTCCCAAGCTATGGATTCAGGAAGCTGGCAGAGAGCAGAGGAGCGTTACTGTCTGCTGCAGCAGAAATACTGAAGTGACCTACTTCCTCTGGCTGCTGAATGAATCTCAGCCATCTTCACGATGAATCTGAGGAGCCTGATGGTGAACTCCAACACTGCCGGTGTTTGCTTTTACACATTTCTTTGTTTTAATACTGTTTGTCCAATATTGTTGTCATATTCATACATTTTTATTATTTTTTTAAATATTCTTATTTCTGCCAATTGTACACAGGCCTGAATAGCATATAATTTTAGTTTGCAATAATGCACAAAATAGTGAACATGAAAGTCAGACATATAAGAGTAGCTTAGCTTCTTTTTCTTGTTTTAGAGACAGTAAGATAATTAAAGTCATAATTGCAATGCATAACTACATTTAACAGTTACACATACTGACTGCTTCGTAACTTAGTTCAAGTTTACCTGTGCTTTCATTTCATTGCAAATGAAATGGGTATATTTGATTAATTTCATATGTATTGTATGCATTTGAGCATTGTTGGGGGTAACTCAATACAAGAAAACGAGTAACATAATCGGATTACTTTTTCAAGTAACTAGAAAAGTAACACATTACTTTTGAATTTACAAGGAAAATATTTGAGTTATTTTTCCATACAAGTAAAGCCAGTACCTTTGATTTCCCATTTATTCACTGACACCTTGAAATTTGTAGGCTTATGAGTTTCACTTTTAGTTTGAAAGGCCCTTTGCAGTTGCCAAAAATAGAAGTTAAAAATTAACAAGTAAACCCAGCAGCATTTTAATATCATATTGTCTGTTTATTAGTACTTATTAGGCACATATTAATGCCTTATTCTGCATGACCATATTTTAATGCCCTAATCCAACCACATACCTTAGCTTAACAACTATTTTACTAACTATTAATTAGCAGCAAATTTGTAGTTTATTGAGGCAAGATTCGAAGGTAATGGTTAGTTAATAGTGAGAACTGGTGCCTGAACTAAAGTGTAACTTTCCATAACACTGCATTTGAGTGAGCTTTTTCTGTTAATGTTTAATTTCCATCTTCAGTATGTTTGGTTGAACTTTATTTTACAGTACGTGTACTAACATGTACTTATAATGTACTTACAGTGTATTTATCTAAGAAAGTTCTGGTAATACAAGGTAACTACATGGGGTAGGGTTTAGGTTTAGGGGTTGGTTCAGGGTTAGTACCTAGTTATTACATAGTTTTTGTAATTACTATGATAAGTACATAGTATGTACATGAGGAACAGGACTGTAAAATAAAGTGCTACCGTATATTTAATTAAAATTATCATCTTGTCTTTAACACAATATCGAAATCAGAAAAACAAAACAAAAACAATAAGAAACTTTCTTAACTGAAATCTTATTAAAGATATTATCATTATTGCTAAAAATAACATTATTTGGTGTAATGAAATGTGTTTATGCAGTTTAAGGTTAAAAAAACACTATTTTCCACATACTGTACATTAATGTTTCTCCTCTATGCCCCGCCTTATCACCGGCACATTGGGCTGAAAAGCGAGGGGTGCTCTGATTGGCCAGTTATCCAGTGCGTTGTGATTGGCCGAATACCTCAAGCTTGTTACGGAAATGTTACGCCCTTAACATACT
Organism: Carassius auratus; assembly: GCF_003368295.1. Lineage (NCBI taxonomy): Eukaryota > Metazoa > Chordata > Actinopteri > Cypriniformes > Cyprinidae > Carassius > Carassius auratus. The sequence continues at coordinate 28,137,481 of NC_039245.1, forward strand.
TTGATGCCCTGACCAGCCTGAGCGACGAGACATAAACAGAAAACACCATTATAAACATGATATAAAACATGATTTCTAGTCCTCTTATAGAAGGCCAAACAAAGTAGTTTTCGCTTTCACAGTGAAACACACAGCGTCTATCTGACATGACGGCAGTGGTGACAACAATACTATAATGAGAATAAAAGGAACGGCTTCATTCTTTGCGTGAACATTTGTGTGACATTATGCAAATCTTCCCACACAGTGACGTAGAGATGTGGGGGCGTGTTAGAATGAGCCGCTTCAGGGGGATGTGGACGAGTCTTATCTTTCATAAAGAATATCTCTTTGGATTTGAGACCTTAGTCTTTGCATCTTTACAGATCTTCTTTATGCACCAAGAGCTTGTAACACTCCAAAGAGAAAAGAAAAACTGAAATCGCATCATATGACCCCATTAAAACACAGTGTGTATTCATCAGAAATGTTGTTGACTAGAATAACAATGAAATCAGCTCCATCTGAAAGGCCTGTTTACTTGTTTATTGTGGTTTATTTATAGTATCCAATTCCCTGTGAAAGCATTGGAAAGGGAAACACGGTCTGCCTGATGCTAATTACAGAGACATCCGGAAGTCATCACTAACATGCACAATGAAAACATGATGCTTATTTTACCAGATGCACGGTATTCAAGTTTAAGGTTCATGGCTCTTGTTATTTCTTTCTCTCAGTCTTGACGGCACACACTTAGACCCTTCATGGACCACCTGATGCCTTTTGAACACTTCAATGACAAGTTATTGAAATTGTGACCACCAATTTGTTTGGCTAGTACTATACAAATTCAACCACTTCCAAATCACTAAATCACTTAATAGTTCTTTTAACAATACAGATTGTGTCAAAGCACTATTAAATTATAGTATTAATAGGAAAATAGTGTGTCAATAATGCAAAATGACAATAATATTTCAGTTAAAGCCAGTACATCATGTGTTATGGGAAGTGTTCCCAGTTCTGGTTTCCCTAATTAATGGATAAAAAAATCATAAAATATATTTGAATATTAGAAATGTTTTATTGTGCTATGTGTAAGCCAGTCTAGATATAAACTGACAGAGTGTATCTGCCTCCTGAACAATGTTAAGTAGGTTTCAGTAGGAGTCAAACCACTTTTTTTTTTTTTTTTTCAGAATTTAGCAGTAAGAAATTACTTGTCATCCATTTTTTTTAATCGACTATGCATTGTGCTAGTTTTTCAAATTGGTATGTTTCTCTGAGCCACGAAGAAATATAGAGCTGAGTATCATCAGCATAACAGTGAAAGCTAACTCCATGTTTCCTGATGATATCTCCCAAGGGTAACATATAAAGCGTGAAGAGTAACAGCCTAGTACTTTTCACGCTTTACATGTTAGCGTGTCCAGCGTGATTCTGTAGTGCAAATCTAAAGGACAGTCAAGAACGGCAGGGAAGTGACATGAAAATGCCAACATGCTGGTTGTAGTCCATCCTTATTGCATTTATACTACACACATACAATACAGAACATACTTTTTAACAAACTCATTAAAATGTAGTGGCTACTCTGACTCATGAAGTCAGACACAGGGGGCTACAATGAGTGCACTTCTGAACTAGTCTCAGGGTTTTACAAAGTTATTGAGGTTCATGACCTCATATCCGTGAAAACTAATGGGAATATACAGGTGCTCTCAGGGTTATAAAAACAGTAACAGTTGTTGGACACATTACATGTCAGTTAATGTCAAAGTAGGAGGTTTTTGGCAGGGGTCTAGCAACTATTATCATTTAGTTTGTCCAACTAAGTTTGTCTCACACTTTGAGAGATATTAATATATTAAAAGTTTTGTTTTGCATTGAAAAACACACAACACAGAACAACAACTTGATCTGATCAGAAGCCTATGGATATGGCTATGGCTATTGTGTTTCTCCCATTTATAAGTAATGTGAGTGCACGTCTTTGTTTATCTAGAGCCTCTTAAAAAACGCAGAAGCTGTTAGCTGAATTTGACTTTCTTACCTAATGAAGCTTTAGAACAGGACTGGGGCAACTCTGGTTCTCAAAATGTACCTTTCTGCTGATTTTAGCTCCAAACTCGATCAAACTCTCTCGCCTGTAACTTTCCAGTAATCCTGCAATCCTTGATTAGCTCGTCCAGGTGTGTTTGATTAGGTTTGGGGCTGAAATCCGCAGGAAAGTAGATCTTGAAGGAGCCTGCTGTTGACTGTGGCTCCCCACACTTCTCAGATGGTTCATGCAACCCTGGCTCTTTTACTCATCAGAAGTCTGAGAAGAATATTTATGGATGATCTCTCATTTTATAGCTAAGAAATCTTTCAATTATTTATATAGAGTCTGGAGATAGTTTTACTGGAGTTTGAATGCTGAGGGAAACATCTGACCCTCGTTATTGCTGATTTGAATATTTTATGCTCTGCTGCTGTTCAACGTTAAGACGACCAGTGCTCATATAAACACACGTTTACAGCTGTCCTACCCTTGTGCTTTGTTACAGTCCCTGAAGATCTGTCCTTAGAGGAGAGAGATGAGCTCTACAACATACGGCGCAGGAAAAAAGAACTGCTTGATGATATTGAGGTGAGAATATAGCTGAAAAGGAAAGAACATTCGTTAATAGAATTAATAAAATATAATGAATTTGTTAAAAAATAATAAAACTTTTAATTAAACGTTTAAAAAATAATTGTAATTAAAATCTATTATTAATAATCTATTATTAATATATAAGTGAGCAGGTATTGCAATAATGCACATAACCTCTCTTTATCTTCATCGAATGCAGCATAAAAAAGTACTTCGTTTGGTCTTCTTTTGTCAAATAGCTTTAGAACATTTTAATATGCATTTGACAGGCAGTTTCATCCAAAGTTACTTACACTGTATGGAAGTTCCACATTTTTGGGTGAGAATCAAACCCATTATCTTGTTGGTGTTAGCAGAAGGGTGCACTATTTGGGTTATAGGAGTACCGTATAAAGTTTTCTGTTTGATGTGAGCCTCTGTTTTACAGCGGCTGAAGTTTGAGATCGCTGAAGTGATGACAGAAATCGAGCAGCTCACGTGTGTGGGCGAGAGGTGAGTTATGAGAGATTGAAATGTTTCCCTTTCATTACAGGCCAACTGAAGCTGGTTTAGATTTGCACCTGCCTCTCTTTTGTCTGAGTGTCCGCGCTGGTCTGTGCTCCTCTGAACACTCATTCAGCGCTCTATTCACAATGTGTCGTCTGGTTGATCATCACTGCTCACACACTGGAGGAGAGGACATGTGCTTATGGCTTACAGGAATATGGATAGACTCAGTGTGACAAAATGGTTGTTGAATATCCAGCATTTAATAACTCAAAGTGTTTAGAGTTTAGTTTTCAGTTTTTATGTCATAAGGAACCAAATTTTTTGTATTGAAAGGTGATGAGTAGAACTAAACACAAACCCCTGTTTATGGCGTTATTGAGTATTCAGAAAAAGATAATATATGTTAGATGCTGTTAGATATGTGGATTTAAGGATTTATGAAACTTCTATTTTCTTTTGTTTTAAAAATTACCAATATTTTGTATTGCCAAAAATACGAAGACTTAGTCTTCTTAATAATGTTATTTTTTTCTAAATATTGTTCCTAAGACAAAACATGTTCACTTTAAAGAAAGACTTAGCCTTTGAGTTGCTCTTGCGAGACTTTGGCAAGAAATGTGTGATATAAACTCGCAATACAGACTTTTTTCTCTGAACTATGTGATATAAACTCATAATTCTGACTTTTTTCTCGGAACAATGTGGTATAAACTTGTAATTCTGACTTTTTTCTTGGAACGATGTGGTATAAACTTGTAATTCTGACTTTTTTCTTGGAACTATGTGATATAAACTTACAATTCAGACTTTTTTTCTCGGAACTAAGTGATATAAACTAGCTAATCAGACTTTTTCTCGGAACTGTGCGATATAAACTCGCAACTCAGACTTTTTCTCGGAACTATGTGATATAAACTCGCATTTCAGACTCTTTCTCGGAACTATGTGATATAAACTTGTAATTCTGACTTTTTTCTTGGAACTATGTGATATAAACTTACAATTCAGACTTTTTTTCTCGGAACTATGTGATATAAATTCGCAATTCAGACTTTTTTTCTTGGAACTGTGCGATATAAACTCGCAACTCAGACTTTTTCTCGGAACTATGTGATATAAACTCACATTTCAGACTCTTTCTTGGAACTATGTGATACAAACTTGTAATTCTGACTTTTTTCTTGGAACTATGTGATATAAACTTACAATTCAGACTTTTTTTCTCTGAACTATGTGATATAAATTCGCAATTCAGACTTTTTTTCTTGGAACTGTGCGATATAAACTCGCAACTCAGACTTTTTCTTGGAACTATGTGATATAAACTCGCATTTCAGACTCTTTCTCGGAACTATGTGATATAAACTTGTAATTCTGACTTTTTTCTTGGAACTATGTGATATAAACTTACAATTCAGACTTTTTTTCTCGGAACTATGTGATATAAACTCGCAATTCAGACTTTTTCTCGGAACTATGTGATATAAACTCGCAATTCAGACTTTTTTCTCGGAACTATGTGATATAAACTCGAAATTCTGACTTTTTTCTCGGAACTATGCGATATAAACTCTCAATTCTAACTTTTTTCTCAGAACTATGCGGTATAAACTCGCAATTCTGACTTTTTTCTCGGAACTATGTGATATAAACTCGCAATTCAGACTTTTTTCTCGGAACTATGCGATATAAACTCAAAATTCTGACTTTTTTCTCGGAACTCTGTGGTATAAACTCGAAATTCTGACTTTTTTTCTCAGAACTATGTGATATAAACTCGAAATTCTGACTTTTTTCTTGGAACTATGCGATATAAACTCGAAATGCAGACTTTTTTCTCAGAACTATGTGATATAAACTCTCAATTCTGACTTTTTTCTCGAACTATGCAATGTAAACTCGCAATTTAGACTTTTTTCTCTGAACTATGCGATATAAACTCGCAATTCAGATTTTTTCTCGGAACTATGCGATATAAACTCGCAATTCTGACTTTTTTCTCGGAACTATGCGATATAAACTCGCAATTCAGACTTTTTTCTCAGAACTATGCGATATAAACTCGCAATTTAGACTTTTTTCTCGGAACTATGTGATGTTAGCTCACAATTCTGACTTTTTTCCTCTGAATTTTTGTGATATAAACTCAAAAAAGGCAGAATTGTGAGTTATAAAGTCAGAATTGCATGATATAAACCCACAATTGAAATGAGACGTGATATTGCTAGAAACAAACCTCAGCCGTTAGTATCGAATGTTGCATCCTTCCCAAAGAATTCATATCTCGCAATTCTGCCTTTATAACTCGCAATTGCGAGAAAAAAAGTTAGAATTGCGAGTTTATATCTCGCAATTTGCTCATTAGAAAGTCAGAAATGCAATAAGCATTCAGAACTGTGCTAAACAGAGCTAGGATTACTAATAGTTAACATTTAGAAATACCCAAGATTTAAGAGTAAAGGGTATTTTTTTTCTTTTGATTGATGGCCATTATGGGAGAAACATAAGAAACATGACAAAATAGTTAAGATGAATTATAAGTGGACCTGGGAAATTAAAATAAGAGAAATATATATCAAGATAAGGCTCATAAATCAACACCTTGAGACCATAAGCAGGACTGTTTTAAACTTTTAAAAGTGTTTAGCCACCTTAGAGCATTGTTAGTGTTTTACTTTGTATCTGCAGGCAAATCATACAAGACGTTTTTAATCTGCCTTTATTCTTATTAGGGGATATTTGTTAAGACTTATTTCCTTCCATTTGCAGCAAAACAACACAGAGAAACAAACAAATTGCAATGGGAAGAAAGAAATTCAACATGGACCCCAAAAAAGTAAGTTTAATTTTTATAATCTATTCTGTGACAGATCTAGATCTTCACAGACCCTAAATTCTCATTAGTTTCTAAGTATTTTAATGTTTTTTTTTTTTTAATCCTTTAATGTTTTTTTTTTTTTTCTTTATAGTATTTGTACCGAGTGATCAACATTGTGACATTTTCCCTGACATACTGATATCAGATTTGGATATTTTCCACATAATTTCCCTGACATTTATATGGCTTATCATAAAATCCTTTTCTTAATAAAATTCTTTGTAGGGGATCCAGTTTCTGCTGGAAAACGACCTCCTGCAACAGACCCCTGAAGACATCGCTCAGTTCCTCTATAAAGGCGAAGGCTTGAACAAAACTGTTATCGGGGATTACTTGGGGGAACGGTAACCCTTTACTTCAATCCTTTAGTTTTTGCCTTTGAATGTCCTGATTCAGATATGTGCCGGATTCATCACAAAAATCCTGTGGAAAATGATTGTCTGGGTTTAGTGAGCAGCAGTAAAACACAACATGTGGGCCTCTGAAGGAAATGGACCACCTCTCGGGATGTGATTTCATGAAGCATAGCTACAGACACAAGCATACCAAACAGCCTTCAAATGCTGCCGGACATCTCAAAAGATCTTTAAACTCTGCTTTTTTAAAGACAAGCAATCGATCTTTCTTTGCAGAAAGTAACTGTTTCTTCTGTGTGTGGTGGTTGTGTTCTCGTAGGGATGATTTCAACATCAAAGTGCTCCAGGCTTTCGTAGAGCTCCATGAATTTTCCGACCTCAACCTCGTTCAGGCTCTGAGGTGGGAGAAGCTTCTTCGTTCTTCCCCAAACACTGCATGCACACATCATTTCTAGACACAGTCAAATATAGAAGACGTTTTGCTTATTCTATTGCAATAATATAATTTACCGGTGTCTGATTAAAGATGGGTTTGCTGCTCCACACAGGCAGTTTCTCTGGAGTTTCAGGCTTCCTGGTGAGGCCCAGAAGATCGACCGAATGATGGAGGCGTTTGCGTCCCGGTACTGCCAGTGCAACCCCGGCGTCTTTCAGTCCACAGGTCAGACATCAGACCGGACAGCATCCACACTAACACAAACCTTGCTTTCATTTAGAGAAGTTGGGCAGAAAACTATTTTGTTGTATGGCTGCTATGGCGGGAATTAGCTTCAAGGTTTCACTTTTAGATCAGTTATAGTTTGCTGGAGCAACATTTCAAAGAAAAATCTTCCTAAATCTTGCTAATTACCTGAATAGTAATAAGGACATCTGGGTTAATGGCACAATCATTTTGGTGTGCACAACACCATATTATTAAATATGACATTTAAAGGTGCTGTAGGGAACTTTTGTAAAAAAATATTTTTTACATATTTATTAAACCTGTCATTATGTCCTGACAGTAGAATATGAGACAGATAATCTGTGAAAAAAATCAAGCTCCTCTGGCTCCTCCCAGTGTCCTATTGCCATTTGCAGTAACTCCATCGCTCCCGGTAAAAAATAACCAATCAAAGCTGCGGTCCGTAACTTTGTTTGTGTTCAAAATGTAGAAAAATGTATATAATAAGCGAGTACACCATGAATCCATTTTCCAAACCGTGTTTTAGCCTGTCCTGAATCACTAGGGTGCACCTATAATAAGTGTTTATATTCGGAGTATTTTAGATTGCTTCAGGGGTACCGCGGCGGAGTAACCCAGTACCTTTGTGATTCTTCATAGACATAAACAGAGAGAAGTAGTTCTGGCTACGATGTTCTTCCGCAAGACGCAAGCAGTTCTGTTTATTAACCGCTAGAGCGTCAAAAGTTCCCTACCGCAGCTTTAAGTTAAAAAAAAAATTATTTGTTTATCTTATAAACCTGAAGTTATCTGATCACAGCTGATAATTTAGGAATATTTTTTTTTTATCGTTTTATGATAATTGTATATTAATCATGTACCTGTGGCTCAAGTGGTAGATCATTGCGTTAGCAGCGCAAAGTTGTGGGTTCGATTCCCAGGGAACACATGTTAGGTAAAAAAAATTCAGCCTGAATGCACTGTAAGAAAAAAGCAAAAAAATAAATGTAAATGATACTGAAATGAAGGGTTGGTTTGATGGCGGTGTTGATATGTGTATGCATGTCTGCTGGGCTGTTCGTGCCACACAGACTCACAGGTTAAGAGTCTAAAGCTGATCTGAATACTGGCAGAGCAGACACTTGTTAGAGTTAAGAGCTCATGTCGTGATGTGTTTGGAGAGTAAACAGTGTCTGGTGAACAGAAGCTGTAAGAGAAGGGCTCAGTCTGGCAGTGAAATCCCACCCTCTCTTATTCTCTCACCACACAGTGACTCACGCTCGTGTCAGGTTTTGGCTCTGAAGTAATACTAAGAAGTTTTATTTTGGCTGACTTTAATAGCACAAATATTCAGAATGTTAGGGTGAAAGAATATATGAAGGTTTGTTTATGCTAATTTTCATTACCCCAGTCTTCAGTGTCATGTGAAATCACAACAAAAAATTATAATTAGTTCAAGTTATTATCAATGTTGAAAACACTTTTTGCTGCTTAATATTTCTGTTTGGAATGAGTAAGATTTAAAAAAAAAAAAAAAAAAAAAATTCAGCAAGGATGCATTAAATTGATTAAAAATGATGCTACAAAATATTTCTGTTTTAAATAAATTGACCTTTTAATCAAAGAATCCTGAAAAAAAACCTTGTTTCCACAAAAACATTAAGCAGCAAAAACAGCATTCAGCGATGATAATAATAATAACCATTAGAATATTAGCATGATTTCTGAAGGCTCATGTGACACTGTAGACTGGGGAAATGATGCTGAAAATACACAGGAATAAATTACATTACAAAGAAAAGGTTTCTTAATAATATTACTGTTTTCATTGTACTTTTGAACAAATGTAGCTTTGGAGAGTATAAGATATAAGTCTAAAAGATTCCAAACCTGTGCAATGACTTTTGTGATATGTGTAGTTATTGAGTTGTGTGTCTGTTTTGTCTTCGCAGACACATGTTATGTCCTGTCCTTCGCCATCATCATGTTAAACACCAGTCTTCACAATCCCAACGTCCGGGACAAACCCGCAGTGGAGCGTTTCATCTCCATGAACAGAGGCATTAATGAAGGAGGAGACCTGCCAGAAGATCTGCTCCGGGTAACAGCCCCACACTGCATCTCTGTTCGCCTGTGCTGAAACTATAGCCTATATGATGAATTATATAAGAATCTCTTCTTTCTACTGGAAAAGCCCGGTTTGGTGTCTTTTAAACATTGGTAACCAGCTCATTCGAGTCCCATCCATCTTAGCTAAAAAACTCTACTAATACTAACTGTGAGAACTTTATTTACTCTCCTCTTTCTTCTTCCAGTCTCATTCGGGCCACTTTTCATATGACTGGAGCTCTTTGAAATATTTCACAGATACTTGTGAATGTGCTCTTCTGCGTGCATTAAGATCACTAATGTCCCTTCTCTCTTGCAGAACCTGTACGAGAGCATCAAGAGCGAGCCCTTCAAAATCCCTGAAGATGATGGCAACGACCTCACACACACGTTCTTCAACCCGGACCGAGAGGGCTGGCTGCTCAAGTTAGGTCAGAACCAGACTCTTACACTCCCTTCGCCTGAGATTTTCTACCGAGATGTTGTTTTACACCGCGGTCTGTTGGAGCCTGTAGTTGGTGTCAGGGAAAGCTGTGAACACAGTGCTGCTCATTAACATCCTAATGGGTTTTTCCCATTCGTTCAGCAGAAGTGCTGTTTCACAGGGACAGAGCACCTGGCAGAGTCAATAGATGTAGTGCCACTAATGAACAGTGTGCTGTAAGGAGACAAGAATAAGGGGAAAGCAGAATGCAGTGGGTTTTTTTGCTGTTACTATTGAGTTTGCTCTTTAATTGTCAGCTCTGACGGGCAGGGATGGGATAGTTTGATTTGTAAATTATGAGGTGCTTGAGCAAGGATCTGGCAGGGGAGGAAGGGACACATAATTAAGACCCAACAGAAACTTTTAGCTAGCAGCATGAAAACTAACAAAACACTGTTCACAACCCATTTTACTTTATAATCTGATGCTAAACGGATTTGGTTATCTCTAATCTGATTGGAGAACGTTACACAACTTTTCTTTTTTCAGTCCGCCTGGGTACAGAGCTATGTTTATAAGTGGCACAATGAGTGTTTCTGAGAGGGAAAATAGTCACTGTATTTGGTCTTTTTGGCAGTTTACTGTTAACAAATCCTTAAAAGATCTGAAAGGATTGTTGAGCTTTGATAAATATTGTTTGAGTGTGATTTTGCACTTAGTAGAAAGTAAACTGGGCCACACTTTAGTTTAGGGACTCACTATTAACTATTAACTATGACTTTTACCTCAATAAACTCCTAATTTGCTGCTTATTATTAGTTAGTAAGGTAGTATAAGTCATTAATATGCACTTCATAAGTACTAATAAACTGCCAATATGCTAGTAATATGTTAATATGTTGTAATATGCAACTAGTTAATAGTGAGAAATGGTCTTCAAAATAAAGTGTTACCATAAACTTCTGAGTTAAGCTATGTTTTTGAGTGAAATAGTGTACTTTGGACAAGCAGTAAGTGTATACAAGCTATTTTTTGTGGCATTTTCTGTACAAAACCTTAGAGACTGCTAATGACTGTATCATTATTTAAAAAACACTTCAGATTAACCCACGTTTAAATGGCATTTAAAAACAAATCTATGATTGGTGACTAGACTTGTCGTTTAGATGTTTTATTTTACTGTATTATAGTTGTATAGCTATTGAATAAGCTCCAATGTGGACCAGACTTCATGCCGATAGTTCAAAGTCCGAGGCTGATTATACACGGGGCAACTTTGTGAGCAATGTTTCTTGGGCACTTTCCCATTGAAAATGGATAACAAGTATCTGGATACTTTAGGGGCTGATTACATGACTTGTTTTCGGTCAAAAATGGGAAACTTTTTATGCGTTTTGTCTGTTCGTTTTGGTGACTGAAAACGCAGGTTTTTGAAAACGGCACCGTTATCATTTCCATGTAAACACCCAAAACGTGAATCTTTGAAAATGGTGACGTCATGCGTGTGTGTAGTACGTGTTAGATATATAGACATGCGCACTACCTGTCGATTTTAAAGGCAAGTGCGAACAAACATACACAACAATGGTGGAGTATACGGTACTATTGTTGCTGCTCAAGAGTTTGCTAACGCTTCTTCAGCAAAGTGTGGATTTACTTCACCAATATTACAACCAACAGTGGAGACAAATCATATACAACATATAATCATCACTTCCCTACAGGTATTGTTTACTAATAAGGTGACAGCGCCAACTACTGGCCTGGCATATTTAATACAGTGTTTTTGGCCCTTTTTAGCGGATATGTGTAATCGTGAATCGTTTTTAAAACGTTGTCGTGTATATATGAAACTTTTTAAAAACACAAGGAAAAAACGTTTCCATTTTTGACAACACCGCTGTAGGCAAACATAGCTTTAGATCGGCCGTGGGCCTTGTGTCTCACCTGGTTACACACTGACGGCAACATTGCCCAAAGTTGCACTGTGTATCATCAGCTTGACTATACAAGATTAGTTTTATTAGAGGGATCCACAAATGAATCCATGTTTTGTAGTTGCTGTGTTTCATTTGTATGTGTCTCTTTTACTTGTTTAACAAGCGTCAAATGACAGTTGTTTGTGTGTTTCTGAAGTCCCTTCTCTCATCTCCTAACATTATGTGTGTCATTTCTGTCCTAAATGTGTATTTGTATGTTGTGGTGGTGCTTTGTTTGTCATGTTTTGATGTTGAACATTCCTTCTTGTTTTCTTTACACACTTTGCCCTTTGACCCCTGCCCTCATTTTCTGTCCTCTGACTGGCCGTCTCTTCAGGAGGTACGTAACCAGGACAGATCTGACCCATCATGCCTCTCTTCATCTCCTGTAACCTTCATTTGATCCTTTCCTGACTGCCATTCAAGGTCTTTCTACTTCCTGTCTGTAAGGATATGTATATTGTTAAGATTCTCTTCCCAGACTGGCTGCTGCTGGGGTCAGAGGTCAGTTTAGTGCACATGGTCTGATTTAGCGTAACACCTCAGCTGTACTGTTTGGCTCAGGACACACAAATTCCTTGTTTACTATGTAATGTCCCAGGAGTCCTATATATACATTGTATGGTACACATTACACCAACAGAATCTTTACGTGTCCCCCTCAGCAGTAAGCGGTGAGGAGCTTTTTCCACTCAAATAATTATGGTTTTCCTCACTAAAAATATCCCGGTTGGATTTGTGGGAATGTACTGTGAAAATTATTGTACTCGACTGAGGAAATGTAAGGACAAAATTCGATAAAAAAACTAACATATATTTACTTGAGAACAGTTAATATGAATGCATTTGCTTGAGAAACACTTTTTTTATGTATCATTATGTGTTTGTTTGTTTGAATTCATTTCAAAATCTACTGAACTACTTCCAGAAATCATTTTCCCACCTTAGATCCAAAGTATTTGGAAAATAATCACCAAAACATACAGAGGTTCTAAGCGGCCATGCATTATAATTTTTTCCTTCTTGTTTTGTCGTTATAACGACTTAATTTTCTCGTTATCTCGACATAACCAAAGTCGTTTTCTCGTTATAATGACTTCATTTTCTCTAAGAAGTTACCTGAATATAGCTGATGGGGTGTTGTACACTGTCCACTTTACTGTACACGGACCTTCCTCGTGATCGCTATAATTTGTGCAGTCTTGTTCATTACAGACATTTAATTAATTCATAAATATTAAATGCTTGAATCGATATGATTATTTTGTGTATTAATAATAAAAGTATTTTGTGTGTTAATAATAAAAGAAAATTAAGTCGTTATAACGAGAAAACGACTTTCGTTATGTCGAGATAACGAGAAAATGTAGTCGTTATAACGAGAAAACGACTTTTGTTATGTCGAGATAACGAGAAAATTTAGTCGTTATAACGAGAAAACGACTTTGGTTATGTCGAGATAACGAGAAAATGTAGTCGTTATAACGAGAAAACGACTTTTGTTATGTCGAGATAACAAGAATATTAAGTAGTTATAACGAGAAGGAAAAAAAATTATAATGCATGGCCGCTAAGAACTTCCGTAAAAAACTGATTAACAATAAACAATACATTTATAAGTTCAATTCTGTATAACTCAAGAATGTTAAGATATAATCAAATAATGTGACCATAAGTTCGGTATCTATATACATTTTCTGTTAATAATATCGTCAGTAATTATTTCGTTTATCACAGGGAAGTTGCCAGGAAGTCTTTAAAACTATAAGGTTTTAATGAGATTCTTCATAAATTTATATCAGGTCGGAGCAAGTTGCATGTACCAGTTAAATGTTATGAATTCATAAAGACATTTGTATCCAAAATGACTTCCAGATGAGGAACATCACAAACAATTTGTCATGGAGCAAACTAGATTTTTTTTTTTTTTTTTTTCATGTTTCGTGATTTCATAACATTTGAAAAGCCTAAAATAGGCTATTTGATGACATGATGGTATGTGACAGTTTACCCCATATAACATGCTATTGGGGCATGTTGTCACAAAAGGGTAATGTGTATTAAGTAAACTATATCTTATACACTGTGTTCCAAATTATTATGCAAGTTACATATAAGTAGGATTTCAGTAAAATAAAAATTTAGATTTGAGATTTTCAACAAAAGGGTCTTTATTAGATAACTGGTTTGTTAAATAGTTTGCCAGGTGTTCTCAGGTAAATGGAAAACCAGGCCACTGTTGAACAGCAAGCATGTATTTGAAGCTGCTGGTGTCTCTGGAGTCCCACGACTCTTACAGTGGGTGTAGAAATACACAGACTAATTTTCCAATAGTTTTATTCACGGACAGATGCCATGTTACAGTGAATGGAGGGTGAATGATAAGTTGGAACACATTGTAAATCTGTATGTATTGTCCAAATGAAGGTACCCTGATCTTTGCCTTGTAGGCAAGGAACTAACAGAAGCTTGCATGTGTTAATAGAGTCATTGGGATCGTCTCATTGTCCCTCAACCCTTGAAACATCACTTGTGATCTCTCCCCCTAAAGACGACCCTCATTTCCCATCTGTGAGTGTCTTTCATTGCTGCTTTGAATGTCTCTCATGCTGCCATCCTTTAAGACTGAGGCGGCGTCATTCAGATGAACATCAGAGACATGGGAATAGAATTGCAAGTAGGGAACTACAGATAGCACGACTCTATTTCATGCGTTTTCGTTGCGTTCAGCATATGTGGGTTGTAGATGTTGGAGTCAGGAGAGGGGGTAGATAAGCCTGCGGCAGCGCTGTGCTGAAGACACCATCTTATTGCAGGCAGAAACAGAAGAGGAAAGATAGGACTGCAGATGAGTCAGAGGCTTTAATGTATATGAGAACATGCAGTGTGTGGGGGTGCGCAAGAGAGATGCTTTGCATGTCTATATCAGTGTATCATTTTCCACAGCATGATAGTGGCATTTTTACGTTCGCCATGACATTGAGTCAAAAAATGCAATCTAGAACACTCTTATAAGATCTGTTTTCTTTCTTAAAGACTTGGTCAACTGTTTCTGTTTCAAGAATAAACCAAATAAGGGTAGCGCTGTGATCCAAGCTCTCTTTGACATCTGTCTCAAATAACTTCTCTCACCGTCGCAGCATTGCTCCCAGACATTTCTGCTTTCGCTTGTTGTGGTCCAGAGATGAAATCGAGTTGGAGTTGTGCACTGGCCTTTGTGCTTGGCTAGTGCTCTGTGGCAGAGCAGTCAAGGATTCACAGATTTGAGCTGTGTTGTTTTCTGGAAGATTCAGGAGAATCCACATGTGGAATGAGTAATTATAAAACCTTGTTTAGACTGTCAGTCCAAAACCAAGTTGTGTGCATAACCGATTAGAATCTGATCATATGTAGCAAGTGTTAACAGTGAAAGACAATCACATTAAATCAGATTTTTACAAATCCGTTTCAAGCTTTTGGTGCTTTGGAATCCTATACAAATCCTATTCTGCCACAGCCTCATAATATAATCCAAAACGACAGCAACCTGTCGTCATGTTGTAAGACAACATCTTGTATTGCAAACTGTATTGCTGTTATTGTTGTTTTTGTCATTTTCATAGAAACCAATGCAAATATTCAGTAAAGAGCGCAGAGGAACACACAAATCATCTCTGAACAGTTGTGATGCACAGTGTGGACAGACAGTCATTTAAAAAAGATTCCAACCGGATACACAAATAATCAGATTTGGACTGAGAGTCTGAGCAAGGCTTTCAAAAGAGTTTCAGATTGGTCTGCCATCTCTCATTGTTGTGGGAAACACATGTAGTCCTGCCCAAACTTACACCACTGACATATCCGACCGCTCCAACAAACAGAGCGTTGTTCTGAAGTGCCACAGGCCACATCTGTCTTAAAACAGAGCTTGCACTGGAGATTTATTTGTTTTTAAGTCACTCAAATAAGGAGCACAAGGGCTGAGGCTGGTGTTTTAGGACAATCTCAATCTCTTCAGGAATTCAACAATTCATAGTTGACAGAGACTTGTTAAAATGAGACGGGAGACAATATCATAACACTGAACAACTTGAAAATGTCTTACACTGTGACTATGCAGAATTAAACCTGGCAAGGTCATTTGCAAATAAATAAGTGTCACACCAGAAGATCTTGTTGATGATATTCCTGAAATGAGAAAAAGGAGCTGTATGTTATTGTTGCACGGGCGCTAGTCATCTACTGCTCAGAAACTGGGACACTGGCCTTGTTTAATTTCTGTTTGATGGTTTGTCACTTCTGTTTAATTGTCTTTGCAGGTGGACGTGTAAAAACGTGGAAGAGGAGATGGTTTATTCTGACCGACAACTGCCTGTACTATTTTGAGTACACAACAGTAAGGGGCCGTTTTTGTTATTGTTATGATGTTAAGTAGATGTTTTCTGTGGTGTACCGTACACCAGGGGTGCCAGTGCTGTTTTGGAGATCTGCGTACCTGCAGAGTTCAGGTCCAACCCTGATCCAGAAGATCTTCATTGGCTCAGTTGTGTTTGATCAGGGTTGGAGCTGAACGTTGCAGGAAGGTAGATCTCCAGGAACAGGATTCGGCATACATGGATGCATTCTGCATTTTTTATGTTTTTTTTTCTCCTGCCTACAGGACAAGGAACCACGTGGAATTATTCCACTGGAGAACCTCAGCATCAGAGAGGTGGAGGAGCCCCGAAAACCTGTGAGTGCCCAAACAAACTCGAAGGTTAGAGCTGTGTGGGATCATGAAAACCTCATGCTTGTTCTGTCTCCTAATTTAGAACTGCTTCGAGTTGTACAATCCCAACCATAAAGGGCAGGTGATCAAGGCGTGTAAGACGGAGGCAGATGGGAGGGTGGTGGAGGGAAACCACGTCGTCTACAGGATATCAGCCCCCACACCAGAGGAGAAGGAGGAATGGATCAAATCCATTAAGTAGGATTTCCTTCCTATTGCACATATGCTAGTCTTGTTCAGTGCTCTCATCACTGGCTTGCTGAAGAAACAGAGTGATGGCGTTTACACATAATGTTCCTCTCACACTAAACCTGACCCTAAACCTAACCAAGAGTGTTTACCAAAGCAAACCTGAGTTTAATGTAGCACCATGCCATTTTAGCTTGCTACAGTGGACTGGTTCATAATGGGACAGCGAAGGATTTTATCAGCACTAGTCATGATGGTGTTTTGAATAGAAACAGCAGTCTCATCACAAACCCCTGTACCTCGCACTCATCCACAGCCCGGTGTTTTCATGAGGCATCAGTGGAGATTAGACAGAGCTTAACCACCCCACAAGCCATCGACTCCAGCGGGAACAACAGACCTGTTGCAGACCTGCTCTCTCCGCTAATCCAGGCCTAGCATTAGCGCGTCTCACCTCTCAGAGACCTGCTGTAGGATGAGGGGGTTTATCATGAGCACATTTTGCCTGGTCAGCACAGTTTTGACCCACCCAGTGCAGACATTTTTAGAAAGATTTCGGGTATTTTCGAAATAGATTGTCACTTACTAATGCCGTATAGCATATTCTATATACCCTACTAACAGCAATCGAAAAAATAAGATATGATCAATATGGCATGAAATCCTCATATTTGATGTAAGTGACATCCTGTTAGACTTTTTGGGGATGAAAAAATTTAATTCCTTGCATTTTTCATTATTAATGTAAATTTGTGACAGTCCAATCAAAAACTCAGATTCTGATACTAAAATACTACATTAATCCGAACATAAAGCATGCATATTAAACACATTTCCAAAGATACATTTCCAAAGAACAAAGATATGAAGAACACTCATTCTGCTTTGCATGTCCAAGGACTCAATGTTTCAACTACTTTTAGTGTTTTTTTAGAGAGGGGGAGTCTCAAATAATATAGAGAGAAATATAGGAAAAGCATAGCTCTGTTCCAAAACCTAGTGAGCTGCACAGATAAAGTTCTTGCAGATAAAATAATATGACTAAATAAAAGTCCACTTAAGTGTATTTAGCACACCTTCATGACTTTACAAGTTTAGAAATAATCCTTATAAAGCAGCATAATGTTGCCATCTATGTGTCTGGAGTGCACATGTGATGCTTTAAAAAGCTGTCTACATAGAGAGCTATCCAAGCTGTAGTCTAATCACAATGAAAGAAGCACTTCCTGCAGCGGGAGGATGAGTTTCACACGATGCT
Organism: Carassius auratus; assembly: GCF_003368295.1. NCBI lineage: Eukaryota > Metazoa > Chordata > Actinopteri > Cypriniformes > Cyprinidae > Carassius > Carassius auratus. Next base: position 28,155,191 of record NC_039245.1, read on the forward strand.
AACAAGATTTCCACATCAGCAGAGCATTCGTGACTCTTTATAGAGCTCTTTGTAGAGCACTTACCCTTACAGGAACGTTAGATATCGGTCGCTGATCAGCCTTTAACCTTACCAGGTCAGAACAAGACAGAAACGTCCCTCAAAAACGAGAGGCGGGGTTAAATGGGGGCGGGGTCTGCCCTCAGAAAGCATGGCAACCAAACTGGGTCGCTGAACAAACTCCTTTCTGATGCAAGTTAATACAGGGGTGTGTAGTGTATATTATGTGCTGCATTTCCATATCAAAGACGCCGAAGTCTCTCTGCCTCTCCTCACATCTCCTTTAATTGGTTCCTTCAGAGCGAGCATCAGCCGGGACCCCTTCTACGACATGCTGGCCACCAGGAAGAGACGAATCGCCAACAAGAAGTGAAGTCTGCATCCAAAGCGCCTCCCCTGAAGCCTAACGCACACTGCCTTCTGGGACAGCCGTTGTGCTCGAGTGTGTTTGATGAAGAATTCATGTTTATATTCCCTTTCTTGTGTTTCTGTTCGCCCAGCTGTCCTGCTCTGTTTGTATCTGCATGGATGTTGGTATGTATACCTGGGCAGCTCACTTCATGACAGATGTCAGATAGAAAAGCCATTTATTTCAAGAGACTAGGCCCTTTCCAACACCCAGCAACCTGAACGCACAGGGCTCTGAGACAGTAAGCCTGCGTGGACGTCATCTCTTATGGTGCTTGAAGACGTCCTGCGTGCTCAAATATGCTAATAATGCTAATGCTAATGCTAACACTAGGTGGCCGTCTGGAGTCAGCTGGACTGATTTCATGTTGTTCGAGTAAGAAACTGCAAATATATAATGCATAGATTTAGTTTCTAACCTTTCAGTTCTGGTCTTAGATAACACTATGATGTGTAGATGTAATTTGAATGAATTTGCTTGCTTTTGTGTTCTTATGACAAGTATAGTTGAATATCTTTTTATATTTATTTTCTTCGTGAAATGACTTTATTCTACACATAATTGGTAAACTATAGAGCTAAGTTATGTGTAAATACTGTAAACTTTTTTGTGTGTAAGTACAATCTTTAGCATATAAATCCACTGGCTTTTTAATGTTAGGGCTCTTTGCTCAGCAGCCTTAAAATAATGTACTTCTGTCAGGGAAAAACACCTCGTTATTCTGGAAAATGAAGTTTAATCCAGTAGCAATTTATATGTGGTTGTAAATAACAGCTCTGTCCAAGGGCAGAACACTATCTCCAATGCCCTTTGGGCTCCAGATTAATTTTTATATGTCTGTATAAGCTATTGGTCAAACTGTACATGAAATATAAATACATAAAACATTCATAAAGGTAAAAGTTTCGTGAGTGACCCCCCACATATTTCTTTGACCCAACTTTGATCATAGCATGAACACTACTTTCTTGCTCTAAATCACATTCTGAGTATTGAATCAAACACTTTCAGTTCTTTTCATTGTATTTCAGTGATTGGTTTTGAGAAGACAAGAGTAAGCAGAGCTGGAGTTTACAGAAGACAAAAGATGGCCATGTATAGCATATAGAATTTATAGATTACAGCCATTGCACTGTAAATGCAATACAAAATATTAATGTAAAACTAAAATGCATCATCATAGCTATGAAAAACACAAAACAGTTCAGATACATGCTTACAAAAAAAAAAAAAAAAAAAAAAAAAGTATATAACTAAAGAAGTAAGCTTTTGGACAACTACATAATATTACAATCTCATCACAAATATTGAAAAGATTGGTTTAATTTTTAGTTTTTCTATGTTTGATACGTTTCATTTCAGCTGTGCAATAATCCACGATATTAGTGAGATTCATGGTACATTTGTTCTGTTGTGTTTTTACATTAATTTTGTTCTATATATATATATATATATATATATATATATATATATATATATGTATATATATATATATATATATATATATATAAAGACAATTTCTGCACTCATTTACTAACAATTTTATCAGAATAACCTCTATAAGAATACAATTTGATATGAATAGATATTATATCGCATCACATACATAATATAATACACCATACAAATAAATGTAGGCTGTTCTTGAAAACATATTGATCTATTTGAAGGCTAGTGATCCATAATGGCTACAATTCATAATTGTATAAGCACCATAAATATTTACATGGCATGATTATTCATTTTAGCAGTGTGTGAGTCACTCCAGAGAAGAATACTATACTGCCATCTGCTGGAACAAAGTCATCAGTACAAGCTCACTACAGAACAGGAAAATGACTATCATACCTTCTATCAGTCTGGTCCCTTACACGAGGCAATGTGATTAAAAGCCAGTTCTGACGGACTCTGAGCTTCAGCAGGGAGAGGAGGACACCCGCTCGTAGTCGGGGCACTTGAGCAGGGCAGGGTAGCTGGCGTTCATCTGAAACGAGGTGTCGCTGGAGATGTCTGATGGGCTGCGTCCCCGCGGCCAGGCGTCGGGGTGAAGGAACTGACCCGAGTGATCGGAGCAGTTACTCAGGCGCGGCCGGTAGAAGCTGCGGTGGGGCTGGTAGATTTCCTCCGCTGTGTAACGCTTCATGAACAGGTAGACTGACATCACACCTGCACTCTGAACAGAGAGAAGAAAACACAAAGAACAGTAAAGATTTAGAGAAAATGGTTATGATTATGACTATGTAAAAAGGTACAAATATATTTAGAACCTTTCTACAATTAAATATAGACAGACTGATATCTACAGGTCCTTCTCAAAAAATTAGCATATTGTGATAAAGTTCCTTATTTTCCATAATGTAATGATAAAAATTTAATTCATATATTTTAGATTCATTGCACACCAACTGAAATATTCCAGGTCTTTTATTGTTTTAATACTGATGATTTTGGCAACACAGCTCATGAAAACCCAAAATTCCTATCTCAAAAAATTAGCGTATCATGAAAAGGTTCTCTAAACGAGCTATTAACCTAATCATCTGAATCAGCTAATTAACTCTAAACACCTGCAAAAGATTCCTGAGGCTTTTAAAAACTCCCAGCCTGGTTCATTACTCAAAACCGTAATCATGGGTAAGACTGCCAACCTAATGCTGTCCAGAAGGCCATCATTGACACCCTCAAGCGAGAGGGTAAGACACAGAAAGACATTTCTGAACGAATAGGCTGTTCCCAGAGTGCTGTATCAAGGCACCTCAGTGGGAAGTCTGTTGGAAGGAAAAAGTGTGGCAAAAAACGCTGCACAACGAGAAGAGGTGACCGGACCCTGAGGAAGATTGTGGAGAAGGATCGATTCCAGACCTTGGGGGACCTGCGGAAGCAGTGGACTGAGTCTGGAGTAGAAACATCCAGAGCCACCGTGCACAGGTGTGTGCAGGAAATGGGCTACAGGTGCCGCATTCCCCAGGTCAAGCCACTTTGGGCTACAGAGAAGCAGCACTGGACTGTTGCTCAGTGGTCCAAAGTACTTTTTTCGGATGAAAGCAAATTTTGCATGTCATTCGGAAATCATGGTGCCAGAGTCTGGAGGAAGACTGGGGAGAAATGCCAAAATGCCTGAAGTCCAGTGTCAAGTACCCACAGTCAGTGATGGTCTGGGGTGCCATGTCAGCGGCTGGTGTTGGTCCACTGTGTTTTATCAAGGGCAGGGTCAATGCAGCTAGCTATCAGGAGATTGTGGAGCACTTCATGCTTCCATCTGCTGAAAAGCTTTATGGAGATGAAGATTTCGTTTTTCAGCAGGACCTGGCACCTGCTCACAATGCCAAAACCACTGGTAAATGGTTTACTGAGCATGGTAATACTGTGCTCAATTGGCCTGCCAACTCCCCTGACCTGAACCCCATAGAGAATCTGTGGGATATCGTGAAGAGAAAGTTGAGAGACGCAAGACCCAACACTCTGGATGAGCTTAAGGCTGCTATCGAAGCATCCTGGGCCTCCATAACACCTCAGCAGTGCCACAGGCTGATTGCCTCCATGCCACGCCGCATTGAAGCAGTCATTTCTGCAAAAGGATTCCCGACCAAGTATTGAGTGCATAACTGAACATAATTATTTGAAGGTTGACTTTTTTGTATTAAAAACACTTTTCTTTTATTGGTCGGATGAAATATGCAATTTTTTTGAGGTTTTCATGAGCTGTATGCCAAAATCATCAGTATTAAAACAATAAAAACCCTGAAATATTTCAGTTGGTGTGGAATGAATCTAAAATATATGAAAGTTTAATTTTTATCATTACATTATGGAAAATAATGAACTTTATCACAATATGCTAATGTTTTTAGAAGGACCTGTATATGCAATAAAAGTGTTTAATTAAAGGCATTTAATTTACTACGGGGTGCCAAGTACCATTTGACCTGGACATGAAAATCATTGCAGATAGCCTCATACGAGCGCACTTGTAAAAGGTTTTAAAGGAAAGTTACAATAGTAAAGGAAACAAAAGAGCTAAAAAAAGAGTCTGTAACACTGTAGGCTGTCGCTTTACTCCAAAGAGCACAATACACTGAGCAAAGATGACGCGAGTCAACTGTGTAGATCAGAGGAAGATTTTCAAACATTAAAGGAATGTTGTATATTATGCAATACATAAGTATAGCACTGTCAACCAAGATTTAGATACGGGCAATATTCCACAGTGAATGTTTCAAACAGTAGCACCGGGTCGCATACTTCCACGTTTGAGGATCTGAACATCTAAAACATCCTAATTTGTAATTACCATAATTATGAAATAGCATGCTGCATTGTTGTCTCATGACCTAATGTAGTTCGTCACCTTAAGTCAGCATGTGGCTTCAATCGTTATCTTGGAAATAAAACTGGTTTTCTTTTTCTTTTCAGTTTTGTGAAATCTTAGTTCAGTCTTTAGTTCAATTACACCTTTTGAAAAAAGTGCACTTGAACATACATTTAAAAAGATTACTGATAATGGATATATTTATATGATTTAAAAGAATATACTGTCTTTTATTGAATGTAATGCCTTCGGAATCTTAGCTGAATGTTATTTGCAATTAAATGAACTACTATAGTTCATAGTATTATAAATATAGTATTATAGTTTACATTTACATTAAATGTAATTAGTTGAACTTAGTTGAGTGCTTGATGCTAAACTAGTTTCAGAATTGCTTTACTGTGTTTAAAATATTTCTGTACTGCTGAATGTACTGACGAGCATTTATGGGAAACAAAAATTTTATATAATCTCTATTGAAACAAGTATTCAAGTCCTTATACATATATATATATATATATATATATATATATATATATATATATATATATATATATATATATATATACAGTCAGGTCCATAAATATTGGGACATCGACACAATTCTAATCTTTTTGGCTCTATACGCCACCACAATGGATTTGAAATGAAAGGAATGTGCTTTAACTGCAGACTTTCAGCTTTAATCTGAGGGTATTTACATCCAAATCAGGTGAACGGTTTAGGAATTACAACAGTTTGTATATGTACATCCCACTTTTTAAGGGACCAAAAGTAATGGGACAGATTAACAATCATAAATCAAACTTTCATTTTTTAATACTTGGTTGCAAATCCTTTGCAGTCAATTACAGCCTGAAGTCTGGAGATCAATTAGACATCAGCGTACGCTGGGTTTCATCCCTGGTGATGCTCTGCCAGGCCTCTACTGCAACTGTCTTCAGTTCCTGCTTGTTCTTGGGGCATTTTCCCTTCAGTTTTGTCTTCAGCAAGTGAAATGCATGCTCAATCGGATTTAGGTCAGGTGATTGACTTGGCCATTGCATAACATTCCACTTCTTTCCCTTAAAAATCTCTTTGGTTGCTTTCGCAGTATGCTTTGGGTCATTGTCCATCTGCACTGTGAAGCGCTGACCAATGATTTCTGAAGCATTTGGCTGAATATGAGCAGATAATATTGCCCGAAACACTTCAGAATTCATCCTAATGCTTTTGTCAGCAGCCACATCATCAATAAATACAAGATAACCAGTTCCATTGCCAGCCATACATGCCCAGGCCTTGACACTACCACCACCATGCTTCACTGATGAGGTGGTATGATTTGGATCATGAGCAGTTCCTTTCCTTCTCCATGCTCTTCTCTTTCCATCACTCTGGTACAAGTTGATCTTTGTCTCATCTGTCCATAGGATGTTGTTCCAGAACTGTGAAGGCTTATTTAGATGTTGTTTGGCAAATTCTAATCTGGCCTTCCTGATTTAGAGACTCACCAATGGTTTACATCTTGTGGTGAACCCTCTGTATTCACATGGTGAAGTCTTCTCTTGATTGTTGACTTTGACACACACATACACCTACCTTTTGGAGAGTGTTCTTGATCTGGCCAACTGTTGTGAAGGGGGTTTTCTTCACCAGGGAAAGAGTTCTTCGATCATCCACCACAGTTGTTTGCCATGGTCTTCCGGGTAGTTTGGTGTTTGGAAAGCAACCAAAGAGATTTTTAAGGGAAAGAAGTGGAATGTTATGCAATGGCCAAGTCAATCACCTGACCTAAATCCGATTGAGCATGCATTTCACTTGCTGAAGAGAAAACTGAAGGGAAAATGCCCCAAGAACAAGCAGGAACTGAAGACAGTTGCAGTAGAGGCCTGGCAGAGCATCACCGGGGATGAAACCCAGCGTACGCTGATGTCTAATTGATCTCCAGACTTCAGGCTGTAATTGACTGCAAAGGATTTGCAACCAAGTATTAAAAAATGAAAGTTTGATTTATGATTGTTAATCTGTGGATGTGGGATGTACATATACAAACTGTTGTAATTCCTACACCGTTCACCTGCTTTGGATGTAAATACCCTCAAATTAAAGCTGAAAGTCTGCAGTTAAAGCACATCTTGTTCGTTTCATTTCAAATCCATTGTGGTGGTGTATAGAGCCAAAAAGATTAGAATTGTGTCGATGTCCCAATATTTATGGACCTGACTGTATATATATATATATATATATATATATATATATATATATATATACACACACACACACACACACACACACACACACACTACAGTTACAATTATAATTAATTACTTCAAATGTAAACCCTTATTTGTCCTTTACAGTAAAAAACTGCTCTGTGCATACTGCTCATTTTAACAAATGTACTCATCTGGTTATGTTAAGCTCAGTACATACTGTATATACACTACCACTGCAACAGAAAGAGTTATTACTGCAGATTTGATGTTAAACTGAGGAAGTTTCAATTATAGCATGCTGTAATCTTCAGCATTTCACAAATATATAGAGCTTCAATTGCACTGAACCCTTTGACACTCTTGAATCTTTTATGCACGAAGCACTGTTTGAATGGAATCAGTTCATTAAACATTCAGGCTGTATCTACCGCATAAAAGTTCAATTCAGTGCGAACGCCCTAATAATGGAGAAAAGTGAGAGAAGAATGACAGTAAATTATAGTGTCTGAATGAAAAAGCTTTTCACCTCAGTGAGCAGGAAGGAAATGGCAGCAAACGCAAACGACCAGCCGTACTTATAGCTGAAATATGCCTCATTACTCTTGGTCCTGCTGAACATCTCGTCGTTTATGCTGGAGATGTAGAGCACCAAACCAACCACCAGAGACAGACCTGCGTGACAGACAAACATCAGTCTGACAGATAAAGAAGACATGTCAGAATGACAGAGGAGGAAGAGGAAGTGTACCTGACAGGATGAAGAAGATTCCAGAGACAAACGCCAGTATGGTGTGATGTGGCCGAATGTGTCCGATATTGTTGAGCACAAAACCAATGAACATAAAGAACAAACTGACCAGGGGGAACGGTGTGGCCGAACGAATCATCTCTGAAAATATTATCACGAGAAAGAAAATCAAGAAAGAGTTAACTTGTGTGACACCACAAAAGATAACTGTATACTTTCATTTGTTTGGGCACTTAAAACATCTGTTGTACTACTATTGTCACAAAGCTTAAGGCTTGTGGATCCATGTGCAGTAGTTCATTAGAGGGATAATCCACATTCGTGGTCAAACACAGTGAACAGACCAAATACTGATGGAGTTCAGGGCAGAGTCAAACTGAGCAATTCAAATCAATTTAGTTCAATTTTATTTTTATAGTGCTTTTTACGACAAATTTTTGAAAGTAATTAATATTTCTATAATATTTCATCTGCTACGGTAACAAATCTTTCAGTAATTTAGTGGGTACAGGATCTAATAAACAGGTTGTTGGTTTAGATGCAGTGATAAGTTTATTTAGCTCTTCCTGCCCTATAGTTTTAAAGCACTGCAGTTTATCTTTGGATACGATGAATGAAGCTAAAGTATAAGACGCTGTAGAATCTAAATTTGTTATTGTATTTTTTGTGATGTTATCTATTTTATCAATGAAGAAATTCATAAAGTCATTACTATTAAACTATGAGGGAACATTTAGATCGGGTGGCGTCTGGTTATTTGATAATTAAGCCACTGTGCTAAATAAAAACCTTGGTTGTGCACCAGTAATCCAGGTCAACAGGCAAGAACCAGGAAAGCAAGACATGCGAGAAATAGGATAAAAGGTTTAGAACTGTAGCTGTGACTTAGTAATGAACAATTAAATTAACAAGACTTATATAGGTGAGCTGACAGGGTTAACGAGACACAGGTGCAAACAATTAGTGCTGATGAGTGTGTGCAAGGATTATGGGAAATGAAGTCCATGTTGAGTAGACAAGGTAAAAAAGCAAGCGGACCAAGACCGCTAAAATGAACGCGGTTCAAATTATTTATGCAAGCAACATGGACCAAATACTTCTAAAACATGAAGTAATGATAAGAAGCAACACTATGTGACATGCTTTAATGACGTGGAAAGAGCAGTGTTTTCAAATAATAATGAGCAGAGGGGAAATGTGGAGTAACAAGGAGATGAAGTGCCTTTTATGTGGGTTCCAAGGTGGTGAAAATAAAATCATAAGAACATGCAGCAATGAGGGAGCTGTCCAGCAGATGCCATTGGGTGTGTTCGACTTAAAGTGCTCTGTGCAGTGCCGCTTTAAGTTGAACAGAGCTTTTGTTTTGGATGTTTGGTGAGTTCTGTCGTGAAATATATGTTATTCAACCTGACCAATCAGGTCAAGAACGTATCACTATGCCTTTAAGTTCGGTATCTTTATCGCTGTCAGAAATACCAGTGTGAATGCTAAGCGTACCAGGACCAAATGTATCGTTTTCGTTTTTGGTGTGTGAACACACCCTAGTAATATTACAGTTATTTTTTTTCTTCTTGCAAGTACCTTATGTAATCAACATTTAGCACACAATATACAACGATAGTAACAATTAAATTAATTTTGATAAAACTTTTCTGCTGTATTTGTTGCGGCAATACTGACAACAAAGACAAAATAACATTGGCAAGTAAAGCCAGGAAATAGTAAAACAAAGCAACTGCTTTATTTATTAATACTGCAATGTATTCTGGGAGTCAGAATAGTAGCTGAAAATCAGTCAAGCTCAAAGTTTTTGCTAACTGAGATTGTTAGTTTTACGTTTAGTCAATTTAATCATCTTAATTTAGCCCAACATAAGAATGCGACCACAGTATATTTCCTTTTTTAGTTTTAATAACTTCTAATTGTCAGTGTAACTCCAGGTACACATAACTTACTTTTTTAGACGTGAAGTTTATTCACTTTAAGGCAATGTGTTTTTTTTTTTTTTTTCAATTTAAGTCAATAATCACTCTTTACAGTGTATAAAGAACCAAGATAACTGTAACCTTAAAGTTTTAAAACTGTTCTAGCTCTAAGACAACCGCTATAGTGATAATAACACATTGGAAATATGTCATTAGGATCACTTCCAGTCGACGAATGATAAATTCATTGACAGCCAATCATAATTTTTCCTTTTAGTGCACCCTGCTATTATTCTTTACATTTGCATCTGTTGGTGTGTATGCTAATATAGCATATATAACATTTCAAATAACACTTTAGTTATTGTTAAAGTTGTAAATCTTAAAAGTCATCTGTACATCACTGCTCATGCTGTATGTTTTTTTTTTTGCAGTGTAGGAGACAATGGTTTCATTTTATTCAAATGCTTTTGTACAATAAGCGTGTGGTGTGTCAGTCATTAGCTTAGCTTAGCATGCTAACTTCGCTATTTAGGGAGTGCTATTTCTGTGAAGCATGTGAGTGCCTGTTAAAGAAGCTGTTGACAGTGTTGACGCTGCTTCTCTAAAGGATCTCTCATGCTGTCTTGCGGTCCATCAGCTCAGACCCTCAACGGGGTAATTACCAGCACACTGACGGGATGGCACCCGAAATAAACTCACTGAAGCCTCTAAAACAGCTTTCAAAACTGACATCCTGCATTAACTATACGGCTTTAGATTGTATAAGCAGTTGAATTTGAATATATTATATGGATTTTAAATATGAGAGTTGTTCTGGTCTGACAGCAGTTAAACAGCAATGCTAAATGCAAATAACAAAATTAATCATATAATTGCGCTGAGTGTATAGGATATTTAGAATGACAGCATGGACTGGTTGCATGACATGACCTCATCCTCAAAAACCATAAGCGGAACTACCCTTACGAAAAAGACGTTTATTCAAGTGTGCTATTAGAATACTTCTTTTAAACTAAAAACAGGAAAGTTTGCTTTTATTTTACTTTGTATGTACTTCTCAGAAATACACTTAAAGTATACTAAATATATTCTAAATATATTTGAGCTATACTCCTAGAATCTGTGTTTTCATTATTATACTGTAGAGGGCGCTAGTACACATCTTCTGCACAGAATTTCCACACAAAAAAAAAAACACACACACAAGTGAAGAAGAAAAAAGAAACACCAGATACTAATGTAACATGATAATCTGACATGAAACAGCATCAAAACTGTAACGTTATGGAATAAAATGTCGACCGATGTAGAGGTTATAATTACAGTCAAGCTTTGGTGTGTTGATCATACGTTTTGATTATCATTCTGAATCCAATTCATAGTCTTTTTTCAGCTTTTAGTTCGAAATGGTATTTCTTTATTTTTTATGAAACACATTACATTTTCAAAATTTATGCATGAAGCTAGAATAAAATGTTTTTGTTCACAAGCAGATACCCTGTTCTTTCTTTGGATATTTTGTATGTTCATATATTCAGGTTTCAAATTATATACACAATAAAACGTAAATAGGGACATACTTAAAGTATGATGTAAAGTTCACTTAAAGAAAACTTATGAGTTTACTTGCAGTATAAAACTACTAATCTACTAGTTTACTGAAACTATATTTTAAAGTGTAAAAAGTTTTTAATTAGTTAACTATCAGTAAACCTGTAAGTTCACTTTTAGTATAATTGCAGTACAAACTACAAACTATAAGTAAAAATACTTTTATATACTAGAAAGTGGGCCAATTTAGTCCCAATGAGTATTGAAACAGTACACTTAAACGTATACTACTAGAACACTGATATTTGTATACTTGCTACATAAAGTATGCTCGAACTTTACTTAAGTATACTTAGTAAAATAAACTTGAAGTATACTACTTTTTGGTAAGCGTAAGCAAGGTAAGAGAAAACTGCAAGTTTAAATAATGTCTATTTGTATTAAAAGGATGGTTCACCTAAATGTATTTCTTCTGCTGAACAAAATATAAGTTTATGAAGAATGTGCGTAACCAAACAGTTGCACGTCCCATTGACTCCCATAATATAGAAGCCAATGGGGACAAGGAAAAGTTTGGTTACCCACATTCTTCAAGATGTTTTCTTTTACGTTCACCAGAAGATAAATTTCATACAGGGTTGGATTTGGAACAACTTGAGTACATGAGGGCGAGTAAATGATTTTTGGGTGAACCATACTTCTAAGTGCAAAGGGAAAGTTGGCAAAGGATATTTACACTAACTCTGTCACTCCAAATCTGGATCCTGAAGTAAAACTGGTTCTGCAGAACTGCTGGAGTACTCAGTGATTTGTTTGTCATGAAGGTACTGTATAATCACTTACTCAGGACACTGACAGTAGACTCACTGGTCAGCTGGACGCTCATGGGCATCACATACTCAATGGTGAAGCAGCGACCCCTCTCCTCACCTGACACAGAGAGAGCACAGAGGACATGTGACTACTGACAGTAATTTCTTTTTTTTCTTTTTTTTTCCTGTGAGCTAAAGTATGAGTCAAAGATTTGAGTCACTGTCACTTTCCTCATGCGGTGCGACCTACAGATCATGATATCACAGTCTGTCTCATATCACATTGAAACATTCAACACTATAACACCCGCAGCAATGCAGTCCTCTCACATCAAAGCACAGAAACAATGTGAGACTTCCGGACTTCTGAAAGTTTTAAAGCACAAGGCTGATGGGGGATCCCTGTAGAGCCCAAACGACTGCCCACATCTGTTCACAGTCACGCTCAATTTAACCGGCTATAAGCAGCGTGGGTTTGAACCAAACTCAGTCCAATCGCTCATCCACATCTTCACACACACAGCACGTCCTTTTGCTGAAACGAATGTTTTTGTGTTTGTGCCACAGTAAGCCGATGTTTGCCGATTCAGAGTAGTGTGAGCTCAACATGTCATCTAAACGATAACGAAACATCCTGAATCTACAGCAGGAGACATCCCATCATTAAACACATCCATGGAGATGTCAAAGGAGGGTAAAAGCTTAGAGCTGGAACCTTTGTAATCAGCCTAGAATGCCTGACCATCCACAAATAATGGCGTAAATCCAATAAACCCCTTTGGATGTGTGATGTCTATTGGAAAGAACTCAAATGACTGGCTGTTTGCAGAAGACCAATTTACAACCTGGACTAAGAACTTATCAAACACAGTCCATAGTAAGAAGTAAAACTCTCAAAAAAGACTTTTTCTTTTTAAAAAAAATAATAAAGTGATAATTTCATCATGCTGTAGAAAAAAAAGTCTTGTTTTGTATTTTTGCAATGTGGCTTAGTTTCTTAAATATCAGCACTGGGAGTTGGGAGTTTTATTCACACCGTGATCTCGGTTCACACCATCAGAGAGGAAACATTCACAGCGGATGGTGTCGTGACGAGGTGTGTGAACAAAAAACATCTGCAGTGAATGGAAACATCTAGACTCGCATGAAGAAATTCACAAATAAATACATTATTAGAATTGATTCATTTAAATGAACCTGTTTAACACAACAGGCTCATGCAAGACATTTCTTTCATTTAAAAACAGAATGTAAATGTTTTAATTTGACCCCTCTAATTTGGTATTTTTAATACTAATATTTCCCTTCTAATCTTAATAAATAAATAAATTTTTAAGCCTTATTTTGTACCTGTGGAAATTGTTGGATATTTTTGTTGTGTGTCTAAAATCAGTACACTGAAGAAACTTTGAGGCAGTAAGTGAGATGTATGGAAACGCAATAAATAAATAAAAATAAATCTCAATTCTTATTTCTTGCAATTCTGACTTCTTTTCTCAGAATTAAGAGATATAAACTTGCAATTGCGAGTTAATAAGTCCAATTCTGAAAAAAAAAACTATTTTCTTACAATTGTGAGTTTATATCTCACAGTTTTAACTTTATAACCCACAATTACAAGTTTAAACCTCACAACTCTGACAAGAAAGTCAGAATTGTGAGTTTATATCAGAATTCTGGGGAAAAGAGAATTGTGAGTGTGTATCACAGAATACAGAGGGGTGGGGGGTGTCAGGACTGTTAGTTTATATCACCGAACTCAGGGAGAAAAGTCAGAATTATGAGTTAATATCACATAAATAATGTGAGAAAAAAAGTAGCAATCACCTTTTTCATTTTTATTCAGTGTTGGAACAAGCTTTAATAGAGATTTGAATTGCTTGCATGTATATATAACTTCTCAAGCTGTGATGTTATGCATAGATGCAGTAGTCCAGGCAAGTCACAGATTCTGCTAAATGAGTAACTGTATATCTAACTTGAGGTAGAGTAGTACTCCTAAAGTAGAATCAGCCCTTTACTTACCAGCCAGAAAACAGACTCTCCAGAGGCCGGAGTGGATGGACATGTGTATGTCAGCGCTCTGGTTGAGAGGCAGGATGACGCCCTCCTCCAGGTAGAGCCAGTAGTCAGTGCTGACGGAGATACCCAGCAGCCCCAGACTGCATACTGCAAACACACTGCTGAGCAGGGTCAGAGCCTTCGTCCCGCACGTGCTCATGCCAGGGGTCGCTCACTACACACAGATAATCTGAGCCAGACGAAGACATAGCACTGCCAATTTACAAAGATCTGCTAGCTGACTGTAAATCAAGAGGGCGTCAATTTCCATCTGTAGCAAATCTGACACATAATGAATCATGACGCGCCTTGAAAACGAGATGAGAATCAAGATCCTCAAGTGTTTTCGGAAGCACACAGATACAGTCGGAATACCAACAATACAGCTCACAGTGTGAGATTGACAAGCAGCACATTCACTGAAAAAAGGAGAGAGAAAATCATTCAGTAGCTTCTTAACAAAAATACACATGCATTTTCACATCTGAGCACCGCTGCAGATGCTGAGCATGTGATATGTGTCAGACACTCTCTGATGCACAATGCAGAATGAAAGTTTAGATCAGGCTGCTTGGCGTGTGGCATTGCAAAATCTAAAAATTAAGGTCACATGACATTCAATTATCCCAATATCTGTCATATATGAATCTCTCATATGAAATGCAGTATACCTGTCACTCAGAATGTGAGAGCGTCCATTGGTGCTGTGATGACGGACCTGTTTACAGAAGGACACATTCATGAGCTTCTCTCCTAGACACATGCACACAGTATTTAAAGACAGATGTGCAGAGATTATGTGCATGTTCAACCAGTTTAGTCTACAACAAAGCTGATTAATAAAAACTAATCTGCACAAAACCACATCTGTATTTACTGTTTTATATGGCACACGTAAAACTCTTGACTTAAATGTTTATAAAGAACTCTGTCACTTCTGCAGAGATAATTTATAGTGGAGTTGAGTTTGTTTCACTGATGAACTATGCAACAGTTTTTGAAATAAACTTAATCAAAACTGAAATTTGAACTGAATAATGACACTTCTGATGAGCTGCTTTACGGCTGAAATTAGTCTCATAACTGAAGAATTTTGAAACATTAGCAATGCTTTTTCCCTTTAGTGTGAAGCTGCTTTGAAAAAGTCTGTACTGTATAAAGTGAAGGGCTATAGAAATACATTAGACTTGACTTGAACATGGGTTTGTCTCAAAACTTAGAAATGTGGGGCTTCTTATTTTTAATCTGTATTTGTTTATGACCAATACCAATGCAGACAGGTTTTTTTTTTTTTTTTTTTTTTAAAGAACAAATTAATCATTTTTGTTAACAAATGATTTTATATTATTATATTATTATACATACCAAAGTTCCCACGGTTATTATTAGTAACAGTAGTGTAAGTGTAGTGTAAGAAATCATCCCAGAAATCACAGTGATGGATAGCCAATACCAACTATTTATTTATTTATTTTTCCAATAAATATATAGTACCCATGATAATAAAGCTAAAACTATGATAAGCGTGGTGCATTTTGGCAAGGGCGCACATCTGGAGACTTCCAGCAGCAGCACACTACGATCATCAGCCTATAGCTCACTGGGTTTAGAGACTGTTGTTATCTTTAGAATGGTTTTGAATTGTCACCGCTTTTACTGGCGTCATCACCGTAAATAAAATGTTTATCTTTACTCCCTAGCCTACACGTTACAGAATATGACATTATATGTGTCAGCTGCTTTCTCATTATTATAAACATAGCTATGCGACAAATTAAGCGGTTTAAACCACATTTTAAGACTTTAACACATGTACATAATATCAACCATACAACCATATAAAGCACGTTTTAAAATATTATAGCTATGTAATGTGTAAATCTCCGTGTATTCCTCGTGTGTTTGCGCACACCTGGCGAATAAAGATAATTCTGGTTCTGACATGAAATCATCAGTACATTTAAGACATGATTTTCCGTTAACAAGTAGCCTATAAATGACCACATAAGCTTCATATTCCTTCATCTGCATTGAAGAGATGAGAAATTACCTGAAGGATGTTGCAGATGAGAGTAAGTGTAATCCAGCTGTGGAGTGAAGAGCTCCTCGCAGCGCAGCCTGACCACGAAGATGAACACGAGCCAGCGCGCGCGCGAGGTGTGTGTGTGTGTGCGTGTGCGTGTGTGCGCGTGTGATGACAGTACGAGCGTCGCTGTTTCGCTACATGTTAACGAGTCTGTTCCTTCAGACAGTTCGTTCAAAATGAAATGATTCGCCATTCAGCGATTCGTCATCCAGCCATCACTCAAAAGTGTTTCCCTAAAGTCACATCTCCTAGTTTTATGTAATGTTACTCGATTAATATCTCTGTAGTCCGCTTACAGTCGAGTGTTTCCCTAAAGGTCCATGGTCCGAGTCCTGGTCTTTTTGTTAACCCGGTGTGTTATCCCTGTTTATTCCGCCTGGGGGAAAAAAAGAATAGCCTACTTTTAATATATATATATATATATATATATATATATATATATATATATATATATATATATATATATATATATATATATATATATATTAAAAGTAGGCTAGTCTTTTTTTCCCCCAGGCGGATATATATATAAATAATGTAGCTATAGATATTGTAATATACGGTCAGTTGCTATACTGTAGCTACAGCTTTTATTTATTTAATGTAATGTGATGCAAATGATATATTCAGCCACAAGAACATCACAAATGAAGCTTCACAACAAATCAATCTTGTTATGGGTTCGCTCCAGTGTTCTGCAGATTTCCTTTCAAAGAGAAAAGATCTTCATCATCAGGGTGTGCTGAAATATACAGACAGTAGTCTATACTGTAATGGCTTTAAAGTACGTCCGGGGAGATGTTGCATTTTGACCTTTTGATTTATCATCATAAAATCTTTATTAAGCCACTTTTATAAAGCCATAAAAAAAAAAATTAAAAGTCTGCTAACAGACCTTTTGCAAAAAAAATTCTTATCATTCTTACAACATGGCCTCAATTTTAAATGTTCTAAATATTTAATTTTTAAAAGGATTCAAGTAATTGTTAAAGGAACCCTTAAGGAACAGGAATCATTGGGAAACTGCATCTGAATTCAGATACTTCAATACTATATAGTAGGTGAAAAAGAGTATATGAAAAAAGATGTATATCCGAATCCAGTACTACTACAAGAGTAGACAAGAGGTCCCTGGAACGCCCACTGCTTCTGGTCATATTCTCATTAACTCTTTAACTGAATCCTTCTGAGTTAGACCACATTTACTGGAGTTCGTTGATAGCCACTGATGCTGAACGAAGTGTGTTCTCAATACATCATCTTGAAGAACTAAAACATGGTCATAATCACTTTTGTCATACATTTATTTATACACATTATCATTCACAAAGAACAGAGGGACAAGATTTCCTAAAGAAAAACAAAGATGAGTGACTTAACTCATTCAAACTAAAACACTGTCCTGGAATCCATGATTTAATAATTTTATTATATATATGATTCCTGATAAGAATAAGACATGGCTGTGTGGCATGTCCATATACTTGATATGCCCAGGGTATATTGGAACGACCCCTCACACGCAGAGAATCCATAATCAAACACATGAACGTTACATTCCCAAATACTCTCAATGTGAGACACTTGTGTTAACCTGCACCCTGCAAGACAACCGCTTGAACACTTTCTGAATCACATCATGAGAGGACCGGCTCTGTTTCCACTCGTTTCATCAACTATCCATTTACTTCTTGAGGTGAAGAAATAAACTCATGGAATATCTACTTATTTGTTTCTTCCACACACAGGGACTTCAAACATCCGGTCTAATAAATCTCCAAAATACATGACAGCTCCAAAAAATGTGCTCATACTGATGAAACTGGTGAAATTCAGCAATGGTGCACCTGATAACTACAGTATTCCACCGAGGGCTTGGCACAAGTCTACAGCCCAAACCGAGCCAGATACAGCATTTCTGAGGAACATTGTTTTTTTTTTGTTTTTTTTTTTTTACTAGAATACATAAAATGAAGTGAGACATGGTAAAATTGACTTTCCCATCTTTACCTTGTTGTCATACAGATAATTCAGACTGAGTTGCCCAGCAGTGGTCTAAATCTTTATCCACTGACTGAAACAGGAAGAGAGTTGAGCTGGGACAGATGTGGTATTGGGTGTGACTGGAATCATGCAACACGTTCTGCATGCGCTGGTTTGCCCCTCATCCACACAGCAGCTGCAGTACAAACACACATATAGGAGGAGCACAGAGCCCAGTCAGTCTACACACAGCTCCTACACAGCATAAAAAACTGAGCGGATAAACACAAGAAGTGCATATAACAAAGGTTTGCAGATACCAAAGCTATCTCAAATTAGCCAAACTAGTCTTTTTGGATCATCTAAACATAGAAACCATCTAAGTTAGTAAAAGCACATTCAGTTCTTAGTATAAAACCTGCAGGATAATGTACGCCTTCCCTGTATTTACAAAAATCTTGGTATATATAGATTACCTTTAGTGTAACAGTAAACATAGCGCTCTACGTAAAAATACTCACAGAGCAAAAATGCAAGATGATCATAAACTAAGACCTAAAAAGATAAAAAATATCTGATATATACTGGAAAGTTCCCTTTGATCAGAACATGAAGAGTATTGATCACCAAAGGACAGAAACACTACCAGAGACAGGGTTATATTAGAAGTTATACATGACTGACCTCCCACTCACCTCCAACATTTGTCAAAAAAAAAAAAAAAAAAAAAAAATTATATATATATAAATCAGGTTGGGCCTAAAGGAGTCATAAACTGTAATGATACACATGGAAAGAAAGTGTATTTGAAGACCATTAGGAGTTTTTGCATTGTAGCATAATTTTTATGTCAGTTATGCACATTTTAATTGCATAAATGTTTTTACTTTTTTTTTTTTTTGTAATTCTCTGTTTCCAGCAGGGATTTTCATTAGATTATCATTATTGTCAAATAATTACAGTAATAATCAGCATATACAACAAACACTACCATGATTTATAAATCCTTAATGTACATTAAATAGTACATCTTCATTTCACTTCATATTTTTCCACATTAAAGCAAGGGTTAAATTTTTTTATGTAACTTTTAGAGTAAAGCTCATTTCCACCACTAAATAAAAAATGTTAAAAAAATCGATCTCACAATTTTGACTTTTTTTTTCTCTGAATTGTGTAATATAAAGTCACACAATTCTGAAAAAGTCATAATTGCGAGATATAAACACGCTATTCTGAGAAATAAAGTCACAATTCTAAATTAATTTTCTCGTAATAGCGAGTTCATAATCACAATTCTGATTATATAACTCATAATAAACTCGCTATTATGAGAAAAAAAAAAGTAGAAAAGGGACTTCATTTCTCAAAATTGCACGCTTATATCTCACAATTCTGACTACCATATTTTAAGAACTATAAGTCGCACCTGAGTATAAAATACGTCATGATGAGGAAAAAAACATATATAAGTCGCACTGGACTATAAGTCGCATTTATTTAGAACCAAGAGAAAACATTACCGTCTCCAGCCACGATAGGGCGCTCTATGTCTTCAGTGTAGACTACAGGAGCACTGAGCAGAATAGAGCGCCCCCTCGTGGCTAGAGACGGTAATGTTTTCTCTTGGTTCATTTCTCTCGGTTCATGTCAAATTAATTTTGATAAGTCGCACCTGACTGTAAGTCGCAGGACTAGTCACAAAAATACAGTATATAACTCGCAATTTTGACTTTATAAATCACAATAAAAAATACGTTAATAGCAACTTCATATCACACAATTCTGAAAAAAAAAAGAAAAAGTCCGAATTTTGAGATAAAATGTCGCTATCACCATGTTTCTATTCTTTTTATTTAGTGGCAGAAAAGGGCTTCCATACTTAATAGTCATGATAATGTCACAATGCAATTATATATATATATATATATATATATATATATATATATATATATAATAAACATCTTAATGGTTTTTAAGCAGGATTCTTTTTTGATGTGAAGACTTTCTGGCATGAAACATGATAGACATGATTTTGACAGGTTTCGGAGACTCACCCCCAACAGTTTCAAGTACAGCATCTTTTTTTTTGTCTCCTTACAATGTTCTTTATGCTGTAGCAGTGGTAGATTTCTTTAGCATAATATGCAGGTTTTAAACTAAAGACCATATATCCATCTCTAACAGAAGTGACTCAGTCTGGTTTGAAATGTTGCACTGGATACTTATTACCGGTCCCAGGCAGAATCTGCAGACGTTTTTTGTGCTGAACATGACAGAAAATCTACAGGATGGATTTAAACAAGGTAAAATATGTTAAATGAAACAGTGTTATTAGATTATCCAAAGTATTTAATAAAAACAATCATGCAAGTGGATGAGTATAGGACAGGTGATGTGCAGGATTCTGCGGGTGTGTAAGGCCTGCGTATTAGCAACGAGGAATCACAATTCATACATTTAGAGAGGAAAACTTGTGTATATGTTGAATATGTCAGAACCAGACGAGCAGGCAGTGATGGGATTGGAAGTCGTCATGCTAAAACTCGAGGAGCAATAAGAGTTCAAGTTTCAGCCCAAGTTAAGGGACACCACCAACAGATCTAGTAGGAAACCAATATGCATAATATAGAACTGGATATAAAAAAAACTTTTGATACAGTTATATTTTGGCACTCCTATAACAAGATCTATTTTTTTTGATTTACAAATATATAATTCAGGAACATTAGAAATGGCAGGAGAGGTTAAAAGGAACAGGACACAAAAACCTGTTTCATGTCAGCATGCTTCACACACAAAGAATCTGAGGACTGGAATAAGAGATCGTTCAATGTCTCCACCTTAAAAATATCTGTGTTTTGTAAAATATACTGAACCTGCACATAACATCAATCTGCATACAGGCAATCGATGAACTCTCGTTATTAAGAGGTCATTTTCACTCTGAGAGCTGCCTTTCTGTCCACTGCCAACACAAGCAGCATCCTAACTGAGATAGAGCCTCATAAAATAATCATTTTCTCAGGAATGAGTCGTTGGTGCCTTAAAATCATCACCAGTCAATGGAAGAGATCTTACACCAGCTCCATTAGAAGTCTGAATGTGGACGCATGCTTTAAAATATTATTTCATTCAACCAGCCCTCCTCAGTTCAGATATGTTCAGATAAAGGGTATTAAACTGTTCACAAAGATTTGGTGAGTTCATAAATAACATGGATGTGGTTGTTAGTTTGAGCAGGAGGGGCGGTCCTCTTCTTCTTCGGGCCGTCTCATACCACACTGTGAAGCGACGATGGGTGGATGAACTCTGGGTTTATGTAAGAGAAGCCAGCAAATTCGCTCTGGTCGATGTTGGCCATGACCAGTTGGTCTGGAGGGGTCAGCATGGGCTGCGTGCGGGTGAAGAATTTGTCGAAGTTCTCCGCTGCTTTGCCGCACTGTTAAAGGAAGGGGAGAAGAAAGACGTCGGGTTATTTTTAGATTCAACTGAAAAGAGAGAAAATGTATTCAGTTTGGACTTCTGTCATGGATGTCATGTATGCTCATATGTCCAGCAAACAGAGGATTTTTATAAAGATGATTGGAAGCGAAATATATTCAGGGCTGTGTTAAAGCTTGAAACGACTGAAGCATAGCTCTAGCATCTGTGCTGCACCAATTGGTTTATTTGAGGGAGCTTTGCAAACAAACATGGGTGGCCACAGGTTGAGATGAATCAGTTTATAGCCATAAAACACACACATATATACACACAGTGAGGGAAAATCAGCACAGAGGGTGGGTGGTTTTGATGCAAACACATGGAAAGACTCTTCAAATAGTCCAGGCCTTTATCATGTGGACTCCCTTATTAAGCCAGGTTGACTTAGGTTGACTAAATGCTGACCCACACTAAAAGATTTCTAGAACAACCCGAGTACCAACAATGACTTTGGAGTTAGGCTACGATATGATACGAATGAATGGAATAAGCAGCAATCAAACAGAAGCGTTGCACATCTCTGTCTCTCAAAACCAAACCAGTTCTCTTTTAAGAGTAGGCTAAGAATCAACTTATATACAGATACATCTTCTACTTGGCCTACATATTTGTATCTTTATCTTTTACTGGTTTGCATGGTACACACACATTTGTTTAGTGAAGTTAAAAAAAGATTCGCTTAAAAAGTTCTGCGTAATGAAAATGTGCACATGAATTAATTCAGTCGTGTTCAAATCATCACTAAACGTTGGTCGTGACATCTCTCTGCTTGCATGATAAATATTATTTTAGAAATTAATAATTATTTTAGTTTAAAACGGCATACTTGTTCAGTGCTAACTATGAAAAAAAAAATCATAACGCACTTATCAAGTAACTGTACGACTTTCCGTTTTATCCGAATGCAGATACAAATAATTTTGTGACTGTTAAAAATACAAATACTGGCTGTTACATTAAAATTTTAACATGTAATATTAAATCATATTTCATAATTATCAAGTTTTGACAAATTACATATGTAATTGTTGCATTAGGTCATGAATTAATAAGTGTTTATTGATAAGAACAATTTCATGTCTTTTCATTTAAAGTAGCATAAACCACAAGTAGTCGACTGTAGCCTACTGCACACAAATAAGAGGCTTTAAAGCATACAGATGTTTCACTCCTATTTGTATGACCAAAAAATGTAAGCGCAAGTGATCTCATTCCGCACAAACACTGAAATAGTGTACATTTTTATAGTTTAACATTAGAGCGAGCGGCCATGTGAAGTTGCTACTACTTTCATGTTTCAGATGATAATTCATATGTGAGGTTGATGAATGACAGGGAAGCATTTGGATGTAGCCTTTTGTATATTTACCGCATAGAGCAGCTGTTTACAGAATGCAATACTTCACCACTTCCTGATAAAAAATTTTTTTTCTGCGACTAAAAAAAAAAAAAAAAAAAAAAGACTAAGCCTTTTCTCATTGACTTACGATTAGTCCACTAATGAAAGTGAAAAAAAAAAGTGAAGTGACATTCAGCCAAGTATGGTGACCCATACTCAGAATTTGTGCTCTGCATTTAACCCATCCGAAATGCACACACACAGAGCAGTGAACACACACACACACTGTGAGCACACACCCGGAGCAGTGGGCAGCCATTTATGCTGCGGCGCCCGGGGAGCAGTTGGGGGTTCGATGCCTTGCTCAAGGGCACCTAAGTCGTGGTATTGAAGGTGGAGAGAGAGCTGTTCATGCACTCCCCCCACCCACAATTCCGTCCGGCCCGAGACTAGAACTCACAACCCTTCGATTGGGAGTCCAACCCTCTAACCATTAGGCCACGACTAATAGGGGGCAGTCCTAGGTTACACACCTTTTGGTGCAAAAAATGGCAGGTGCTTTTGTTTCCTACGGTATGCATTCGGCCTGTCAGCTCACTTACATCAATGATAGTTCCTATTTTCCTGGGTTAGATCCTACTCTGAAGCAGGAGCCAATTTATTCCCCCCCAAAAGACACTCCTATAGCTAAAATCATTCCCAGTTCCTGTGGTGCAAACCCACCAAAAAGTGTGCACTTCCACTAATAGTTATAGGACGTATGAAAGAGTTAATTTTGTGTTAAAGCCTGTAATGTTGCATTTTTCTACTTGCTTTATTTTGCCTTAATAAGACAACATTTCAAAGCATACTAAAATGTGACAATTTCACATGTGCGTAAACAAACTGAAAAAAAAAAGGAGAAAACACTCCAGGTTGCAAAACAAACAATCCACATGAACCAGGTCTGAAAACTGAGAGTGGCAGAGCAGGACCTGATTGAATTGGTTCATAGAGATACTTGATTTTGTTCAATATGATCACTCCTGGCTTCTGCCATTCCACTGGGAAGATCTTTTTCACATGCAGCTTTCGGTTTACTGTAAACTCTTTGGGCTGGAAATATTGACTAGTAAAGGAAGAGGTCATCTACGAGTTACTACTCAACATGAAAGATCAAAACCCTATATCAAGATCTAATCAAGACCCTATATAGTTTTTAATATACATTCCTAACCATATTGTGCATGTTTAATATGTGCATTAAAAAAAATCATATTCTAGAATCCACTGAAGTTACTTTTCCTCAATGACTTCACCAAAAAATGTCGATTGAAGTCAAATTCATTCTAACTATTCTTCTAATCAAATGACGATAGCTGCAGTATCAACTAAAATCCACTGCTAAGCTGTTTGCAAATGTTCATCGGAACAATGGTTTCAGGAAACACAGAATCATGGAACTACAATGCTTTTAGAAAAACACCAATGATTGTAAAAAACCAGAGTGTCTCCCATTGGTGGATGCACTAGCTTCAGCTATCTTAGTGTATGAAATGCATTAGATGAGCAGAGAGACGGTCATTTGAGGTTGACACTAGACACATCAAACTATCATCGAAGTGCAGGGGTTATGCAAGTTACTAAACAATATACAGTGTGGTCTACTGTGACCTGAGGAAGCGAGTTGTCATCAACCCCAACAGCATTGGCTAAGGTCAAAGACGTACAAACACATCATATTCACACTCACCACTTTGGGTTTGAAAGGAGGCTGGATCTCTCTGTTGGCCAAGCGCTCCCAGTCGATTCTGCGGAAGAAAGCTTGCTCCTTTATATCTCGCTCACCCTCTGGACTGCAACCTAGACGCTTGGATGGATGCTTCGTCATCAGCTGTGCATGTGGACGAGAAGAGAGAGATTCTTAGAGCCAGAGCCCATCTAGATTTAATCAAGAAAGAGGATAGCTAGATACAATATTTATAATAATAATGTATTTTTCATTCTATGGAAGCATAGTAATGTCCATTGCAATTCAATGCAATTTAATTTGGCTGTGAACTGAAATCTTTTTCTACAACTAACATTAGGGTCTCATTAACACCCATTAACAATGATTTATAATCATTAAGAACAATTACACTCTGCCCAAAAACATCTAATAGACATAATGAGATTTGAAACTATTCTACATAACCTAATGATGTCCCCCACATTAGTGATCATGAAGCGTCGTCACTGCCTTTACTGACAGTTAAATCACCACCATGCATCATACGGTTTTTGTTTTTTATTTGCAGAGGAACATAATCAAACAAAATGGAAAAGTCAAATTAAATTATTATTTTCCACTTAACTATTATAGCGGGTGATAATTCCATCACTTGAGCTGACAGCTCAATATTAAAGTACACCAGTTATTAATCAAAGCTGAAAAATTAATTCTGCATTATTGGTTTCTCATTCAATGAGCAGCAGCATACAGATATTTGGAGGAATGTCTCCAGACTCACCCCTTTACAGATGGACACTGCTTCTTTAGACATGGATTTAGGGTAGGACACGTTGTGCTCCATTATTGACTGAAACAGCTCATCCTCATCCTCGCCATCAAATGGAGGCTGTTAGAAACAGAGTAGTTGCTGGTTTATATGAAACATACACAGAATATATATTCTATGTCTATATATTCATATTCACTGTACCTATTTAAATAAACATGTGCTCGTTCTCTTAACACATGACAGCAGTCTAATATTGTCCAATTTATACTATAAATTAGCTGAGCAGATTCCATTGCCCCATGTTTAAATGAATTGAGCTGAAGTGTTGCATGAACAAAGACATGCTTAAAGTCTCTTTCTTTCCTATTCTTCACAGCTTCACAAGAATCATTCCAGGATGGGGGTGTCCGAGACAAAATCGTCCAAAGGGAAACACATGAAGTGTATAGCAAGATTCTTCTGTTGGGTAATTGGACCCAGGAGTCAGTGGGAGAAAGCTGAGATGTAAACGACGTAAGCTTGATAACCGTTCTGGCAGAAAGTATAGAGGACACAGGAGGCCTGGGAAGCACTCTACATAAATTAATCTCACTGAAACCAACAGAGAATATTCCAAAACGGACAAATTAAGCTGTTTATTAAGTCAACGCATGTAAATGTCTGTCTGTCTTTGTGTATAAAACCAGTCGTACAAGCATGAACATGTTTTGTTTCTGGATAGCAGTGCATTTATTTATTTATTTTTATTTTTTATTTTTGAATAGTATCACTGCTACAGTACAGTAAATTGAAAAAGTGAAATACACTAAAATATAAGAAATTATATAACTTATATTGTTCACACTGTAGCTTGGGGACCAATTCTCACTATTAACTAACTATTTATTACAGAATTTGCATCAGTAAACTCCTAATTACTGCTTATTAATAGTTAGTAAGGTAGTTGTTAAGTTTAGCTATGATTGTAGGATTAAGGGATCTAGAATATGGTCATGCAGAATAAGACATTAATACATGCTTTATAAATACTAAGAAACAGCCATTATGCTAGTAATATGCATGCTATTAAGCTACTAATAAATAATAAGTTAACTAGTTAATTGGCCCTTAAAATAAAGTGTTACAAATATATTAATATAAATCATTTTGTTTAATAACAATAATAATCTATGTCAAACAGTAAAGCTTCCAGATTCTTTCTCAGAATTGGATCTGTAAGAATATTTAGCAAAAACAAGGATTAGTTAACCAGACTTTTTAACATTATGGGAAAAATAAATTGCATTATATCCAATTATGTTATACTGCAATATATACATTTTGAAATAAATTTCATACATACATACATAGATGTCTAGCTTTTTTTTAACCCTGAAGGTCCCATATTAGTAGCTTATATGTACTCTTATGGTACTATTATGACTATTATTCTTTGGGAGTAAAGAAGGTACAAAGGTATCCCCTTTGAGGGTACTGCCCCGGTGACAAGTTGTTGTATCCCTAAAGATACAATTTTTTAACAGTTGTAAACAAATACTGTCCAGAGATATTAAACTGTATTGAACCCAGGAGATTTTAAAATACATAAATGTACCATGAAAATCCATTCAAATTCTTGTTCCTTTAGAGGCCGTTGTGCAAACCACAATCTCAAAGCTCTCGATCATGCTCTGCTGCTCGGAGACAGTGTGTTTTGCAGCAAGTCGTTTGCTGTGGCGCTCACTGATCACAGCAGGGCTGCAATCACAGTTATTCAAGGCACCTCTGAAAAGTCCTGGCATCTGACTCATTTGAGAACTACAGAGAATACCAAATGATTTTCTGTGCATGTTCACCTACCTGCCCAGCTAGCATCTCGTAGAGGAGCACACCGTACGCCCACCAGTCCACCGATTTACCATATGGCTGATAGGCGATTATCTGGGGGAAGAGGAAATTAACATGTCCATCATTTTCTGTCCATTATTTCCATTCATTCAACTTTCATGGGTTCTTGGGAAACTCTATTCAGTGTCCATTCATTTTTCAAGAGCATAATGCACCTTTCATTACTGTTCAAGGGGGTGGTAGTTCTTCTGTAGCTCTTCCTTTCTTCCCCACACCAGTCCACTTACACCCACATCTTCAGCACACACACCAGTGAGTGTGTATGATCACAGGGGAAGTTAACGAGAGCTTTGTTAAACATAGAGAGTGTATATTTCATGTCAAACTCTGAATTCTCTTCCTCTTCATGTGTGCTTTAGAAATGACTTCATAGTTGTGCCAATTTCCACAAATAAGGCACAAATCGGTGCCCCATTACTTTGTCAAAAGCAATGAAGTCCCACAGGCCACGTTCTTTCAAGAGTGTACTATCAGATGTGTTACATGCTTCGAAATGAGCATTGCATGAAGGGTAGCAATAGGTCTATACGATACGTCTTTGCAAAATTTTTTTTATATTAATCTAATTTTGACTCGATTGACTATATCTAACAATTGAAATCATAAAACAATGACAGAAAGCATGTTTTTGTGTCTGCTGGCCATCGCTAGCTGAGAAATATTGTTTTTCACATTGCTCGCGATACAATGTTGAGTTCTGCGTTTGGACTGTTTAATTCAGGCACTGTAAGAACATTCTTATAAAATAACAATTATAATACATGGTAAACATGGTTAGTCAATGTATCTGCCCAATTAGGAAAAGTAGTGGATCTCACTTCACTTTATACTATAGTATACAATACAACTTTTTCTTTATGTAGGCAGGTATTTTTCTGTTTAGTTCTCATTTTTGTGTTCATATGTCCTGTCCAATTTATGTAGAAGTCTACGTAGAATAAAAGTTTTACATTGATTCTAAAAATGGTAGTTGTTTTTATTTTATTATTATTTTTTGACAAAATGTACTGTGATTCTCATGAAAGCTTGTTTAAATCTGTCACGTCAATTCCCTCATTTTCATGCCATCTCTCTACTTTCCACTGTCAATAAAATGGCAGAAAGTGTGCAGCTGAGCGTAGCTGTTGATTAAGTCTTCTTCCAGCAACTGTACTCAAGAGCAAAAAGAGCAAATTTAAAATATTGATTATTCATGTGGTTGCAATTGCTTTCAGAACCAGGGAGGGTCAATATATTGGATCATGTCTTCATTAGCATTTGTCTAAAGACAGGATGTCAAATAAAGATTGCTCCATTTCCTATGACGGTGTGAAATGTGAAAGCAAAGACAACACGATGAGCACAAAGAACAGAAAGGACCATGGTTTTTGGACTCTTTGAAGTATCCTTTAAACACCCTATTATCCCGTTTCAAACATTGCCTTTCATGAATCTTGAATCCAACTTCTGTGATGCCTACATGTAACACATTTGCATAATGTACAATGTGTACATTCAGAACATTATGTTCTGCATTGGGCGGCCAAAAACATCTTGACCCGATCTGTGAAATGGGGTGATATTAAATGTGTACATTTTTTTTAATCGAAAGCCTTTTTTTTTTTGACCTTGCATGCATATATACCTACTGTATAGGAGACTCCCAAACAATATTAGGAACCTTACAAATGGCACAATAGGGTCAATTTAATGGGAGACTTTTCCCTAAAATGTTACAGCCAAGTTTGAAGTCTGCTGCTCAGACCAATCATCTAGAGAACTGTGTGTGTAAAAATAATAACTTCACTGTGTTTCTGATAAATAAAATCCCATCTGCAGTACTGTAAAGGCCGCAGACAAGGCTGGAGAGGATTGGTGGAGACTGAAGGGTTTGAATAAATTCATGACAGATGAAGAGGTGGAAGGGCTGCTTATGGATGAATAAACGATTGTGTCAGGACTGTGGAGTTTCTAACGGAGATGCTCAGATGGTGCAGTTACGTAGACCTTCTTTAGATTCAGAATACACTCAAGGCTGTGAAGACACACTAGCGAGAGGGCAGCATTTGTTGCATAGTGTGCGTGTGTTCTCTGCAACCTATCTATCTATCTGTCTGTCTGTCCGTCCGTCCGTCCGTCCTTCCGTCCGTCCGTCCATATGCTGGTTTTATTTAAAAAATGGCTGGTATTGAATGTTTTCCAGACTCCTATTTAAATGATTATCAGGGTCACTGATCAGACATGAGGAGATCAATACATGAGGAATTGGATGAAACAGGGAGCTGTCATGACACACGAGCTGAAGATTTCAAGACTACACTTGAAAGAACATATGCAACATAAACAGATCAAAGTTTCCTCAAATCCTGCACACACACACCCTTTTCTGTCCAAGATACTAGAAAAGGTGGTATCCTCACAATTATTTTCCTTCTTAGAGAAAAAATGGTATCTGTGAGAATTTCCAGTCAGGATTTAGACCGTATCATAGTACTGAGACTACTCTTCTTAGAATTACAAATGATCTGCTCTTATCTGATCGTGGGTGTATCTCTCTATTATTTTTATTGGATCTTAGTGCTGCGTTTGACACAATTGACCACAACATTCTTTTGCATAGACTTGAACACTTTGTTGGCATTAATGGAAGTGCATTAGCATGGTTTAAATCGTACTAATGTGACCACTATCAATTCGTAGCAGTGAATGAATATGTATCATATCGATCACAAGTGCAGTATGGAGTACCTCAAGGCTCAGTACTAGGGCCGCTACTCTTCACGCTTTATATGTTACCCTTGGGAGATATCATCAGGAAACATGGTGTTAGCTTTCACTGTTATGCTGATGATACGCAGCTCTATATTTCCTCGCAGCCTGGTGAAACACACCAATTTGAAAAACGAATGGAATGCATAGTCGATATAAAAAATTGGATGACAAGTAATTTCTTACTGCTAAATTCTAAAAAAACAGAGGTGTTAATCATAGGACCTAAAAACGCTACATGTATTAACATAGAACACTGTCTAAGATTTGATGGTTGCTCTGTCAATTCTTCGTCATCAGTTAGGAACCTAGGTGTGCTATTTGATCGCAATCTTTCCTTAGAAAGCCACGTTTCTAGCATTTGTAAAACTGAATTTTTCCATCTCAAAAATATATCTAAATTAGGGCCTATGCTCTCAATGTCAAATGCAGAAATGTTAATCCATGCATTTATGACTTCAAGGTTAGACTATTGTAATGCTTTATTGGGTGGTTGTTCTGCACGCTTGGTAAACAAACTCCAGCTAGTCCAAAATGCAGCAGCAAGAGTTCTTACTAGAACCAGGAAGTATGACCATATTAGCCAGGTCCTGTCCACACTGCACTGGCTCCCTATCAAACATCGTATAGATTTTAAAATATTGCTTATTACTTTATGAAGCCCTGAATGGTTTAGCACCTCAGTATTTGAATGAGCTCCTTTTACATTATAATCCTCTACGTCCGCTACGTTCTCAAAACTCAGGCAATTTGATAATACCTAGAATATCAAAATCAACTGCGGGCGGCAGATCCTTTTCCTATTTGGCGCCTAAACTCTGGAATAACCTACCTAACATTGTTCGGGAGGCAGACACACTCTTGCAGTTTAAATCTAGATTAAAGACCCATCTCTTTAACCTGGTTTACACATAACATACTAATATGCTTTTAATATCCAAATCCGTTAAAGGATTTTTAGGCAAATAGAACTGGGAACACTTCACATAATACTTTATGTACTTGCTACATCATTAGAAGAAAGGCATCTACGCTAATATTTGTCTGTTTCTCTCTTGTTCCGAGGTCACCGTGGCCACCAGATCCAGTCTGTGTCCAGATCAGAGGGTCACTGCAGTCACCCGGATCCAGTACGTATCCAGACCAGATGGTGGATCAGCACCTAGAAAGGACCTCTACTGCCCTGAAAGACAGCGGAGACCAGGACAACTAGAGTCCCAGATACAGATCCCCTGTAAAGACCTTGTCTCAGAGGAGCACCAGGACAAGACCACAGGAAACAGATGATTCTTCTGCACAATCTGACTTTGCTGCAGCCTGGAATTGAACTACTGGTTTCGTCTGGTCAGAGGAGAACTGGCCCCCCAACTGAGCCTGGTTTCTCCCAAGGTTTTTTTCTCCATTCTGTCACAGATGGAGTTTCGGTTCCTTGCCGCTGTCACCTCTGGCTTGCTTAGTTGGGGTCACTTCATCTACAGTGATATTGATGACTTGATAGCAAATGAATGCACAGACACTATTTAAACTGAAAATTTTGCATTATTGACACACTGTTTTCCTAATTAATTTTGTTCAGTTGCTTTGACGCAATGTATTTTGTTTAAAGCGCTATATAAATAAAGGTGACTTGACTTGACTGACACACACACAAACATTCTGTATCAAAACACCCAATCCTGTCCTGAGAACCAAACTGCCTCATTCATATTAAAAGCAATCTCTAAGATATGAGATATATATCTATGTTTGCTTTCACTCTTCCTACCTACAATATGCTTTTCACACAGTGCATCTCCTTTTGTGTCATACCTCTGGAAGAGATCATGATGTTCCTGCTACCCACACTGCTTTGCTGCAAAATCCCCTTCGCACACATGCTCAGACACACACACACACACACACACACACACACACACACACACACACACACACACACACACACACACACACAAGATGTCAAGCTGCCACACGCTTCAGTTGAAATGTCACAGCACTAATCTACAGGTCAATATCACTGTGGGCAAGTGAGAGTAAATTAAAATGTGGCTATTAGTGAATGCTGTGGCCATGTATGCCAAAATATATAAATAAATAAATAAATTACTGTCCGAGTATGGGTCACTATACTTGGCTGTATGTCACGTCACTTTCAATTAATATAATTATGATGTATTATTATTTATGTATGTGGTGATTCCACTAATGTCAACCTAGGCTTAATGGAAAAATGTGACTCTACATCCATTTTTGCAAATGTTACCTACACATACAATTCACTGCAGTTTCCAGATGAAATTACCATAGTGGCAGTAAAACCCCAACAACTATTATTCCTTTTCAGTTAAATTACAATTAGAGTGCTATATTATCCTTTAATAAAGACTTATTTCCATGTGGTTCCATGTTATGACCTCAAAACACCTTTATCATAGTGCATTACTCGTACACTAATATATCTTAACCAGCTCCATATGTGTGATATAGTAAGCTTACTCAGTAGCTCACCTGGTAGAGCACTGCACTCAGGTATGAGTCCCGTGAAACATGAGGCAAGACAAGGCTATCAATCAATAAAATATGACACACTGACCTTGTGGGATGTGCTAAACTCTACAAAATGTGACTCATGTAATAATTTGGATAGGGTGGCACTGTATTAAGCCACTGTGGGGAATTGAAGTGTTACACAAAACGTTAAACAAAAGGCAAAGAAGAGATTTTTAGAAGCATGCTAAAATGGCCTGGTTACTTGTCATATTTGCTTTTATTAACACTATCGGTAAGGTTTAGGGTAGGGATGACTGTAGGTGGTACATTAACCATTATGTGCCACTCACTTGTAATTTCATTTCTGAACTTCCACGATAAAGATAATAAAAAGTTGCCAGATTCATGTTAATCTGTTTCAGATCTAGCTATACATTTCATATCAAAACTGCTGCAAAAAAACCCCCAATATAATATGTTAAAATAAATGTTTTTACAATCAGCCTGGGTTGTTTAATGTATGAGTTGTGTGTGTTTGTTGTGTTTGTTGTCTCTCACCTCCGGGGCAATGTAATCTGGCGTTCCACAGAAGGTGCGTGTTGCCATGCCCTCAAACATGTTTTCCTTACACATGCCGAAGTCTGCAATCTTGATGTGGCCCTCGGAGTCCAGCATCACGTTATCCAACTTCAGATCTCTGAGGACAAAATACACAAACCAGGTGTATGAAATGCACATGTTCATGGTAAACGCTCTGCAACTGCCTTCCCTCATTACACCCGCAAACAGTTCACAGTTAATAGTGTGGTCTTTAGCTGAGCGTGAGCAGTATAAGCGAGGTCAGGGTGACCTCAGCCATGCTCAGTCTTCATAATCAAAGAGCATGATTAATGCAAGCTGAACGCTGCAACCCTGCAGGGATGGGAACGGCGAGCGAGGAGCTAAATACAGACAGCCTTTCTTACAGCCAGCTTTTCCTCAAATAGTCTCGTTCTCTGGACAGGAATTTTTATACTCCTGAAACAGTAATAACGAAAATGGAATTTTAATAAGTTTGTCTTGACACCATCTCAGCTGTTATTGGGTCTGTTCTCAGCAATCTAATTTGATCATGTGCAGACCCTCATCTGCTCAGATTAAGTATATTTTCCACTGATGGTAACACACTGACAGCATGTGACTGCATCTATACGATCTACTGTGCTCCTCGATTCTGTGTAGAGCATTAAAGTAAAGATACTCTAATCCACTCACCTGTAAATAATTCCCTTCCTATGAAGAAAGAAGAGTCCGACAGCAATCTCTGCTGCATAGAATCTGTCAACACACCACAGTGTCGATTAGTCGGCATGACACATTCACATTTTTTTATTTTTTTTTATTTCTCAGATTGGTATCCAAGCTCTTACAAGAAGCAAAGGAAACATATGTGCCCTTGTTTAAGTGTTGATTGTTCCAGCATACTTTTTCTAGCCTCTGCTGACAAGGTGAAAAATTGGTGTGGTTTGACATTCTCTGCTCACACAGACATGTACAGTATTAGAATAACAACATGAACAATTCTATTTCTGGAGCAGCTCTGGTTCCTTGTTATATGTTTGCAGCTTTATTTATGAGTGGAGACTGGGTGTTGATGGATCAGCTGTTTAGAGCTTTTTGTCTGTGCCATTTTCAACAAACCAGCATGCTTTGTCACATGTAAAACTATGTGTAGTGCTTGACTAATGCGCTCATCTCTAGTCTGTACTCGTGTGGTTCTGAATGAGAGTAAGAAGTGAGTCATGTCTTACACGACTTGTGGCTCCTTAAACTTGCCCACTTGCTGGATGTGATACATCAGGTCTCCACCGTTAATGTACTCCATTACAAAGTACAGACGATCCTGACAAAAGACAAATTAGATAAATAGTGCAGCTGTGGAAAAAAAAAAAGCAG
Organism: Carassius auratus; assembly: GCF_003368295.1. NCBI lineage: Eukaryota > Metazoa > Chordata > Actinopteri > Cypriniformes > Cyprinidae > Carassius > Carassius auratus. Next base: position 28,189,680 of record NC_039245.1, read on the forward strand.
GCCCCTGTATTGAATCCATGTGCTGACCTCAGATACAGTACAGTGCAGCACCAAAAGACAACATACGCTGATGAACAGCTCTGCAGACCTTTTCAGCAGAGCTGTGATAGCTTACCCTGACACCAGTTGTGTTGATAGTGACCAACCCAGGGGGAGTTATGGTGTTTGGAGTAAAATGCGAGTGGACATGATGGCTGGTTTGCTGTCTGCATTCAGCTCATCAATATTTAGTAAGAGTTGCTGGGATCTGTTGCGTTATTGATCAGCAGGATGCCCATACTGAGTCTACGTTTACACAACAATGATGTAGTCCAAAACGGAAAAAATATTTTTTGCTTGCGTTTTTAAAAAGTTTCATGTATACACAACTTTTTAATTTTTTTTTGCATTTACACATATCTGTATTACATATGCCAGGCCAGTAGTTGGCGCTGTCACCTTGTTAGTAAACTATACCTGTAGGGAAGTGACGATTATATGTTGTATATGATGCGTCTCCGTTGTTGGTTGTAATATTGGTGAAGTAAATCCACACTTTGCTGAAGAAGCATTAGCAAACTCTTGAGCAGCAACAATAGTACCGTATACTCCACCATTGTTGTGTATGTTTGTTCGTGCTTGCCTTTAAAATTGTCATGTACTGCGCATGCGCATGACATCACCATTTTCAAAGATTCCCGTTTTGGTTGTATACACGGAAATTATAATGGTGGCGTTTTCAAAAACATGCACTTTGAAAGCCGTTTTCAAAAATATGCATTTTCTGTTCCCAAAACGCAGTTGTTTTGTAAACAAACAGGCAAACCCATAAAAATGTTCTTGTCGTTGGCTGAAAACATTTACATGTAAACGGCCCCTGAGTGCGGCCTGCTGTGACTTCCCCTGTCTGGTGCTCGCAAAACCCCCAAACACAGACACTATTTAACTACATTCTTCTATGATATACAGAATTGAGAATTTGCAGAATGCAGATCTTTTCCATAATGAACATAACTAAATAAGTAGTCAAATTCCAAAGAGGAGAAAATTACTTTTAAAGACAGTATATAAGAATCATAGAACTGGTCAATATGACCTGTGTGCTTTACTCAAAGTCTTCCGAAGCCATATGATTACTTTGTGTGGGGAGCAGACTGAAATTCAATTATGTTTGGTCACAAACCAGAAAAACAATAACATTTGACATGAAAATAGTGACATTTGATGTGATTGACATCCAGCTCAACAGGCACCATATCTGTTGTCAGATAGCTACTGCACATCCCAGGCTCGTTGAAAGATATGTGCTTGTGGCAACATTTCTTCAACACTGATATTACATACTTTATTGCACATTTTACTTCAGTTTCCATGTCCATGTTTTTATTACGTTGGTACAGGCAAATATTATACATATTTTGCATTCATGTTGGAAAATAAGGTAATGCATCAGTATAGGGACAAATTCTCAATTAACTTGTTGTTGTTAGCATACATATTATTAGCATACTGGCTATTTATTAGTACTTAACAAAATAAATATTCTGCATAATCACATTCTACATTTCTAATCTTACCCAATAACTAAAATTAACAACTACTTTACTAAGCAGTAATTAGGAGTTTATTAAGGCAAAAGTCAAAATTAATGGTTAAAGCTGCAGTCTGTAACATTTGACGCTCTAGCGGTTAATAAACCGAACTGCTTGCGTCTTGCGGAAGAACATTGTAGCCGGATCTACTTCTCTCTGTTTATGTCTATGAAGAATCACAAAGGTACTGGGTTACTCCGCTGAAGCAATCTATAATAGTCCGAATATAAACACTTATTATAGGTGTACCCTAGTGATTCAGGACAGGCTAAAAACACGGTTTGGAAAATGGATTCATGGTGTACTCACTTATTATATACATTTTGTAAATTTTGAACACATAAAAAAGTTACGGACCGCAGCTCTGATTGTTTGTTTCTTAACGGGAGCGATGAATTCCTGCAAATGGCAATAGGACCACTGGGAGGAGCTTGATTTTTTTCATAGATTATCTGTCTCATATTCTACTGTGAGGACATAATGACAGGTTTAACAAATATGTAAAAAATATATTTTTACAAAAGTTACCTACTGCAGCTTTAACAGAATTAATTAATTGTGAGCTGAGTTGAAAGGGCACACTGGTGTGTTTGGCTTTCGCTCCTCTCTCCCGTTTATTTTTAGTAGTTTCTTCAGGATGTACAGTGCTTACACCACTTTGAGACTGATGTTGGTGTGGGCACAAAGAATCTGACTAATTTGAATGACTTGTTTTGAGTGTTTCTGCGCCCCTCTTTACCGCAGTGGCGACAAGTCTACAGGCCTCCTAAGACAAATAAAGACTTTTTATCTGAATTATCAGACATGTTGTCTTTCTCTGCCACAGATTTGAAAGAATTCTTCTCCTGGTGGATTTCAACATCCATATGGATATAAAAGCCTCCACAATAATGTCCCTAGGTTACGAATGTAACCCTAGTTCCTCGAGGGAACGAGACGCTGCGTCAGCGCTGTTGGGGAACGCCTCTGGCAAGAAGTAGGGAAGCAAGCGCCGGCAGGGGTGCCGGGAGTATGGCTCTGCGACGCAGCGTCTCGTTCCCTCGAGGAACTAGGGTTACATTCGTAACCTAGGGACGTTCCTCTTCGGGAACTCGAGCTGCGTCGAGTGCTTTTGGGGAACGATGTGCCAATGCTGCCAGACTACCAAACCCCTGCCTAGTGTGTATCCGAAAAGCACAGCTAAGGCAAGAGGACAGAAGAGCCAGGAGCGGCTCGCATATCGAGATTGTAAAATCTGGCAAATGTAGAGGGCGTGGACCACCCCGCAGCGTTGCATATGTCCAAGAGGGACACACCAGCTAGAAAGGCCTAGAGGCAGCCATACCCCGAGTAGAGTGAGCCTTGGCTCCCAAAGAAAGGGGAAGACCAGAGGACTCATAGGACTCGTTGATAGCCTCGACTATCCAACAATTAAGGGTCTGCTTAGAGGCAGGGGAACCCTTTTTAGGAGGACCGTAGCAATCAAGCAATTGGTCAGGTTTTCTCCACAGCAGCTCTGTGGACGTATGTGTCCAGTCCTCGAACTGGACACATATAATTTAGCTTCTCCTGGTCTGGCTCCCGAAAGGGAGGAGGGCAGAAGGCCTGCAGTACTATGGGTTGTGGTGTAACAGAGGGAACTTTAGGAACGTAACCCGATCGAGGGTATAAAAATGCTTTGGCCATACCAGGGGCAAAGTGTAAGTAGGTAAGTAGGTAACTCTCTTTAGAGAAGTAATAGCCAGTAATATTCATGAATCGGCTCAAATGGAGCTTTACAAAGAGCCTCTAACACCACAACCAAGTCTCAGGGGGAACACGGGACCGTACTTGAGGTCTCAGCCTTAGCGCACCTTGGAGGAAACGTGTAACTAGGGGGTGTCTACCCACTGACTGACCATTGAAAGGGATGTGGTTAGCAGCTATGGCCGCCACTTACACATTTAAGGTGGAGTGAGTTAACCCCGCAGAGAGCCTAGCTTGGGGAAACTCCAGAACTGTACCAACTGGGCAGTTAACAGGGTCAAGCTGGTGCTCTCTGCACCATGAGGAGAAGGGTTCCAACCTCAGGGTGTACAGTTTCCTCGTAGAGGGAGCTCTGGATAGGAGTGGGGAGGGGGGGGTCTCAACAACCTCGGTTGGGAGACCAGAAGCTATGAGCTGTGCCCCCTCAGGGGCCACAATGACAACTTCCACAACTCCGGGCGAGGGTGAATTATTTTGCCCTGCACCTGAGAGAGTAGATCTGTCCTGATCGGAATCTCCCATGGAGGCCCGTCGAGGAGAGAGATCAGATCTGCGAGCCATACTGGGCTTGGCCAGAACGGGGCTACTAATAGAAGACGGACCCCGTCCAGGCGTACTCTCGCTAGAGCTACCGGGAGCAGAGCGATAGGGGGAAAAGCATACAGACGAAGCCTTGGCCAGGTCTGTACCATAGCGTCCAGTCCCAGAGGAGCTGGATGAACTAGAGAGAAACAGAGGGGACATTGCTATATCTCCAAAAACGGTCCAAAAACTCTCCATATCTACTTCACCTCCTTGGGGTGAAGCCCCCCCGGGTCTCGGCCCCTGTCTCGACAGTATGTCTGCTCCCACAGTCAATCTCCCAAGAATATACACTGCTCCGAACGAGAGGAGTTTGTCCTGGGACCACAGAAGGAACTGGTGTGCCAGCTTGTACAAGTGGCACGAATGCCGATCTCTCTGGTGACTGATATAAGAGATCGCCAAAGTGTTGTCGGTGCGCACCAACACATGGTGACCTCTCAGGTCTGGGAGGAAATATTTCAACTGGTATGCCATGTCAGATGGTGACCGCTCCACAGACTGCGGGCAGGGTGGCCACTCATGACTGCACCCCAACCGGTGAGGGATGCGTCTGTCGCTAGCGTTACACAGCAACCAAGAGCTCCCAGCACCGGGCCCTGATTCAAGAACCAAGGTTTCTTTCACATATCTAAGGCACGAAGGCATCGCCGCGTGACCTTGATAGTTCGTAATGGATTCCCCCTCGGATAAAATCCCTTGGTCTTGATCCACCACTGTAGGGGTCTTATGTGCAGGAGAACAAAAGGTATCCCGTTGGACACAGCTGCCATAAGCCCTAACAGTTTCTGAAACTGTTTGACAGTGAGTGGCTGGCCTTCTCTGACTCTCATGACTGAGGTAAAGATTGACTCGATCCGAGCAGGAGACAAATGTGGCTGCATCGTGGTCGAATCCCACACTACGCCTAGATAGGTGGTTGAAGTGATAGAACTAACTCCTCCTTATTAAATGGAGTTTAAACAACCAGACAAGCAGTCGGGTATGGAAAATTCACATCAAAACGAATGAAAATGATGTAATACACGCGTTGCCTCGACACCGCGCAAATAATTAGTCACACAAACAATATTAATCCCCTCTGAGATTAAATAGCTGCATGTATAATGTTAGGCATAACACTGTGTATTGCTCGCCGACGCCCTCCGTATCAATCTCCAATCTCCGTATCAAACAAGGTGTGCTGTCTGCAGCCTTTGTCTGCGGTGATCTTGATTTACAAACATATCATTAAAATGAACTGTAACTCCGTTGAATACTCAACAAAGAGAAGAGAGAAATTAACATTCAATTTACAGGCAACAGCTCTGGTGGACATTCCTGCAGTTAGCATGCCAATTGCATGGTCCCTCAAAACTTTTGACATCTGTGGCATTGTGCTGTGTGATAAACTTGCTGTGGCCATCCTAAGGCAATAATCAATAATCAATAATCATGCTGTCTAATCAGCATTTTGATATGCCACACCTGTGAGGTGGATGGATTATCTTGGCAAAGGAGAAGTGGTCACTAACACAGATTTAGACAGATTTGTGGACAATATTTGAGAGAAATAGGCCTTTGAGTACATAGAAAAAGTCTTAGATCTTTGAGATCAGCTCATAAAAAATGGGGGCAAAAACAAAAGTGTTGCGCTTATAATTTTGTTCAGTGTATATATTTATGTTTTTTAAGGTTTGCAGAAATGTAGGTAGAGGCATGTACTTCCAATGAGCCTGGGTAGCTTTTGTATGGCTTCAGAAGACTACTTTTATATTTTTTATGGAGTTGGCATTTTGGATCTTGACATATGTGGTCAGTGAACTATAATTGTATGAAAAAAGCTTTTGAGAGATTTGAGAGATAAGTATAAAGATTTGATAAGGATTTGAAGAGTAGGGTCATGGTTTGGACTGAGGGCAAGAAAATTACTTCACATTTTTTGTGTCTACTGCCCAGTGGTATTGTTACAGCTACTGGCAACAGAAATGCCCCAAAAGGAAAATGCACAATAGATACACCATAAAGAGATGCATTTCTCACCACAGTCTGGAAGCAGGAGTGCAGCTGGGTAAGGAAAGGTGGCTTATCTCTCTGGGCCAGCACTCTCTTCTCCACCATTGTGCACTCCACATCATCATCCTGGATCACCACGTCCTTCTTCAGGATTTTAATGGCATACAGCTCCTCAGTGGACTTCATTTCTGCCAACATCACCTACGTTGAAAGCAAACCCAAACTAGATGGAATCTCACATGTGACTCAGATCGTTTTGTCTCATGACAAATGTGAACAGCACACAGAGCACAGGGAAGTTGATCTTTTCGTTTTTGAATTGGGGCACTTTTATATGTGGTCCTAAATCTGATGTTTTGAAATGTGACCGCAGTCTCAGTCATATCAGAATTCATGTGACTTTTATTTGACCCTAAATTAACATTCGTCATTATTTCACGCTGACAGTAGATTTACTGGTACTTCTTTGATCAGTAATACACCTCGATACAAGATAAACTTAAGGCGTTGTACCGTAAATATTTAAATTCATATATAAATTTATCAAATATTTAAATTTAAAATTCATCCTCCTTATCACCTGCTCATGAAGTTGGTGGCTTCTGTGGCACATCAGCATATAACTGAATGCATAAGAGCTTTACTTCTGTATGACGGAACGCTTCATGATGTCTTGTTATTGATCTTTTGTTCAGGTCTATCATTCAGTCACACTGGAATCTGATCCTTTTCCTATTTGGCGCCTAAACTCTGGAATAACCTACCTAACATTGTTCGGGAGGCAGACACACTCTTGCAGTTTAAATCTAGATTAAAGACCCATCTCTTTAACCTGGCTTACCCATAACATACTAATATGCTTTTAATATCCAAATCCGTTAAAGGATTTTTAGGCTGCATTAATTAGGTAAACCGGAACCGGGAACACTTCCCATAACACCCTATGTACTTGCTACATCATTAGAAGAATGGCATCTACGCTAATATAAGTCTGTTTCTCTCTTATTCAGAGGTCACCGTAGCCTTCAGATCCAGTCTGTATCCAGATCAGAGGGTCACTGCAGTCGCCCGGATCCAGTACGTATCCAGACCAGATGGTGGATCAGCATCTAGAAAGGACCTCTACAGCCCTGAAAGACAGCGGAGACCAGGACAACTAGAGCCCCAGATACCATTCCCCTGTAAAGACCTTGTCTCAGAGGACCACCAGGACAAGATCACAGGAAACAGATGATTCTTCTGCACAATCTGACTTTGCTGCAGCCTGGAATTGAACTACTGGTTTCGTCTGGTCAGAGGAGAACTGGCCCCCAACTTTGCTGCTGTCGCCTGTCTTGCTTAGTTGGGGACACTTCATCTACAGCGATATCCTTGACTTAATTGCAATGATGAACTGCCTTTAACTATCATTTTGCATTATTGACACACTGTTTTCCTAATGAATGTTGTTCAGTTGCTTTGACACAATCTATTTTGTTTTATATATTTATATATATATATATTTAATTTATTATATCTAATTTATATAGCGCTATATAAATTAAGGTGACTTGACCTTTAAAACTAATGTGAACGGCCATACCAAAAAGTTGGATCTGAGCAATACTTCAGTGCTTTATACATTGCTTTACTATTGTTGAAACAACCAAACTTTTTTGCACAGCGTGATTGTACCTTTATCGCCAGATAAACCAAAAATGGACAAGCTCCAACCTTATCAGCTGGATTCATGCAATTTGGTTGTTTTACTGGTTGTTTAATAACTCTGAGAAACAAAGTCATTCTGAGGAAGAACTAGTAGCTGTATTTGTGTGAGGTTTATTTTTGAAAGACATTCAAGCATTTTTTTGAGGCATGTCAGGAGCAATAAGTATGTGTGACTGACCTTCCCAAAACTGCCTTTGCCAAGAAGAGCCAGAAAATGGAAGTCACTGAGCTGAACTCTGTTCATGTTTCCAGATGGCAAACTGAAGCGTCGGTGATCAGTAGGAGTGATGACTTTCTTCCCAGGACCGAACTTGGCTTTCTACAAGAGTGATGGAGAGGGATCAGTACCTAATACATGAGCTTCCACAACACTCGAATGCATGTCTCATACTTCAATTTCTGTTGCGTGCTCAACTACACAACATGGCACTTCTTAAAAACAAGCTGTAACATGGTCAGGCCTGTGTGAAAATGACAGGACATGCAGAAAAATGTGTGCCGAGCTCGAGAGACATCCACAGCCGCTCGAGAGAGACTGAAAGAGGCTGTGGAGATCTTCAGGCCTATCAAACATAAACCCACTTGCTGGAAATATCCATGCTAATTCTTAAAAATGAGCTTCCATATCCTTTTCAAAATCTGTTCTGTATACTGTAAAGTATATTATGGTGGTAGAGTGTGTGTGGCTTTAATGTAAAGTCCATTCACACAGTAACTGTGATTCAATCACTGGAGGTCACCGAGGCACTGTTAGTTGAAGAGGCATTGTTACTCATTTACTCAGTAGGCTTTACACAGTGAATCCACTGGTTTTAGTTTTGATGGTGTGGCACAGGGATGTAGAGGAAAAAAAACATATTCTTGTTAGAACATACAGCAGGTGCTTTCACAAAATGCAATTCACTGCATTTACATGCATGATTTCCAATTGACCTGGCGGTTTCCATTCTCTAGTGTAAAGGTGTCCTACAGATAAACTCTGATCCATTTTGTTGCATTGCCTACGGTTGCTGTCGTTCATGTCACCTCAAATGGCCAACTCAATGAAAATGTATGAGACCAATCAAACCAAATCGCTGTCAGTGTGAACACCCCTGTAGGGTGCAGCGTGCAAAATAATGGCTGACATGCAGGTCATCTTCCAAATTCTGTCTGTGCAATGAAGATCTGATGTCAAAACATTACAAGGTACTTGCATTATGTCCGGCACGGATACCAGCACTACCTCAAAATTTATGTATACACTTTGGCATCTGGCAAAAGAAATGACAAGTCTCTTGTATAGACTGTCAGATGTTTGAGAAGGTCTGTTAACTCTAATCACACAGTACTGATGTTGTTTTGTATGTGGTGTTCGTATCCAATGGAGCTTAGTGAGACTCCTCATTTACCAGTTACCCATACTGATGATAATTATGAAGTAATACTAATAATAATATTTTCTATCATTTTAAAAAGCCCTGTTACCATGACTGACAATTTGACATTTGAAAAATAATATTTTACCCTTCTAATACACCCAAAGCCTACACAAATTATAAAAAACATGCTGTCAATCCAGTTACAATTATGAAAGTTTTTTTTTTTAAATTAATACATTTAATGTGAACATTTGATTGAACATTTAATTTTCTGGCACAATGAAATTGTCATGAACTGCACAGTGACACAAGATCTAAATAAACGCAGTATATTTAATGAAGGGGTGATCCACAATCAAATTCCAAAAACTGGCAGAAGATCATATACACATGTAATCAGTACAGACAATAAAACAGGGCAGAATCACAGGCTAAAGGGTAATCCAAAAACAGGCAGAGTAAGACATGGAAGACATGGAAGAAACAGGAAACAAGATCTAGAAATGCAGCTGATACTAGCAAGACTTAGCAAAAAAATGACAAACTGAACTAGGGTTATAAAGGGTGAGCAGACAGGATTAACTAGACACAGGTGCAAACAATGAGTGCTGATGAGTCTGGGCAAAGGATTATGGGAAATAAGTCCAAGACTGAGTGTCAGAGGGATGGAGTGCCCTCTGGTGGTCATCAAGGGCACTCCAGCTGGTGACTGTGACAGAAATATCACTTACACTAATACATGTTTAAAATCCTAATGAAATGGACATTAAATATCAGATTTTTAAAATGAAAATACACCTATTTCACATAAGGGCCCGCTAATGTCTGAGGTCAGAGGGACACCATCACTGTGTGTCCTCTGACAATAGAGACATCAAAGAATTATCAAACGTTTCATACGCTAATTTAATTTGAGGGATCCGGTCACTGGTAGTGATCTTCCACAATTATTAAAGATCAAAACAACATCTAACATCTTCGATAATAATGAGATATTAAACAAGTATATGACTGATTTGCAGCTGCAATATTAATTGAATCAGTGCTGTGAACCATGTTTCTTTTTATTATAAGGATTTCTAATTTGCTCTCACTCTTACTCTCAGTTTACTATGCAGGTGTGAAGATTTCTAATGAATAGTTGCTTCTCACATCACATTTAAGGTAAATATACTTGCAGTGATCAGTTACTATCCTGGTACCAACACATCGATGTGGAAAGCTCTTCTCAACAAGCTGTTATCACACTCCAAAACAATTTGGTTCTAGCTGTTTTTTTTTTCTGAGCCATTCTCATGTTACTGCCTCTTTAGCATCAATCTTTAATGTTATATTCCTCATTTGTAAACCACTCTAAGTAAAAGTGTCTGTTAAATGTATGTCACGGTTGGGTTTGGGAAAACACAAAGAGAGGGTAGATCCAAATGCAGGTAAGGGTTTTTATTTAAACAGAGGGGTAACTACAAAAATAAACAGTCATGAGAGACAAACGTAACCAAAAGAGGGAACCGGATGAAACGGGGAACTCGGAAGAATGAGAAGGTAGAGGAAGTCTCGGGGGAACGAGAGCATGAGACACATAGGGTAAGGACTCCATGATGACAACAGAGAAAGACAGCTCTATATAGGGAAACTAATGACAGAGTATTGTCAACACCTGTGCGATTCTAATTGGAGTGCAATTACTGTGAAGACACAACCAGACTAGCGGAATTAAAGTGCCTATGGTGAAGTGCCTAAGGGGAAGTGAGCTCACTAGGGAACACCCAGGAAAACAAAGACTGGCAGCGTGACATTACCCCCTCCCTACGGAGCAGCTACCAGATGCTCCACCTAAACCCAGGAAAACCCCAACAGAAAAAGAGGCAGGAGGGAGGTGGAACGGCGGCGGACCAGGGGGAGGGACGGAGGGACAGAAAACAGGGACAGGAGCAACCAGGAGGAATGGAAAGGTGCAACACAAAACAAGGAGTCCAGGAGGGAGGCGGACAGGTGGAGGCTCAGGGGGAGGGAAGGAGGGCCAGACTAAACTAAAAGGAACAGACAGAAACAGAACTCAAAAAACACAAAACATAAGTCCATGAAGGGCATGTTGAGGCGTCCACCAGGACGGAGCAGATGACCACCACATCTTTGTGGTCGAGGCCGGAGTCCACCAGGGCGGAGCGGAAGACCACCACGGCCTTGTGGTCAAAGTCAAAGCCCTCCAGGGCGGAGCGGAAGACCACCACGTCTTTGTGGTCGAGGCCGGAGTCCACCAGGGCGGAGCAGAAGACCACCACGTCCTCATGGTCACCGCCGGAGTCCCCCAGAGCGGAGCGGACGACCACCACGTCCTCGTGGTCACCGCCCGAGTCCCCCAGGGTGGAGCGGACGACCACCACGTCCTCGTGGTCACCGCCAGAGTCCCCCAGGGCGGAGTAGAAGACCACCACGGCCTTGTGGTCACCGCCTCGGGAACTGTATCAGGCACCGCCTCTGGAACTGTATCGGGCACCGCCTCGGGAACAGCATTGGGCACCGCCTCGGGAACTGCATCGGGCACCGCCTCGGGAACTGCATCGGGCACCGCCTCGGGAACAGCCTCGGGCACCGCCTCGGGAACAGCATCGAGCACCGCCTCGGGAACTGCATCGGGCACCGCCTCGGGAACTGCATCGGGCACCGCCTCGGGAACTGCATCGGGCACCGCCTCGGGAACTGCATCGGGCACCGCCTCGGGAACTGCATCGGGCACCGCCTCGGGAACCGCCTCGGGAACTGCATCGGGCACCGCCTCGGGAACAACATCGAGCACCGCCTCGGGAACAGCATCGGGCACCGCCTCGGGAACTGCATCGGGCACCGCCTCGGGAACAGCATCGGGCACCGCCTCGGGAACTGCATCGGGCACCGCCTCGGGAACAACATCGAGCACCGCCTCGGGAACAACATCGAGCACCGCCTCGGGAACTGCATCGGGCACCGCCTCGGGAACCGCATCGGGAACTGCATCGGGCACCGCCTCGGGAACAACATCGAGCACCGCCTCGGGAACAGCATCGAGCACCGCCTCGGGAACTGCATCGGGCACCGCCTCGGGAACAGCATCGGGCACCGCCTCGGGAACTGCATCGGGCACCGCCTCGGGAACAGCATCGAGCACCGCCTCGGGAACTGCATCGGGCACCGCCTCGGGAACTGCATCGGGCACCGCCTCGGGAACTGCATCGGGCACCGCCTCGGGAACAGCATCGGGCACCGCCTCGGGAACTGTATCGGGCACCGCCTCGGGAACTGCATCGGGCACCGCCTCGGGAACTGCATCGGGCACCGCCTCGGGAACTGCATCGGGCACCGCCTCGGGAACTGCATCGGGCACCGCCTCGGGAACAGCCTCGGGCACCGCCTCGGGAACAGCATCGAGCACCGCCTCGGGAACTGCATCGGGCACCGCCTCGGGAACAGCATCGGGCACCGCCTCGGGAACTGCATCGGGCACCGCC